>NC_135233.1:517403203-517710286 GCF_051348905.1 Ranitomeya variabilis
TATTTGCTCAAGGTTCTCATGTGGCATGATATTTTGTAATTTTCCTTTATATTGTGTATCCAGGAGGCAGGCCAACCAGTAATCATCATGGGTCATCATTTTGATAATGCGGGGGTCCCTTTTTAGGATACGCAAGGCATACTCAGCCATGTGGGCCAATGTTCCAGGTGTCAATTCACTGCTTGTGCTGTGTTGAGGAGCACTTTCTTGCAAATCAATATCACTTGTGTCCCGCAAAAACCCTGTACCTGACCTTGCAACGCCACCAGTTTATATTGCCCCCTGAGAAGCATCATCCTCCCATAAATATTCATCCCCATCATCCTCCTCCTCTTCGTCCGCCACCTCGTCCAGGAGAGTTCCATGAGCAGACAATAACTGACTGTCATCAAGGCTTCCCTCCTCCTTGGCTGCAGATGCCTGCTCCTTAATGTGCATCAAACTTTGCATCAGCAGACGCATCAGTGGGATACTCATGCTTATGATGCCTTCGTCTGCACTTACCAGCCATGTGCATTCCTCAAAACACTGAAGGACTTGACAGAGGTCTTGTAGCTTCGACCACTGCACATCAGACAACTCCATGTCTGCCATCCAAGTGCCTGCCCGTGTATGTGTATCCTCCCACAAAATAATTACAGCATGCCTCTGTTTGCACAGCCTCTGAACCATGTGCAGTGCGGAGTTCCACCTTGTTGCAACGTCGATTATTAGGCGGTGCTGAGGAAGATTAAGCGATCGCTGATGGTTCAGCATACGGTTGGAGTGTACGGGTGACCGGTGGATGTGCGAGCAAAGTCTGTGCACCTTCAGGAGCAGGGCTGGTTACTATGGATAATTTTTGAGGAAGCACTGCACCACCAGGTTCAAGGTGTGAGCCGGGCAAGGTATGTGTTTCAGTTCTGAAAGGGCTATGGCAGCCATAAAATTCCTTCCATTATCGCTGACTACCTTGCCTGCCTCAAGATGTACACTGCCCAGCCATGACTGCGTTTGCTGTTGCAAGTACTCGGCCAGTACTTCCTCGGTGTGTCTGTTGTCACCCAAACACTACATTTGTAACACAGCCTGCTGACGCTTACCACTAGCTGTTCGATAATGGGACACCTCGTGTGCAACACTGTTAGCTGCGGATGGAGTGGTCGTGCTACTGCGCTCTGTGGACAAGCTTTCGCTTCTGTAGGAGGAGGAGGACGAGGAGGGGTGGCGAACGCCTACAGCCAACTGTTTCCTAGACCCTGGGCTAGGCAGAACTGTCCCACTATGGCTGTCCCCTGTGGACCCTGCATCCACCACATTAACCCAGTGCCCCGTGATGGACACGTAATGTCCCTGGCCATGCCTACTGGTCCATGCATCTGTTGTGAGGTGCACCTTTCCACTGACTGATTGCCTCAGTGCATGGACAATGCGGTCTTTGACATGCTGGTGGAGGGCTGGGATGGCTTTTCTCGCAAAGAAGTGCCGACTGGGTAGGTCACAGCGTGGTACTGCGTAGGCCATCAGGTCTTTGAAAGCTTCGCTTTCAACCAACTGATAGGGCATCATCTCTGACGAGATTAGTCTAGCAATGTGGGGATTCAAACCCTGTGTACGCGGATGAGAGGATGAGTACTTTCTTTTCCTAATGAGAGTCTCTTGTAGAGTGAGCTGGACTGGAGAGCTGCATATGGTAAAACTAGCGGTGGGGGTGGTGGACATGTCAGATTGAGAGAGGGTTGGTGATGGTATTCTTGTTGTTGGCCTACATACAGTGTTTTCTACCAAGAACCTTGTGATTCCCTGACTGCTTTGGCCTTGCGACGATACCTCCACATTTGCTGCTGGTGGTGTCCTAACCGGTGGGCTTACAGTGAGGGAAGCAATGTAGCATTGCTGACTACCTTCATTCTGAGCAGGTGCACCAGCGGTACGGGACGTTTGGTAGTTAGTCCAGGCTTGCAAGTGCATGCTGGTTAAATGTCTAAGCATGCACGTTGTATTTAAATTTTGAAGATTCTTCCCTCTGCTAAAGGTCTTTGAGCATTTATTACAGATAACTTTGCACTAATCATTCGGATCTTGGTTAAAAAAATGCCACACTACACTCTTCCTACTATGGAATACCTTTTCAAGCATTGCACGCTATGCTACTTTCACCAGATGGCCACGCTGTCCTAAAACTGTTTTTGTTTTTGACAAACAATTTTGGCCTGATACGGGCCTGCCAGATGACAGTTGTTATGATGTAGATGGCTGCTGTGGATCATCCTCCTCCGCTTCTGAGCTACTGGCAGCGGCACCCTCTTCCCCAATGGCTGTCAATCTGGGTCAACAACAGGGTCATCTATCACCTCCTCTTCAATGTCATGTGCACCTTCCTCTGTGTCATGGTGTAAGGTGCTATAGCGTTCGGGACGGGGCACCATAGTCTCATCAGGGTCAGATTCTGGCTCAGTACACTGCGAAGGCAATGTAGTGATCTGAGTCAATGGAACAGCATAATAATCTAGCTGTGGCTGTGCATCAGTGCACTCCATGTCCGATTCATCTTGTAATGGGCAGTTAAAAATTTCCCTTTCTAACCCAGGAACGGTATGTGGAAAGAGCTCCATGGAGTAACCTGTAGTGTCGCCTGACGCATCCGTCACTTTTGGTTTGGGTGAAGGACACAAGGAAACGTCTTGTTCCTGACCGGGAGCATCCACTGACAACTCGTTGCTTTTATATTTGGAACTTTCTGAAGAGGAGGAGAAAGAGCTGGAGGCTGAGTCAGCAAGGAAAGCCAAAACTTTTTCCTGCTGCTCCGGCTTTAAAAGCTGTTTTCCTACTCCCAGAAAAGGGAGCCTTCGAGGGCCTTGTGTAGTCAGACGATGAAGCTGGCTCAACACCTCCAGCCTTAGGTGCTATTGTGCTTTTCCCACTACCACCAGATGCACCACCACCACCATCAGTACCAGCTTGCAAGCTACGCCCACGGCCTCTTCCTCCAGACTTACTCATTTTTTGGAAAATCTAACCAAAATAACAACCGTTATATGGTACTGTAAAACAAGGTAGAAGGTGTATATAAACTTGTTGAGAATTTAAATCTCCCTTTTTTTGGGGGGAGACTGAACACAAACTCAGGCCCAGTGTATAAAACAACACAATGTGAGTGGCAGCAAGTGGCTGGCTGATATACAACAAACTAACAGGACTGAAATATATCCACTTTGTGAGAATTTGAATCTCCCTTTTTTTTGGAGACTGAACCCAATCTCAGGCCCAGTGTATAAAACAACGCAATGTGAGTGGTAGCAAGTGGCTAACTGATATACGACAAACTAACAGGACTGAAATATATCCACTTTGTGAGAATTTGAATCTCCTTTTTTTGGGGGGGGAGAAAGAACCCAAACTCAGGCCCAGTGTATAAAAAAATGCAATGTGAGTGGCAGCAAGTGGCTGGCTGATATACGACAAACTATCAGGACATAAATATATCCACTTTGGATTCAGTCTCCCCCCCAAAAAAGGGAGATTCAAGCTCTCACAAACTTAGGCCCAGTGTATAAAACAACGCAATGTGAGTGGCAGCAAGTGGCTGGCTGATATACGACAAACTAACAGGACAGAAATATATCCACTTTTTGAGAATTTGAATCTCCCTTTTTTGGGGGAGACTGAACCCAAACTCAGGCCCAGTGTATAAAACAACGCAATGTGAGTGGCAGCAAGTGGCTGGCTAATATACGACAAACCAAAAGGACTGAAATATATCCACTTTGTGAGAATTTGAATCTCCCTTTTTTGGGGGGGAGACTGAACCCAAACTCAGGCCCAGTGTATAAAACAACGCAATGTGAGTGGCAGCTAGGGGCTGGCTGATATACGACAAACTAACAGGACTGAAATATATCCACTTTGTGAGAGTTTGAATCTTCCTTTTCTTGGGTGGAGACTGAACCCAAACTCAGGCCCAGTGTATAAAACAACGCAATGTGAGTGGCAGCAAGGGGCTGGCTGATATACAACAAACTAACAGGACTGAAATATATCCACTTTGGGAGAATTTGAATCTCCCTTTTTGGGGGGGGAGACTGAACCCAAACTCAGGCCCAGTGTATAAAACAACGCAATGTGAGTGGCAGCAAGTGGCTGGCTGATATACGACAAACTAACAGGACTGAAATATATCCAGTTTGTGAGAATTTGAATCTCCCTTTTTTGGGGGGGAGACTGAACCCAAACTCAGGCCCAGTGTATAAAACAACACAATGTGAGTGGCAGCAAGGGGCTGGCTGATATACGACAAACTAACAAGACTGAAATATATCCACTTTGTGAGAATTTGAATCTCCCTTTTTTGGGGGGGAGACTGAACCCAAACTCAGACCCAATGTTTAAAACAACGCAATGTGAGTGGCAGCAAGGGGCTGGCTGATATACGACAAACTAACAGGACTGTAATATATCCACTTTGTGAGAATTTGAGTCTCCCTTTCTTGGGGGGGAGACTGAACCCAAACTCAGGCCCAGTGTATAAAACAACGCAATGTGAGTGGCAGCAAGGGGCTGGCTGATATACGACAAACTAACAAGACTGAAATATATCCACTTTGTGAGAATTTGAATCTCCTTTTTTGGGGGGGAGACCGAACCCAAACTCAGACCCAATGTTTAAAACAACGCAATGTGAGTGGCAGCAAGGGGCTGGCTGATATACGACAAACTAACAGGACTGAAATATATCCACTTTGTGAGAATTTGAATCTCCCTTTTTTGGGAGGAGTCTGAACCCAAACTCATGCCCAGTGTATAAAACAACACAATGTGAAGTGGCAGCAAGGGGCTGGCTGATATACGACAAACTAACAGGACTGAAATATATCCACTTTGTGAGAATTTGAATCTCCCTTTTTTTTGGGGGGAGACTGAACCCAAACTCAGGCCCAGTGTTTAAAACAACGCAATGTGAGTGGCAGCAAGGGGCTGGCTGATATACGACAAACTAACAGGACTGAAATATATCCACTTTGTGAGAATTTGAATCTCCCTTTTTTGGGAGGGAGACTGAACCAAAACTCAGGCCAGTGTATAAAACAACACAATGTAAGGTGCAGCAAGTGGCTGGAAGAGATATATATATATATATATATATATATATATATATATATATATATATATATATATATATATATAAAGGGACTGTAGTACAATTTCAATCTCCCTACAATGATCTCAGGACAAGTATGGCAGCAATAAAAAGGACTGCTGCACACAAAAGTGTGGACAAATAAACAAGATAACTGTGCAGAAAGGAGCAACAGGATTTTTGCTTTTAAAAAAGCGGTTGGTTTTCACAGCAGCGTGCAAACAGCAGTGCAGCTATCAGGGATCTTTATAAGGCAGCCTAAAAAGCTAAAGAGCTGATGCACAAAAATATAGCCTCCACTGTCCCTGCAAAACAAAGGTGATGTTGGACAGTGGAAATCGCTACAGCACAAGCGGTTTGGGGGTTAATCTTCCCTCCCTAACTATATCCCTTCTTCTGATGAAGCTGCAGCAATCTCTCCCTATGCTACGATTGGCAGAAGTAAGATGGCGGTCGACATGCATGCCCCTTTATACCCCCTGTGATGCCGCAGAAAGCAAGCCAATCACTGTCATGCCCTTCTCTAAGATGGTGGGGACCGAGACCTATGTCATTACGCTGCCCACACTCTGCGTCCTCCATTGGCTGAAAAATGGCGCTGAACGCGTCATACGAAACGTGACTTTGGCGAGGAGATCGACGACCTCATGGCCGATCCCACACTAGGATCGGGTCGGGTTTCATGAAACCCGACTTTGCCGAAAATAGGCGATTTTTGAATTTGTCCGATCCATTTCGCTCAACCCTAATTCAGAACCCTTTACATTTTCACTCTTTGTTTAATTGCAGGCATTTGGTAAATTTAAAAAAGTTCATTTTTTCACATTAATGTACACTCTGCACCCCATCTTCACTGAAAAAAACAGAAATGTAGTAATTTTTCCAAATTTAATAAAAAAGAAAAACTGAAATATCACATGGTCATAAATATTCAGACCCTTTGCTCAGACACTCATATTTAAGTCACATATTGTCCATTTCCTTGTGATCCTCCTTGAGACGGTTCTGCTCCTTCATAGGAGTCCAGCTGAGTTTAACTAAACTGATAGGACTTGATTTGGAAAGACACACACCTGTCTATAGAAGACCTTCACAGTGCATGTCAGACCAAATGAGAATCATGAGGTCAAAGGAATTGGTCAAGGAGCTCAGAGACAGAATTGTGGCAAGGTACAAATCTGGCCAAGGTTACCACAGAATTTCTGAAGTACTCCAGGCTCCTAAGAGCACAATGGCCTCCATAATCCTTAACCCCTTCACGACCTTGCCTTTTTCAGTTTTTGCGTTCTCGTTTTTCTCTCCCCCCATTCCCAGAGCCATAACTTTTTTATTTTTCCGTCAATATGGCTATATGAGGGCTTGTTTTTTGTGGGACAAGTGCACTTTTGAACAGCATCATTGGTTTTAGCATGTCGTGTACTAGAAAACGGGAAAAAAATTCCAAGTGCGGTGAAATTGCAAAAAAAGTGCAATCCCACACTTGTTTTTTATTTGGCTTTTTTGCTAGGTTCACTAAGTGCTAAAACTGACCTGCCATTATGATTCTCCAGGTCATTTCTAGTTCATAGACACCAAACATGTCTAGGTTACATTTTATCTAAGTGGTAAAAAAAATTCCAAACTTTGCTAAAACCCCCCCCCAAAAAAAACAATGTGCAATTTTCCAATACCCGTAGTGTCTCCATTTTTCGTGATCTGGGGTCAAGTGAGGGCTTATTTCTTGTGTGCCGAGCTGATGTTTTTATTGATACCATTTTGGTGCAAATACTTCTTTTGATCGCCTGTTATTGCATTTTAATGCAATGTCGCGGTGACCAAAAAGACGTAATTCTGGCGTTTCAAATGTTTTTCTCGGTACGCTGTTTAGCGATCTGGTTAATCTTTTTTTATTGATATATCGGACGATTTGAATGCGGCGATACCAAATATGTGTAGGTTTGATTATTTTTTTTTATTGTTTTATTTTGAATGAGGCGAAAGGGGGGTGATTTCAACTTTTTAATTTTTTTATTTTTTTCATATTTTTTTAAACTTTTTTTTTACTTTTGCCATGCTTCAATAGCCTTCATGGGAGGCTAGAAACTGGCACAACTCGATTGGCTCAGCTACATGGGAGCGATCATCAGATCGCTCCTATGTAGCTAAATACCTGTATTGCTATGAGCGCCGACCACAGGGTGGCGCTCATAGCAGTCCGGCATCAGCAACCATAGAGGTCTCAAGGACCTCTATGGTTACTATGCAGACGCATCGCTGACCCTCGATCATGTGACGGGGTCGGTGTTGCGGTCATTTCCGGCCCAATGGCCGGAAGCGCCGGTTAAATGCCGCTGTCAGCATTTCACAGCGGCATTTAACTAGTTAATAGCGGAGGGTGAATCGCGATTTCACCCGCTGCTATTGTGGGTACATGTCAGCTGTTCAAAACAGCTGACATGTCCTGGCTTTGAGGTGGGCTCAGCGCCGGAGCCCACATCAAAGCAGGGGGTCTGACCTCCGAAGTTTTAGTATGGCAGAGGTTGTGAAGGGGTTAAAATGGAAGAAGTTTGGGACCACCAGAAGACTTCCTAGAGCTGGCCATCCAGTCAAACTGAGCAATTATGGGAGTAGAGCCTTGGTGAGAGAGGTAAAGAAGAACCCCAAGATCACTGTGGCTGACCTCCAGAGATGCAGCAGGGAGATGGAAGAAAACTGTACAAAGTCAACTATCATTGCAGCCCTCCACCAGTCGGGTCTTTATGGCAGAGTGGCCTGACGGAAGCCTCTCCTTAGTGCAAGACATATAAAAGCCCGCATGGAGTTTGCTATAAAACACATGAAGGTCTCCCAGAGTATGAGAAATAAGATTCTCTGGTCTGATGAGATGAAGATAGACCTTTTTGGGGTCACTATCACACACAATCATGCCTGGTTGTAAGTTCAGAAGCGAAAGCAACACATCTGTCTGGTCTTATATTACTTTCAGTATATTCTGCTGTGTGTGGTTTCTTTCATAGACAAATTAGCTCCAGCAGAACCTGCCGCTGAGGCAGTGCTGCAGATCTTCCAGCTTACGGTTGGTGTGGACAACATGCTCCAAGATACCAACTCAGAAATGGAGGATCAGGGTGAGCAAGAGGAGGTGCAGAAACTGGTGTAGGAGCTGTTGGAAACCTTGAGAGAAGTAGGGCCAGCAATCATTGGCGTCGGTAGCACATGTGCTGTGACAGACTCAGCCCCAACCTCTACAATGTTCACCCAGAGGGAAACATAGCATCCCTGATCACAACAGATTTTCCTGGACATGTGCTTGTGCAAGGCGGGCACACCACATCAGAAGAAATAGTAGTGACTGGGGACCGAGTACTGAGGGATGGCTGCCACCATGAGTTGGCAGAAATCCTCTGGGTCTATAAGTCGAAACAGCATTATTTACATGAAAACCAGCCTGGAAATATATGTGTTTAGCATTTGGGGCTGTGGATGGCTAGGAACTTTTGTTTTTGTCCGAAGGCCTGAAGACGGGACTGCTGATCGTTGGCTAGGGCAGGGCAGGAGGCATCTGCTCTGGTGACATGGACACAGGATTGGAAAGCATGTAGCCCAGGCAAAGAGGCAGTGTTGTCACCCGCTGGCATCATTCGTGCACCCAGGTGTTTGGCCCACCAAGTCGAGTGCTTAGATGACATGTGACTGATCATGCTGGTGGTGGTTAGGCTCTTAGTGTTCAGGTCACTACTGATCTTGGCATGGCACAGGTGGCAAATTACCATTTTTTTGTTTCAGAACACTCTTTAAAAAAGTCCCAAACTGGGGAACACCTAACTCTTTGACGGAGAAATTCATGAGTGTCAGTGCTCTGTGGAATAGTTGCCTGCATTACTTCAAATCCGAGCACCAGTCAATGCTCGCTGAATGCTGAGGACATCCAAGCACCCAGATACTCGCTTAATATCCGAGTATCACCGAGTACATTCACTGATCCCTAATCTGGATCTAAACCAACCCTTCCAACTAAAGTTGCAAAATGCCACTAGCATGCTCACAGATTTATCACCAGTGTGGGAAATGGTTCCAGGCAAATATTTTTTGTTGACAAACTGAAGCAATCTAGCGCTCACAAAAAATTCACTAAAAGCATTCCTTTATAGTATATCAATAAGAAAGAAAAATATTGGTTACAAGTAGTGTTGAGCATTCCGATACCGCAAGTATCGGGTATCGGCCGATACTTGCAGTATCGGAATTCCGATACCGAGATCCGATATTTTTGTGATATCGGAATTGGAAGTTCCCAGTGTATGGATCCCAGGGTCTGGAGGAGAGGAGACTCTCCTTCAGGCCCTGGGATCCATATTCATGTAAAAAATAAATAATAAAAAATAGGGATATACTCACCCTCTGGCGCGCCCTGGTTGTAACCACTGCAACCGGCAGCCTCCGTTCCTAAGAATGAGCGCGTTAAGGACCTTTGATGACGTCGCGGCTTGTGATTGGATGCGTGAGCGGTCACGTGACCGCTCACGCAACCAATCACAAGCCGCGATGTCATTGCAGGTCTTTCACTCCCTGCATTCTTATGAACGGAGGCAGACGCTTGGACCGGTGAGAGCCGGGGTTGCCGGAGGGGTGAGTATATCAATATTTTTTATTTTTATTCTTTATTTTACACATGAATATGGATCCCAGGGCCTGAAGGAGAGTTTCCTCTTTTTCAGACCCTGGGAACCATCCAGGATACCTTCCGATACTTGTGTCCCATTGACTTGTATTGGTATCGGGTATCGGTATCGGCGATATCCGATATTTTTCGGATATCGGCAGATACAATCCGATACCAATACTTTCAAGTATTGGAAGGTATCGCTCAACACTAGTTACAAGGCATTGTTGTGTGTAGATTCTAAGGAGAAAGGTGAAAAAATTAATGTAACCGAACACGTTTCAAACACGATGTGTGTTCTTAAACTCGGAGAGCTGGATTGCTTCACTTTTTTCTCCTCATATATTTTTTGTTGCTTTGCTGATGCTCACGAATGGAATTGAGTTCGATGTCACATGGAATCGCAAATTTTAGGAAATTTGAGTCAAACTCAATCTTCTGTGGATTGATTCACTCATCTCTGCTTGTGACAGATTACCTTTAAATTCAGGTAGTCGGCTCAGCTGTGAAAACCATAGCTGTTACTTTTTTTTCTGTTTTTTGTTTCTCTTTTGTTTCTTAATTTTACTGAACAGTATTTCTAAATGAACATGTAATAAAATAAACATCTATTATGCATCTGTTTCTGAGCAATAACATTTTTCTCCTTTGTCTTTTACAAAACGGATATTATTCTGCTCTTTATTAAAGTGCAGGGTAATTATATGTTAACAGAATAAAAGATTAGAAGTGTCAAATCAATGGATTCTATTATGAGAGCGGATTTGGAGATAGGATGATGAATTTCCTTCATGAAGACAGCAAAACCCTGGGGCCCAAATAGCTCCATTTTTCATTATCTCAACTATTAAGAAAAGCATAATAAAACATACATTATTTATACTGAGGAAATAATGATATAATAAAATTCTATAGACATTGATAAGGAGCCACATTTTTTTCTATTTAAAGGAGATCAAAGCACCAAAGTGTCTTCAGTTGTTAAGGTAATTGATTACGGAGTCCCAGAAGAGAGGGTTTTTTAGCTTAACACATGATTAATAAACATTGTATGTATTACCTTACGGGAAGACCCCTGACCCAACTTATCATGTAACTGGCTAAAAATCACCACAATGGACATGAACAATGCCGTAATTTAATATGATTATTAAACTTTCTACCATTGCAAGATTTTGCTGGCTTTACACTAGTTTTTGTACTACTTATTACATTATATTTCAATGGATTCCACCGTACCCCAGGTTAGGATAGGATGTGTAATATGATGGTCCCCAAGATATGCTGTAAAATTTCTTCGAAAAAAACAACACTAAATTGCATTGAAAGGATCTTCTAGATGTATCAAGGAAATAGGAATTTTGTCTAGATTAGGGGCATTGTTTTATAGAAAAGAAAAATATTAAACTCACCTAAAGGTTGAAATATGAGCTTAACCAATTTCTGCCAGCTGACGGAATAGTATGTCAGCTGGCAGAACCCCCGCTTTGAGGTGAAACAAAGGATTAACCTGATTGCAAAATGGCATAGCGAGAAAAAAATCAAAATGCTAAAATTACGTTTTTTTGGTCGCCGCAACATTGCATTAAAATGCAATAACGGGCGATCAAAAGAACGTATCTGCACCAACGTGGTATCATTAAAAACGACAGCTCGGCACGCAAAAAATAAGCCCTCACTCGACCCAAGATCACGAAAATACCGAGACCCAAGATCATGAAAATTGGAGACGCTACAGGTATCAGAAAATGGCGCAATTTTTCATATCTTCTGTGCAGCAGCATTTGCTGCCCCCCTGCTGTTCAGAAAATACTCACCCGCATCCCACGTTGGCTGTCGCTGCTTCCTGGTCTGGCCGCGGCTTCTCCTGTATGCGGTCACGTGGGGCCGCTCATTTATAATCATGAATAGTTGGCTCCGCCCCTATGGGAGGTGGAGCCGCCTATTCATGACTGTAAATGAGCGGCCCAACGTGACCGCATACAGTGGAAGCCGCGGCCAGACCAGGAAGGAGCGATAGCCGACGAGGGATGCGGGTGAGTATTTTCTGAACAGCGGGGGGGCGCACATGGGGTGGGGGGGCGGCGGACACATAGATCTTTAATTTAAACACTATTATTCATATCTTCTATGCAGCAAACGCTGCTGCACAGAAGATATGAATTGCGGCTTTAGCACGATGCAGGGGACAGCGCTAAACTTTAGCGCTGTATCCTGCACGCTCCGTATGGTACCCACTCGCCATACGGGCGGCACACGTGTGCCACACGTATGGCCTACGTGAGCTCACGGGCACACGGACACGGATAACTCCGGTACCGATTTTTTCCGGTACCGGAATTATCTGGACGTGTGGGACAGCCCTAATCCGATGTATCATTCCTGAGAAATCCATGTTTTTCTTATATGTAAAAAATGAGTATCTGCCTCCTGGGAATATTTAAAAAAAAAGAAAAACTGAAATATCACATGGTCATAAGTATTCAGACCCTTTGCTCAGTATTGAGTGGAAGCAGCCTTTTGAGCTGGTACAGCCATGAGTCACAAAACTCCCCTCTGCCACTCTCTGACCACAACCTTCTTTCAATCTCTATCAAGAACTGCCATCCCACTCAGGTCGCCCCTACTTTCCACACTTAGGCCGGCGTCACACTAGCGAGTTTTACGGACGTATGATCGCAGAAAATACGTCCAGAAAATACACATTGCACACGGCCCAATGATTCTCTATGGGGCGGCTCCTATCTGACGTATATTACGCATCAATATTATACGGTATGTTACGGGCGTAGAAAATCGCAGCATGCTGCGTTTGTCAGCGTATTGTGCACAAGATCCGCCAATGAAAGTCTATGGGGGCAAGAAAATTACGGATTACACATGGACCATGCGTGTGACTTGCGAGAAATACGCAGCGGTGTTCTATAGAAAAGCCAGCAATTCACCGATGTGTACAGTAAAATCACACTGACAGAATAGAATAGAACAGGTAGAATAAATATGTACACATAGAATAGGTATATATATATATACACTCACCGGCCACTTTATTAGGTACACCATGCTAGTAACGGGTTGGACCCCCTTTTGCCTTCAGAACTGCCTCAATTCTTCGTGGCATAGATTCAACAAGGTGCTGGAAGCATTCCTCAGAGATTTTGGTCCATATTGACATGATGGCATCACACAGTTGCCGCAGATTTGTCAGCTGCACATCCCAAAGATGCTCCATACAAGGCAGGATGGATCCATGCTTTCATGTTGTTTACGCCAAATTCTGACCCTACCATCCGAATGTCGCAGCAGAAATCGAGACTCATCAGACCAAGCAACGTTTTTCCAATCTTCTACTGTCCAATTTCGATGAGCTTGTACAAATTGTAGCCTCAGTTTCCTGTTCTTAGCTGAAAGGAGTGGTACCCGGTGTGGTCTTCTGCTGCTGTAGCTCATCTGGCTCAAAGTTCGACGCACTGTGCGTTCAGAGATGCTCTTAGGCCTACCTTGGTTGTAACGGGTGGCGATTTGAGTCACTGTTGCCTTTCTATCAGCTCGAACCAGTCTGCCCATTCTCCTCTGACCTCTGGCATCAACAAGGCATTTCCGCCCACAGAACTGCCGCTCACTGGATTTTTTTTCTTTTTCGGACCATTCTCTGTAAACCCTAGAGATGGTTGTGCGTGAAAATCCCAGTAGATCAGCAGTTTCTGAAATACTCAGACCAGCCCTTCTGGCACCAACAACCATGCCACGTTCAAAGGCACTCAAATCACCTTTCTTCCCCATACTGATGCTCGGTTTGAACTGCAGGAGATTGTCTTGACCATGTCTACATGCCTAAATGCACTGAGTTGCCGCCATGTGATTGGCTGATTAGAAATTAAGTGTTAACAAGAAGTTGGACAGGTGTACCTAATAAAGTGGCCGGTGAGTGTATATATATATATATATATATATATATATCAGTGAGACACATATATATATATATATATATATATATTTATATTTATGTCTCATACCCTGTCGGGTTTGTGAGGGAGATATTAAAAGCCGGCAATTGAATTACCGGCTTTTCTGCTATCTAGCGCTGAAATATAAATATATATATATATATATATATATATATATATATATATATTGTAGCATGGCTAAAGGGTGTCTAATCGACGGGAGGTATGTATCACAGAGAAGGCTTGTCGCTGTGATGTGACCCGGAGTGTTTTCTGTAATGCTCATAAAGTAATAAGGAATTGTGTAGTATATTTGGGTCCGGGTTACGGGTAGCTATGAGAGATGGGAGGGTCTGGCTACCCATATACCTCACCCCTGGGTAAGGGGCATAACATTGCCTATCTATGTATGTGTGTCAGGACCTGTGGTGATGTCACAACCACATGTCTAATCATGTGATGGGTTCCTGGGTGTGGTTTCAGACTACTTAATGGAAGTGTGTTTGGCACATGGGTGAGTGTATGGGAACCTGTCATGGTGGACAGATTTCCATGTGTCTAAGCTGGACACTACAGACAGGAGTCTGTGTAAAGAGACGTAGAAGCCTTTCTGTGTCTGTGGCTTCAGACAGAGCCCGCGTGCTGGACATAGCACAGCCTGTGTGCCTACAGGTCTGAGAGAGAGCGGAGCTCCACTATGGACTTTGGAGGATTCATCTGTCTGGTATAAGACTGAATATCGTTTGTTTATGTTTCCTAAATGGTTTATGGAGTGAATAAACCTACATGGACATTAAAGAGAATGTGCCTCCTGTTTCCTCCTATGCACCTGAGCGAGTGAATCCCTAATATATATATATATATATATATATATATATATATATATATATATATATATATATATAATATATATATATATATATATATATATGTATAACTGTATATATGTTTTTAAGAATATTTGAGCCGATGGATCCATGATATGTCCATTTTGCAAGCCTGCGAGAAAAAATCACCGTACGGAAGCCATACGGATGCCATACGCAGGGCCGTTTCTTCAACAGGGCGGGCAGGGCGGCCACACGGGGCGCCGTGGGGCCGGGGGGCGCAGGAGAGGCCTCGGGCCCCGGTGGTCCCCTGCCCGCTGCTGCTGCTGTTTAAGGGCTGTCAGGGGCGCGGATGCCGCGCTCAGTGCTGAGCGCGGGCGCGCCCTGCCCGAACTCAGCTGCAAATCTGACAGCTGAGCGGTCAGATCATCGCCTCGCGTCGCCGCGCCCCCCCCCCCGCACCGCACATAATGGTTGCGGCCACCTCGGCGCCGCCACTCACCCATACCTCCCAACCGTCCCGATTTCAGCGGGACAGTCCCGCTTTGGCACCGGGGTCCCGCTGTCCCGCTTCGGGCATTTAAAATCCCGAATTTGCGGCCGCCGGTGAAGCCCCGCCCACTTCCGGGACGTAGAGAGAGCCTGTTTTTTTTTTTTTTTATATAAAAGCTGCCTCCTGACCGCCCGCGCAACACCCCCCCCCCCTCCCGCCCCCTGTGCGGCGCTGCCACGCTGAAGGAGAGAGCCTGCAGCAATCAAGAAGAAAGGTCAGCGATTCACTACCTCTGGCTGTGTGTGCACGGAGCTCCGGCTTCTGCTCTTAGCTGCTATCCCGGCAGAGAAGGAGAGACGGGGGAGGTGCCGGGATAGTGCAGAGCTGTGAGCAGGAGACTGAAGACTTCAGCAGAGAGCTGCACATGGACATCAGCCGCCCCTGCATCACAGAGGAGATTGTGTGTGTGTGATGTGTGTGATGGCTGCGTGTGTGTGTGTGTGATGGCTGGGTGTGTGTGTGTGATGGCTGTGTGTGTGTGATGGCTGCGTGTGTGTGTGTGTGATGGCTGCGTGTGTGTGATGGCTGCGTGTGTGTGTGTGATGGCTGTGTGTGTGTGATGGCTGCGTGTGTGTGTGTGTGATGGCTGCGTGTGTGTGTGTGTGATGGCTGCGTGTGTGTGTGTGATGGCTGCGTGTGTGTGTGATGGCTGCGTGTGTGTGTGTGATGGCTGCGTGTGTGTGTGTGATGGCTGCGTGTGTGTGTGATGGCTGCATGTGTGATGGCTGCGCGTGTGTGTGTGTGTGTGATGGCTGCGTGTGTGTGTGTGATGGCTGTGTGTGTGATGGCTGCGTGTGTGTGTGATGGCTGCGTGTGTGTGTGTGATGGCTGCGTGTGTGTGATGGCTGCGTGTGTGTGATGGCTGCGTGTGTGTGATGGCTGCGTGTGTGTGATGGCTGCGTGTGTGTGTGATGGCTGTGTGTGTGTGATGGCTGCGTGTGTGTGATGGCTGTGTGTGTGTGATGGCTGTGTGTGTGTGATGGCTGTGTGTGTGTGATGGCTGTGTGTGTGTGATGGCTGTGTGTGTGTGATGGCTGCGTGTGTGTGATGGCTGCGTGTGTGTGATGGCTGCGTGTGTGTGTGTGTGTGATGGCTGCGTGTGTGATGTCTGCGTGTGTGTGTGATGGCTGCATGTGTGTGTGATGGCTGCGTGTGTGTGTGTGTGTGATGGCTGCGTGTGTGTGTGTGATGGCTGCGTGTGTGTGTGTGTGATGGCTGCGTGTGTGTGTGTGTGATGGCTGCGTGTGTGTGTGATGGCTGCGTGTGTGATGCATTTGTGTCAAAGCTGCATGTGTTTGTGAGCTGCGTGCGTGTGAGCTGCGTGCCTGTGTGTGAGCTGCGTGCCTGTATGTCATTATACAGTATGGAGCATCATGTGTGGTCATTATACAATATGGAGCATCATGTGCGGTCATTATACAGTATGGAGCATCATGTGCGGTCATTATACAGTATGGAGCATCATGTGCGGTCATTGTACAGTATGGAGCATCATGTGCGGTCATTATACAGTATGGAGCATCATGTGCGGTCATTATACAGTATGGAGCATCATGTGTGGCCATTATACAGTATGGAGCATCATGTGCGGCCATTATACAGTATGGAGCATCATGTGTGGCCATTATACAGTATGGAGCATCATGTGCGGTCATACAGTATGGAGCATCATGTGTGTTCATTATACAGTATGGAGCATCATGTGTGGCCATTATACAGTATGGAGCGTCATGTGTGTTCATTATACAGTATGGAGCATCATGTGTGGCCATTATACAGTATGGGGCACTGTGTGGCCATATTTTTTTGTTTATAATTATTGTATATGAAACAGTGTGATCGGCAGTGCTAAATGGGTGTGGTTGGGATGTGGATATGGGTGTGACTAATTATGAATGGGTGTGGTCAGAGGCGTGGCCTAAAATTTGCCGCGGCGCGCAAAGCGCGCCGCAAACTTTGTCCCTCTTTCCCATCTTCAAAAGTTGGGAGGTATGACTCACCTCCGCTCCGCGCTGGATGAACAGCGAGAATGAACAGCCAGGATGAGGCAGCTCGGCCACTCCCACACTGATAGCAGGGGCGCCGCGCTCTCGGCTGAGCACGGGCGCTCCCTGAGACAGTGATCAAAGAGCTAAGCACACACACTATCACTGTCAGACTAGGCTGCCTGGCTGTTGCCAATTTCAATGCTGGACAGGACAGGCTGCAGTCTAGTCTGACAGTGGTAGCAGTATAGCAAAAATGCCCACCCCCTGCCTATGGATTAGTCCTTCCCTTCCCAGCAGCCCCATTTAGCAGTCTGAGCGCGCTCAGACTCAGAGGGCAGAGGGCACTGACACACTGAACAGGTGAGGGGGTCTGAGGGATGGGATGGGTTGGGCTAGCCTTTTTTTTTGGATGGGGACCCCCACACCTGCCCCCCCCCCAACCACCCTTGGGGCATGCTGATTTGGCATGCCCCACAGCATGAAACCCGGGAGGGGGCCCAGCTGACTTACCTCATCTTTGGCAGTCTGGTGGCATCCTCACCCAGGCGAGAAGTGTTGGAAAGAGTTATGGCAGTAACTGTATACCTGGCAACCAATAATTTAGCTTTTCGAGGATCGTCAAATACATTGTTTACACCAAATAATGGACATTTCCTTGGGCTTATAGAGCTTCTTGGAAAATTTGAACCAGTAATGAGAGATCATTTAAAACGAATTACTTCCCAGGAAATCCATACACATTACTGTGGAAATTTAATTCAAAATGAAATTATCTGCTTGATGGCCTCTCAGGTGAAGAAATGTATTCTAGAAAAAGCCAAAAGATCTAAGTATTTTTCAATAATGTTGGACTGCACACAAGATGCAGGTCACACTGAACAGTTGTCATACACCTTAAGATTTGTTGATATAGATGATGATCACGTAGCAATAAAGGAACATTTTATTGGCTATCGTCCTGCTACTGATACATCTGGGGAAAGTCTCGCCAATCTCCTTTTAGAAGAGATTAGTAAATGTGACCTGGAATTAGAAAATGAACTGGCAGAAAAGCTGAATTATTCGGAAGCTATTAATGCTTTTGCAGCGGCTAAATCTAGAAGAGTCAGTTTCTCATAAATCTGCAACCTACAATTTTTAGGATCTGTTTCCAAAATAATTAATAGATATTATTTACCTACAACTTTGTTCTCACCGTTAATAATTAGCATACTTGTCCCTTTTCCCCAAGTTCTATATAAGTTAAAGGCAAATTATAATTTATTAAAAAAAGGGAAGATACAAGCCTGCTCTCTATTTATTACTCAAGCCCACAAAAATAATGTTTATTATTTTCGGTGCCGGGGGGGGGGGGGGGGGGGGAGAAATTTCCTACTCTCGCCCTGTGTCATTTTTGGGCTAGAAACTGCCCTGGCCATACGAATCACACACGGGTGAATTTGTGCGCAAAAATCGCATCCTCACATTGAATACGGAACAATGTTTTGGGACAATCACTGCGTATTACGGCCATAAAAAACGGACCATATTTTCATACGCCTAGTGTTATAGAAACATACAGGCCATTAACATCAGGAAACATAGGAAGGACTTGCAGTCATCATTGGCTCCTATCTCCTCCCTCTCATGTCCTGATTCTGCATTGAAGCAATACAATAAAACACTGCAAAGTGCCCTGGTTGAAACTGCACCTCCTTTACAAAGAACAATATGGCACTGATGGCGACAACCGTGGCACACGCTGCAAACACGTTTCCTGCAGTGGTGTTCCAGGTGTGCCGAACGCCTGTGAAGAAAATCCAATCTACCCGAAGATTTCATCCATTATAAGTTTATGCTTAAAATATACAACTCTGCCCTTCATCTCTCCAAACAAAACTATTTCCACAACCTCATCACATCACTATCCAATAACCCGAAACATCTCTTTGACACTTTTCATTCCTTACTCAACACAAGAGTGCAGGCCCCAACCACGGATCTCCGCGCCGATGATCTGGCCAATTATTTCAAAGAAAAAATGTACCATATCCGGCAGGAAATTATCTCCCAATCCCCTCATACCATGCACTGTCCTCCCTCCCCTATTACATCTCGCTCACTCTCTGACTTTGAACCAGTCATAGAAGAAGAATTAATCAGTCTCCTTGCATCTTCTCGCCTGACTACTTGCACCAGTGACCCCATTCCATCACATCTCATCCAGTCCCTTTCCCCTGCTGTCACTGCTCACCTAACAAAAATATTCAACCTCTCTCTACTAGTATCTTTTCCTCCTCATTTAAGCATGCCATCATACATCCATTACTTAAAAAAAAAAACATGCCTCTACCAAAACTGTGCCGCTAACTATAGACCTGTTTCTAACCTTCCCTTCATCTCTAAACTCCTGGAACGCCTGGTCCACTCCCATCTTATCTGCTATCTTCTCAGATAACTCTCTTCTTGACCCTCTACAATCCGGTTTCCGCTCTTTGAACTCTACTGAAACTGCCCTTACTAAAGTCTCTAATGATCTACTAACAGCTAAATCTAATGGTCTCTACTTCATGCTTATTCTCTTGGATCTCTCTGCAGCATTTGACACTTTGGATCATCAGTAACTCCTCACTATGCTCTGCTCCATTGGCTTCAAAGACACTATTCTATCTTGGTTCTCCTCCTATCTCTCTGACCGCTCCTTCACTATATCTTTTGCTTGCTCCTCCTCCTCTCATCTTCCCTTACTGTTGGGGTTCCGCAAGGATGAGTTCTAGGCCCTATTCTCTTCTCTTTCTATACTGCCCCTATTGGTCAAACAATCAGTAGATTTGGTACCATCTCTATGCAGAGGACACCCAATTATACACTTCTCCTGATATCACACCTGCCTTTTTAGAAAACATCAGTGATTGTCTTACTGCTGTCTCTAACATCATGTCCTCCCGCTATCTGAAACTGAACCTGCCAAAAACTGAAATCCTTGTGCTTCTTCCCTCTACTAATGTACCTATGCCCAACATTGCCATTTCCATGTGTGATTCCACCATTACTCCTCAGCAACATGCCCGCTGCCTTGGGGTCATACTTAATTCTGAGCTTTCATTAACCCCTCACATCCAATCTCTAGCTCGCTCTTGCTGTCTGCACCTCAAAAACATTTCTAGAATTCAACCTTTTCTTACTTTCAACTCTGCAAAACCTCATACTGTTTCTCTTATTCATTCTCGTCGGGACTATTGTAACTCTCTACTAATCGGTCTCCCTCTTACCAAACTCTCTCCTCTCCAATCTGTCTTGAATGCTGCAGCCAGGATCACATTCCTCACCAATCGTTACACAGATGCCTCTACCTTGTGCCAGTCATTACACTTGTTACCCATCCACTCCAGAATCCAGTACAAACTTATTACCTTCACCCACAAAGAATTTCATAGCTCAACACCACCCTACATCTCTTCCCTTATCTCAGCCTTCTACCCTACCCATGCCCTCCATTCTGCTAATGACCTGAGGTTAGCATCCTCAATAATCAGAACCTCCCACTCCCGTCTCCAAGACTTATCACATGCAGCACCAATTCTTTGGAATGCACTACCCAGCTTAATATGATTAATCCCCAATCCCCACAGTTTTAAGCGTGCCCTGAAAAAAACACATTTGTTCAGACTGGCTTACAATCTCAATGCATTAACTTAACTATCCCTGTGTTGGCCATTCCAATTTTTTTTACCATAACCAGGTTCCTTGCATCATGTTCTCACATGTTTCATGCATTTAATTGCCCTCTGTGTCTGTACTGTTACATACTTAGGCTGATAACCAGTTCAAGCAGCATTTCATGAAAACCAGATTTTACACTTTGGCTGGTCTGAACAACGAAAGCAATTGTTACCATCCACCTCTCGTGTCTCCCCTTTTCATCATAGATTGTATGCTTGCGAGCAGGGCTCTCATTCCTCTTGGTATCTGTTTTGATCTGTGTTCATTGTTATGCTGTAATGTCTATTGCATGTACAAGTCCCCTCTAAAATGTAAAGTGCTGTGGAATATGTATAGAAATAAAATTATTACTATTATTATTATGAGTCTTCATGGGAATGATGCAACAAGTTTTCATACCTGGATTTGGGGATTATCTGCCATTCTTCCTTGCAGATCCTCTCCAGTTCTGTCAGGTTGGATAGTGAACATTGGTGGACAGCCAATTTCAGGTCTCTCCAGAGATGCTCAATTGAGTTTAGGTCAGGGCTCTACCTCAACCAGTCAAAAATGGTCACAGTTGTTCTGAAGCCACTCCTTTGTTATTTTAGCTGTGTGCTTAGGGTCATTGTCTTGTTGGAAGGTGAACCTTCGGCCAAGTCTGAAGTCCAGAGCACTCTGGAAGAGATTTTCATCCAGGAAACTCTGTACTTGGCCGCATTCATGTTTCCTTCAATGACAACCAGATATCCTGTCCCTGCAGCTGAAAAGCACCCCATAGCATGATGCTGCCACCACCATGTTTCACTGCTGGGATTGTATTGGGCAGGAGATGAGTGCCTGGTTTTCTCCACACATACCACTTAGAATTATCACCAAAAATTCTGTCTTCATCTCATCAAACCAGATAATCTTATTTCTCATATTCTGGGAGTCCTTCATGTGTTTTTTTTTAGCAAACTCTGTGCAGGCTTTCATATGTCTTGCACTGAGGAGAGGCTTCCGTCAGGCCACTCTGCCATAAGGGCTCGACTGGTGGAGGGCTGCAGTGATAGTTCACTTTGTGGAACTTTCTCCAATCTCCCTACTGCATCTCTGGAGCTCAGCCACAGTGATCCTGGGGTTCTTCTTTACCTCTCTCACCAAGGCTCTACTCCCACGATTGCTCAGTTTGGCTGGATGGCCAGGTCGGGGAAGACTTCTGGTGGTCCCTAACTTCTTCCATTTAAGGATTATGGAGGCCACTGTGCTCAGTGGAACATTGAGTACTGAAGAAATTCTTTTGTTCCCTTGGCCAGATCTGTGCCTTGTCACTATTCTGTCTCTGAGCTCCTTGGCCAGATCCTTTGACCTCATGGTTCTCATTTGGTCTGACATGCACTGTGAGCTGTGAGGTCTTATATAGACAGGTGTGTGCCTTTCCAAAATAAGTCCTATCAGTTTAATTAAACACAGCTGAACTCCAATGAAGGAGGAGAACCATCTCAAGGAGGATCACAAGGAAATGGACAGCATGTGACTTAAATATGAGTGTCTGAGCAAAGCGTCTGAATACTTATGACCATGTGATATTTGAGTTTTTCTTTATTAATAAATTTGCTAAAATTTCAACATCTCTGTTTTTTCAGTCAAGATGGGGTGCAGAGTATAAATTAATGAGAAAAAAAAAGAACTATTTTGAATTTACCAAATGGCTGCAATGAACCAAAGAGTGAACAATTTAAAGGGGTCTTAATACTTTCCGTGCGCACTGTATGTCATGTAAGATCTCAAAACAAAAATTCTCTGAGAGAGAAAAAAAAGACATACTTGCAGTACCATGTCCAGACACATTTGCGCAATCAGTATGTAGCAGGTCCCCCATGATAAAGGCATAGGGCACCAGAAGTGCAAAATACTGACAACTAACCACTTACTATCCAATCAAACATCTGTGGGGTGGCTGCCTAGTATTCTAATTGCACATAGGTCTGCATTAGGTGTCATTCACACCATTATGTGAGATGCGCCTCTATCCGTAAAGCAGTCTGTTACCGACACCGCTACTATTGCATCATCCGGACTGCCAATACCATATGTGCAGTCACAGGCTAGATACTCCACTATAACCAGCCATCAATGGAAAGACCCGGCCTACACTTGGCCTGTGAGATGGAAACTGAAGCTGACAGGAACCTGCAGATGTGTCAGGTATAATTCCGCACAGCTCTGCTGTGAGATCAGGAGAGCAGAGAGCGGCCATTACATGTCTCACAGTGGTAACACCCACTTTAAAAAAAAAATATATATGGAGGAAGATTCTGGGGGAGATATATGTCTGGCCCATATTCCTGAAACTCATTTACATATTAGGAAAAACGTGGATTTCCCTGGAATAAGACATCACAGATACCAAGGTGTCATTTTATTTAACTTCATATGATCTACATTCCCATGTAGACAGGTTAAGAGTAGGGTTGAGAGAAAAGGATTGGTCATTTTCAAAAGTCGCCGACTTTTGGCAAAGTCGGGTTTCATGAAACCCGATCCCAGCGTAGGATCGGCCATGCGGTACACGATCTTCGCGCCAAAGTTGCATTTCCTATGACGCTTAAAGCACCATTTCTCAGCCAATGAAGGTTTATGCAGTGTGGACAGCGTGATGACATAGGTCCTGGTCCCCACCATCTTAGAGAAGGGCATGGCAGTGATTGGCTTGCTTTCTGCGGCGTCACAGGGGCTATAAAGGGGCGTTCCCGCCGACCGCCATCTTACTGCTGCTGATCTGAGCATAGGGAGAGGATGCTGCCGCTTCGTCAGAAGCAGGGATAGCGTTAGGCAGGGTAAATTAACCCCCAAACCGCTTGTGCTGTAGCGATTTCCACTGTCCAACACCACATTTTCTTTGCAGGGACAGTGGAGGCTCGATTTCTGTGCAACAGCTCTGAAGGTTATAAGGCTCCCTGATAGCTGCGTTGCTGTGTGTACGCCGCTGTACAAACCAACTGCTTTTTTCAAAGCACAAATCCTGTTGCTCCTTCATTTCTGCACAGCTATCTTGTTTGTTTGTCCACACTTTTGACTTTTGTGTGCAGCAGTCCTTTTTATTGCTGCCTGCCATACTGTTCTGAGATTACTGTAGGGAGATAGTAATTGTAGTACAGTCCCTTTTTTTTTTTTTTTTTGTTATATCTCTTCAAGCCACTTTCTGACACAGAAAATATACTGTAATACAGTGGCCCAGATTTATTCACTAGTCTCCCTGAAAAAAAAAGGGGCAGATTAAAATTGGCAAATCTGCATCAGTGCCAGTCCTGTGTGTGGCATCTGTCTTTCATTTTCTGCCACAGAAAACCTACTGTATAACAGTGGGCCTGATTTCTTCACAATTCTCCAAGAAAAAATAAAACAAGTGGGAGATTAAGATTGGCAAATCTGCATCAGTGCCAGTCCTGTGTGTGGCATCTGTCTTTGTTTTTCTGCCACAGAAAACTTACAGTATAACAGTGGGCCTGATTTCTTCACAATTCTCCCAGAAAAAAATAAAACAAGGGGGAGATTAAGATTGGCAAATCTGCATCAGTGCCAGTCCTGTTATGATCCGGTGACCCTGGAGCCGCATGAGACTATCTCTGGAGTAGGTGTTACCTGTACTGACCGCAATCCTAATACTGACACCGCAACTAGAAGTAGCCGTGGGATGTACCTAACCAGGCCTAGACACCTCGACACAGCCGGAGGACTAAATACCCCTAAAGATGGAAATGGGAAATCCTATCTTGCCTCAGAGCAGAGCCCCAAAGGATAGGCAGCCCCCCACAAATATTGACTGAGTTTAAGAGGAAATACGTACACAGGCAGAAAAAACAGAGTTTAGTAAAAGAGGCCCTTCTAGCTAGATAGAAAGGATAGGACAGAGTTCTAAGTGGTCAGTATTAAAACACTAGAAAATTCCACAGCAGAAAATACTATATACTACATCTAACTAAAGACATAGGATGTATATCTGCATCTCCAGAGAAACCAGCATGACAGAAAAATCCAAACAAGTCAAGCTGGACAAAAACACAATAGATTGCACTGCACATAAAAGCACACTGCATGCGTGCTACAGAGAACCAAAACAAGGCACTTATCTTAGCTGAAATGACAGCAGGGCAGTGGAGCCAGACAGAGATGCAATCCCTCCAAGACACAATGGACAACTGGCAGGGATTGATGGATCCTACAAACCTAAATACCTAATAGAGCAGCAATAAGCAGAAACACCTGCCCTGGCCTATAATCCAGAGACCACTGCACTACCACTAACAACCACCGGAGGGAGCCCAAGAGCAGAATTCACAACACAGTCCTATGTGTGGCATCTGTCTTTGTTTTTCTTCCACAGAAAACCTACTGTATAACAGTAGGCCTGATTTCTTCACAATTCTCCCCGAAAAAAAAATGGGAGATTAAGATTGGCAAATCTGCATCAGTGCCAGTCCTGTGTGTGGCATCTGTCTTTGTTTTTCTGCCACAGAAAACCTACTGTATAACAGTGGGCCTGATTTCTTCACAATTCTCCCAGAAAAAAAAAGTGGGAGATTAAGATTGGCAAATCTGCATCAGTGCCAGTCCTGTGTGTGGCATCTGTCTTTATTTTTCTGCCACAAAAAACCTACTGTATAACAGTGGGCCTGATTTCTTCACAATTCTCCCAGAAAAAAAAGTGGGAGATTAAGATTGGCAAATCTGCATCAGTGCCAGTCCTGTGTGTGGCATCTGTCTTTCTTTTTCTGCCACAGAAAACCTACAGTATAACAGTGGGCCTGATTAAATCACTTGTCTCCCATATCCAAAAAAAAAATTTAAAATAAAGGGAGAATAATCTTGCCAAATCTGTGCATATGTGCCAGTGCTGTCTGTGGTATCT
Source organism: Ranitomeya variabilis (assembly GCF_051348905.1). Lineage (NCBI taxonomy): Eukaryota > Metazoa > Chordata > Amphibia > Anura > Dendrobatidae > Ranitomeya > Ranitomeya variabilis. The sequence goes on from NC_135233.1 coordinate 517,428,852, forward strand.
GTCATTCATTTTGTGCCACAGGAACTATACTGTGATATAGTGAGCCTGATTAAATCCCTTGTCTCCCATATCAAAAAAAGAGGGACATTTCTATTGCCAGTGTGTGCATCTGCGTCAGTCCTGTTAGTGTCATATCTGCCAGCTTCTTTCTGCCAATCAAACAGTGTAGTGTAATACAGTGGGCCCGATTTTTTCCTGCATTCTCCCACACATAAAAAAGGGAGATTTAAATTCACAACAAGTTCACGTACACCTTCTACGTTATTTTACAGGACCACATAACGGTTGTTAGTTTGGTTACATTTTTCCAAGAATGAGGAAGTCTGGTGGAAGAGGTCGTGGCCGTGGGCGTTCATTGCCAGCTGGTAATGATGGTAGTGGTGGTGGTCGTGGAGCATCAGGTGGTCGTGGGAAAAGCAATATAGCCCCTAAGTCTCGAGTTGTTGAGCCAGCGTCATCGTCTGGCTACACAAGGCCTCGAAGGCTCCCTTTTCTGGGAGAAGGAAAACCGCTTTTGAAGCCGGAGCAGCAGGAACAAGTTTTGGCTTTCATTGCTGACTCTGCCTCTAGCTCTTTCGCCTCCTCCTCGGAAAGTGCCAAATGTCAGAGCAGTGCGTCGTCAGTGGATGCTCCCGGTCAGGAACAAGTCACTTCCTTGTGTCCTTCACCCAGAACAACAGTGAAGGATGCATCAGGCGACACAACAGGTTACTCCATGGAGCTCTTTACACATACCGTGCCTGGGTTAGAAAGGGAAATTGTTAACAGGCCATGCCCATTACAAGATGAATCGGACATGGAGTGCACAGATGCACAGCCACAGCCAGATTATTATGCTGTTCCTTTGACTCAGATCAGAACATTGCCCTTGCAGTGTACTGATCCAGAATCTGACCCTGATGAGACTATGGAGCCCCGTCACGAACGCTATAGCACCGGCTTACACGGTGACCCAGAGGAAGGTGCACAGGACATAGAAGAGGAGGTCATAGATGACCCAGTTGTTGACCCCGATTGGCAGCCATTGGGGAACAGGGTGCAGGCGGCAGTAGCTCTGAAGCGGAGGAGGAGGAGCCGCAGCAGGCATCAACATCACAACAGGTTCCATCTGGCAGGCCCTTATCTGGCCAAAAACGTGTGGCAAAACCAAAACCAGTTGTAGGACAGCGTGGCCATCCGGTTACAGTAGCTCAGTGTGCAATGACTGAAAAGGTATCCGATAGTAGGAAGAGTGCAGTCTGGATTTTTTTTAACCTAAATCCCAATGATCAGTGCAAAGTCATCTGTAAGAAATGCTCAGGGACCTTCAGCAGAGGTCAGAATGTTAAAAATCTAAATACAAGTTGCATGCGTAGACATTTAACCACCATGCACTTGCAAGCCTGGACAAACTACCAAAAGTCCCTTAACGTTGTAGCACCCTCTCACAATAAAGCTAGTCAGCAACGCGACATCCCTTCCCTCACTGTAAGCCCACTGTTTACCACACCACCTGCACATAATGTGGCGGTTTTGTCGCAAGGCCAAAGCAGTCAGGGGATCACCAGGTTCGTGGTAGGAAAAACTGTATGTAGGGCAACAGCAAGAATACCATCACCAACCCTCTCTCAGTCACCCATGTCCACTGGCACCCCCCGCTAGTTCCACCCTATGCAGCTCTCCAGTCCAGCTCACCCTACATGAGACTCTCGTTAGGAAAAGGAAGTACTCATCCTCGCATCCGCGTACACAGGGTTTGAACGCCCACATTGCTAGACTAATCTCGTTAGAGATGATGCCCTACCGATTATTTGAAAGCAAAGCTTTCAAAGCCCTGATGGACTACGCTGTACCATGCTACGAGCTACCCAGTCAACACTTTTTTTCGAGAAAAGCCATCCCAGCCCTCCACCAGCATGTAAAAGACCGCATTGTCCATGCGCTCAGGCAATCTGTGAGTAGAAAGGTGCACCTGACCACAGATGCATGGACCAGTAGGCATGGCCATGGGCGTTACGTCTCCATCACGGCACACTGGGTTAATGTGGTGGATGCAGGGTCCAAAGGGGACAGTAATATTGGGACAGTTCTGCCTAGCCCACAGTCTAGGAAACAGTTGGCTGTAGGCATTCGTCCCCCCTCCTCCTCCTCATCCTCCAGCAGAAGCGAGAGCTCGTCCACAGACTGCAGTCGCACAACCACTCCATCCGCAGCTGCCACTGTTGCACACGAGGTGTCCAAATATGGAACAGCTAGTGGCAAGCGTCAGCAGGCTGTATTGGCAATGAAGTGTTTGGGCGACAACAGACACACCGCAGAAGTTCTGTTCGAGTTCTTGCAGCAAGAAACTCAGTCATGGCTGGGCACTGTACATCTTGAGGCAGGCAAAGTAGTGAGTGATAACGGAAGGAATTTTATGGCTGCCATAGTCCTTTCACAACCGAAACACATTCCTTACCTGGCTCACACCTTAAACCTGGTGGTGCAGTGCTTCCTGAAAAGTTATCCGGGGTAACCCGACCGGCTGCTGAAAATGCGCAGACTTTGCTCTCACATCCGCCGTTCGCCCGTACACTCCAGCCGTATGCAGAACCATCAGCGGTCTTTGAACCTTCCCCAGCATTGCCTAATCATCGACGTTGCAACAAGGTGGAACTCCACACTGCACATGCTTCATAGACTGTGCGAACAGAGGCATGCTGTTATGTATTTGTGGGAGGATACACATACAAGGGCAGGCAGTTGGATGGCAGACATGGAGTTGTCAGCTGTGCAGTGGTCGAAGCTCCAAGACCTGTGTCAAGTCCTTCAGTGTTTTGAGGAATGCACACGGCTGGTTAGTGCAGACAACGCCGTAATAAGCTTGAGCATCCCCCTAATGCGTCTGCTGATGCAAAGTTTGACGCACATAAAGGAGCAGGCGTCTGCAGCCGAGGACGAGGGAAGCCTTGATGAGTCAGCCATTGTCTGCTCAGGGAAGTCTACAGGACGAGATGGCGGGCGAAGAGGAGGAGGATGAGGAGGATGATGGGATGAGTATTTTTTGGATGAGGAAGCTTCTCAGGGGGCAATAGAAACTGCTGGCGGTGCAAGGCCGGGTTCAGGGTTTTTGAGGGAGACAAGTGATGTTGATTTGCCCGAAAGTGCTCCTCAACCCAGCATATGCACTGATTTGACAACTGGAACATTGGCCCACATGGCGGATTATGCCTTGCGTATCCTCAAAAGGGACCCACGCATTATAAAAATGATGACCGATGACGATTACTGGTTGGCCTGCCTCCTTGATCCTCGCTATAAAGGCAAATTGCAAAATATCATGCCACATGAGAACCTCGAACAAATATTGCCAACCAAACAAGCTACTCTTGTAGACCATTTGATTCAGGCATTCCCAGCACACAGCGCCGGTGATGGTTCTCATACGAGCTGCAGGGGGCAACAGGGCAGAGGTGTTAGAGGTGCACAAATCAGAAGTGGCGTAGGACAGAGGGGTTTTCTGACCAGGTTGTGGAGTGATTTTGCAATGACTGCAGACACGACAGGTACGACAGGTACAGCAGCATCAATTCAAAGTGACAGGAGACAACATTTGTCCAGTATGGTTACTAACTATTTTTCCTCCATTACTGATGTTCTCCCTCAACCGTCATTCCCCTTTGATAACTGGGCATCCAAAATAGACACCTGGCCTGAATTGGCCGAATATGCATTGCAGGAGCTTGCTTGCCCAGCAGCTAGTGTGCTATCAGAAAGAGTATTCAGTGCTGCTGGTTCAATACTGACCGAAAAAAGGACTCGTCTGGCTACCCAAAATGTTGATGATCTAACCTTCATTAAAATGAACCACTCATGGATTTCTAATTATTTTGCCCCACCTTTCCCGGCTGGCACCTAGCTTTCCTGTAAAAAGGTCTTGCTTTGGGACTGGTGTTACTGACTGTTCAAATATCTTAATTTGCAGCTGCTGTTTGTCCAGCATACGACATGTTTACACCTCCCTACATGGCTAACTCCCCCCACGGGGCCGTGGTATCGCCACTTGGTGCAAGCACCTGTCAGAGTGCCGTTTGTCTGAAGAGGTGGGTGTGCCCACTTTTGGTCGATGGCACTGGGTCCCTCATAGTACAATGAAGTGTCTCTGGCGGTGGTGGCGCGCACCCAACATCAGACACACCGTTGTAACATGAGGGGCCATGGGCTTGTACCGCCGGCCAGGAGACAGTGTCCCCCCCCAGGTCAAACAGTGCTCTACCACTTGCAAAATTATCTCTCGCTACTCCACCACTGTTTAGTCTATGCGCTGAAATCCTTCAATGGCTGGCACAGACAATAACAATTTGTTGACATGTATGATGCTAGTTAAAATAGTCAGGGGCCCTGTCCTACATTTACATTAGTAAATACTTTGCGCCAAATTACAATGTCTGAAAGTCAGCATAGGAGCACACCCCTGTACCTAAGTATGCCACCCTTTTTTTTTGTTTTGTTTTGGGGTTTTTTGGGAGACATTAACATCAATTTAGTTTTTGGGAGTACTTACTGTGTCAGACACTCCTTCTAATTGTCCTCCGCTGACTACACCAATGCTGCCTGTGTACCCCTGCCACATAATGGAAGCTGCATAGAGCCTATTTTATTATTTTAGGCCTAGGAAGTCTGTCTGTGGTCCCTCCTTCCAATTGTCCTCCGCTGACCAAACTAATGCTGCCTGTGTACCCCTGTCACATAATGGAAGCTGCATAGAGCCTATTTTAATATTTTAGGCCTAGGAAGTCTGTCTGTGGTCCCTCCTTCCAATTGTCCTCCGCTGACCACACCAATGCTGCCTGTGTACCCCTGTAGCCAAATTTAAGCTGCTTAGAGCCTATTTTGTTATTTTGGGCCTAGGAAGTCTGTCTGCGGTCCCTCCTACCAATTGTCCTCCTGCTGACCACACCAATGCTGCCTGTGTACCCCTGCCACATAATGGAAGCTGCATAGAGCCTATTTTATTATTTTAGGCCTAGGAAGTCTGTCTGCGGTCCCTCCTTCCAATTGTCCTCCGCTGACCACACCAATGCTGCCTGTGTACCCCTGCCACATAATGGAAGCTGCATAGAGCCTATTTTATTATTTTAGGCCTAGGAAGTCTGTCTGCGGTCCCTCCTTCCAATTGTCCTCCGCTGACCACACCAATGCTGCCTGTGTACCCCTGCCACATAATGGAAGCTGCATATAGCCTATTTTATTATTTTGGGCCTAGGAAGTCTGTCTGCGGTCCCTCCTTCCAATTGTCCTCCGCTGACCACACCAATGCTGCCTGTGTACCCCTGCCACATAATGGAAGCTGCATAGAGCCTATTTTAATATTTTAGGCTTAGGAAGTCTGTCTGCGGTCCCTCCTTCCAATTGTCCTCCGCTGACCACACCAATGCTGCCTGGGTACCCCTGTAGCCAAATTTAAGCTGCATAGAGCCTATTTTATTATTTTTGGACTAGGAAGTCTGTCTGCGGTCCCTCCTTCCAATTGTCCTCCGCTGACCACACCAATGCTGCCTGTGTGCCCCTGCCACATAATGGAAGCTGCATATAGCCTATTTTATTATTTTAGGCCTAGGAAGTCAGTCTGTGGTCCCTCCTTCCAATTGTCCTCCGCTGACCACACCAATGCTGCCTGTGTACCTCTGCCACATAATGGAAGCTGCATATAGCCTATTTTATTATTTTAGGCCTAGGAAGTCTGTCTACGGTCCCTCCTTCCAATTGTCCTCCTCTGACAACACCAATGCTGCCTGTGTACCCCTGCCACCTAATGGAAGCTGCATATAGCCTATTTTATTATTTTAGGCCTAGGAAGTCTGTCTGTGGTCCCTCCTTCCAATTGTCCTCCACTGACCACACCAATGTTGCCTGTGTGTTATGATCCGGTGGTAGGATCTCAAAACTGACCTGACACATATGACCAGAATATAGGACAAGCTCTGGGGAGGTGGAAGCTATACTGACCGCAATCCTGATCCTATCCACAAACACTAAAGGCAGCCGTGGAGCGTTCCTAAAATCCTAGACGCCTCGTTCACAGCCTGAGAAACTGACTACCCCTAGAGAGAAAGCAAAGACCTCACTTGCCTCAGAGAAATAACCCCAAAGTTTTAGTCAGCCCCCCACAAATAATAACGGTGAGTTAAGGGGAAAAGAAAAACGTAGAAATGAAATAGGTTTAGCAAATGAGGCCCGCTAACACTAGATAGACAGAAAATAGATAGGAGTCTGTGCGGTCAGTACAAAAACTATCAAAAATAAACCACGCAGAGAATACAAGAACCCCCACACCGACTCACGATGTGAGGGGCGCACTCTGCACCCCTGAACTAACCAGCAAGCGAAAAATCACATATAAGCAAGCTGGGCTGAACTCATATACAGAGAAACGTTTTCAAGGAAATAATTAGCAAAATGAACAAACAAACTTAACTTCTCCAGCAGGAGACTGGTCACAAGGAATATTCAGGAGCTCTCAGAAACAGGACTGAATACACCGACAGCAGGCAACAAATGAAGGGCCAGGTGAATTAAATAGGCCCAGCATAGCAGGAAATGAAGCAGCTGAGCCCAGCCATATCGCTAAAGGCCACCAGAGGGAGCCCCAGAACAAACTCACACAGTACCGCTCATGACCACAGGAGGGAGCCCGAGAACGGAATTCACAACACCTGTGTACCCCTGTAACCAATTTAAAACTGCATAGAGCCAACTTTTTTAGTTAACACATACTTCCTTTGTCTGTCTGTGCCACTCAATCACGCTGTCCTCCACTGAAAAAGCTGAGCTTCAACCTTCAGGCTCTCATTAAGTAGTTGTTAATGTAACACTGCAGTTGCCCTACTACTTTGGTTGGGGCCTACTAACGGTGTCTTCCGCTCCTTGGTGTTCTCCTCCAGGTTTCCTTGTCTGAGCTTCAACTTTCAGGCTCTCATTAATTTGTTGTTTATATAAGACAGCAGTTGCCCTACTACTTTGGTTGGGGCCTAGTAACGGTGTCTGTTGTGAAATTGGATTTTGGGCTCCCCCGGTGGCCACTGGTGGAATTGAACTTGTGTGCATCATCCTCTCTGTTCACCTGTTCCCATCAGGATGTGGGAGTCGCTATTTAACCTTGCTCCTCTGTCACTTCCATGCCGGTCAACATTGTAATCAGAAGCCTTTCTGTGCATGTTCCTGCTACCAGACAACTTCCAGCTAAGTCGGACTTTTGTCCTTGTTTGTTTTTTGCATTTTGTTCCAGTTCACAGCTGCAGTTTCGTTTCTGTGTCTGGAAAGCTCTTGTGATCTGAAATTGCCACTCTGATGTTATGAGTTAATACTAGAGTCTTAAAGTAATTTCAGGATGGTGTATTGATAGGGTTTTCAGCTGACCATGAAAGTACCCTTTCTGTCTTCCTGCTATCTAGTAAGCGGACCTCGATTTTGCTAAACCTATTTTCATACTACGTTTGTCATTTTCATCTTAAATCACCGCCAATATATGTGGGGGCCTCTGTCTGCCTTTCGGGGAAATTTCTCTAGAGGTGAGCCAGGACTATATTTTCCTCTGCCAGGATTAGTTAGTCCTCCGGCCGGCGCTGGGCGTCTAGGGATAAAACGCAGGCTACGCTACCCGGCTACTGTTAGTTGTGCGGCAGGTTTAGTTCATGGTCAGTTTAAGTTTCCATCCTTCCAAGAGCTAGTTCCTATGTATGCTGGGCTATGTTCTCTTGCCATTGAGAACCATAACAGTTTGACCGGCCCACAAAGGGTTAAATTAATTGGCAGAGAAAGGAGAGAAAAAAGAAGTCTGCTGAAAAATTTTTTTTTTTTTTTTTTTTCCTTCAGTTCTGAGTGTGCTTTCAATTGAATCACTTGCAAGTCTGCCTATATTGCAGCCTTCCTCTCTCTCTCTCCTTCTAATCCTGGAATGGCTCTGTGTTCACCTGTTTAAAATGGATATTCAGAGTTTAGCTGCAGGTTTGAATAATCTCACCACGAAAGTTCAAAATTTACAAGATTTTGTTGTTCATGTTCCTATATCTGAACCTAGAATTCCTTTGCCTGAATTTTTCTCGGGGAATAGATCTTGCTTTCAAAATTTCAAAAATAATTGCAAGTTGTTTTTGTCCCTGAAATCTCGCTCTGCTGGAGATCCTGCTCAGCAGGTCAGGATTGTGATTTCCTTGCTCCGGGGCGACCCTCAAGATTGGGCTTTTGCATTGGCTCCAGGGGATCCTGCGTTGCTCAATGTGGATGCGTTTTTTCTGGCCTTGGGGTTGCTTTATGAGGAACCTCATTTAGAGCTTCAGGCGGAAAAAGCCTTGATGTCCCTATCTCAGGGGCAAGATGAAGTTGAAATATACTGCCAAAAATTCCGTAAATGGTCTGTGCTTACTCAGTGGAATGAGTGCGCCCTGGCGGCGAATTTCAGAGAGGGTCTCTCTGATGCCGTTAAGGATGTTATGGTGGGGTTCCCTGTGCCTGCGGGTCTGAATGAGTCCATGACAATGGCTATCCAGATCGATAGACGTCTGCGGGAGCGCAAACCTGTGCACCATTTGGCGGTGTCTACTGAGAAGACGCCAGAGAATATGCAATGTGATAGAATTCTGTCCAGAAGCGAACGGCAGAATTTTAGACGAAAAAATGGGTTGTGCTTTTATTGTGGTGATTCAACTCATGTTATATCAGCATGCTCTAAGCGTACTAAGAAGCTTGATAAGTCAGTTTCAATTGGCACTTTTCAGTCTAAGTTTATTCTATCTGTGACCCTGATTTGTTCTTTATCATCTATTACCGCGGATGCCTATGTCGACTCTGGCGCCGCTTTGAGTCTTATGGATTGGTCCTTTGCCAAACGCTGTGGGTATGATTTAGAGCCTCTTGAAACTCCTATACCTCTGAAGGGGATTGACTCCACCCCATTGGCTAGTAATAAACCACAATACTGGACACAAGTAACTATGCGAATTAATCCGGATCATCAGGAGATTATTCGCTTTCTTGTGCTGTATAATCTACATGATGTGTTGGTGCTTGGATTGCCATGGCTGCAATCTCATAACCCAGTCCTCGACTGGAACGCTATGTCTGTGTTAAGCTGGGGATGTAAGGGGATGCATGGGGACGTACCTTTGGTTTCCATTTCGTCATCTATTCCCTCTGAGATTCCTGAATTCTTGTCTGACTATCGTGACGTTTTTGAAGAACCTAAGCTTGGTTCATTACCTCCGCACCGGGAGTGCGATTGTGCCATAGATTTGATTCCGGGTAGTAAATACCCTAAGGGTCGTTTATTTAATCTGTCTGTGCCTGAACATGCTGCTATGCGAGAATATATAAAGGAGTCCTTGGAAAAGGGACATATTCGTCCTTCGTCATCTCCCTTAGGAGCCGGTTTTTTCTTTGTGTCTAAGAAAGATGGCTCTTTGAGGCCGTGTATTGATTATCGGCTTTTGAATAAAATCACGGTTAAATATCAATATCCGTTGCCACTGCTGACTGATTTGTTTGCTCGCATAAAGGGGGCCAAGTGGTTCTCTAAGATAGATCTCCGTGGGGCGTATAATTTGGTGCGAATTAAGCAGGGGGATGAGTGGAAAACCGCATTTAATACGCCCGAGGGCCACTTTGAGTATTTGGTGATGCCTTTTGGCCTTTCAAATGCCCCTTCAGTCTTTCAGTCCTTTATGCATGACATTTTCCGTGATTATTTGGATAAATTTATGATCGTGTATCTGGATGATATTCTGATTTTTTCGGATGACTGGGACTCTCATGTCCAGCAGGTCAGGAGGGTTTTTCAGGTTTTGCGGTCTAATTCCTTGTGTGTGAAGGGTTCTAAGTGCGTTTTTGGGGTTCAAAAGATTTCCTTCTTGGGATACATTTTTTCCCCCTCTTCCATCGAGATGGATCCTGTCAAGGTTCGGGCTATTTGTGATTGGACGCAACCCTCTTCTCTTAAGAGTCTTCAGAAATTTTTGGGCTTTGCTAACTTTTATCGTCGATTTATTGCTGGTTTTTCTGATGTTGTTAAACCATTGACTGATTTGACTAAGAAGGGTGCTAATGTTGCTGATTGGTCCCCTGCTGCTGTGGAGGCCTTTCGGGAGCTTAAGCGCCGCTTTTCTTCCGCCCCTGTGTTGCGTCAGCCTGATGTTGCTCTTCCTTTTCAGGTTGAGGTCGACGCTTCTGAAATCGGAGCTGGGGCGGTTTTGTCGCAAAGAAGTTCCGACTGCTCCGTGATGAAACCTTGTGCTTTTTTTTCTCGTAAATTTTCGCCCGCCGAGCGGAATTATGATATTGGGAATCGAGAGCTTTTGGCCATGAAGTGGGCTTTTGAGGAGTGGCGTCATTGGCTTGAGGGGGCTAGACATCAGGTGGTGGTATTGACCGACCACAAAAATTTAATTTATCTTGAGTCCGCCAGACGCCTGAATCCTAGACAGGCGCGCTGGTCGTTGTTTTTCTCTCGGTTTAATTTTGTGGTGTCATACCTACCGGGTTCTAAGAATGTTAAGGCGGATGCCCTTTCTAGGAGTTTTGAGCCTGACTCCCCTGGTAATTCTGAACCTACAGGTATCCTTAAGGATGGAGTGATATTGTCTGCCGTTTCTCCAGACCTGCGGCGGGCCTTGCAGGATTTTCAGGCGGATAGACTTGATCGTTGCCCACCTGGTAGACTGTTTGTTCCTGATGATTGGACCAGTAAAGTCATTTCTGAGGTTCATTCTTCTGCGTTGGCAGGTCATCCTGGAATCTTTGGTACCAGGGATTTGGTGGCAAGGTCCTTCTGGTGGCCTTCCCTGTCTCGAGATGTGCGAGGCTTCGTGCAGTCTTGTGACGTTTGTGCTCGGGCCAAGCCTTGTTGTTCTCGGGCTAGTGGATTGTTGTTGCCCTTGCCTATCCCGAAGAGGCCCTGGACGCACATCTCGATGGATTTTATTTCGGATCTTCCTGTTTCTCAGAAGATGTCTGTCATCTGGGTGGTGTGTGACCGTTTCTCTAAGATGGTCCATTTGGTTCCCCTGCCTAAGTTGCCTTCTTCTTCCGAGTTGGTTCCTCTGTTTTTTCAAAATGTGGTTCGTTTGCATGGTATTCCGGAGAATATCGTTTCTGACAGAGGAACCCAATTCGTGTCTAGATTTTGGCGGGCATTCTGTGCTAGGATGGGCATAGATTTGTCTTTCTCGTCTGCTTTCCATCCTCAGACTAATGGCCAGACCGAGCGGACGAATCAGACTTTGGAGACATATTTGAGGTGTTTTGTGTCTGCAGATCAGGATGATTGGGTTGCTTTTTTGCCTTTAGCGGAGTTTGCCCTCAATAATCGGGCCAGCTCTGCCACCTTGGTGTCTCCTTTTTTCTGTAATTCGGGGTTTCATCCTCGATTTTCCTCCGGTCAGATGGAATCTTCGGATTGTCCTGGAGTGGATGCTGTGGTGGAGAGGTTGCATCAGATTTGGGGGCAGGTGGTGGACAATTTGAAGTTGTCCCAGGAGAAGACTCAGCTTTTTGCCAACCGCCGGCGTCGGGTTGGTCCTCGGCTTTGTGTCGGGGACTTGGTGTGGTTGTCTTCTCGTTTTGTCCCTATGAGGGTTTCTTCTCCTAAGTTTAAGCCTCGGTTCATCGGCCCGTACAAGATATTGGAGATTCTTAACCCTGTGTCCTTCCGTTTGGACCTCCCTGCATCTTTTTCTATTCATAATGTTTTTCATCGGTCATTGTTGCGCAGGTATGAGGTACCGGTTGTGCCTTCCGTTGAGCCTCCTGCTCCGGTGTTGGTTGAGGGCGAGTTGGAGTACGTTGTGGAAAAAATCTTGGACTCCCGTGTTTCCAGACGGAAACTCCAGTATCTGGTCAAATGGAAGGGATACGGTCAGGAGGATAATTCTTGGGTGACTGCCTCTGATGTTCATGCCTCCGATCTGGTCCGTGCCTTTCATAGGGCTCATCCTGATCGCCCTGGTGGTTCTGGTGAGGGTTCGGTGCCCCCTCCTTGAGGGGGGGGTACTGTTGTGAAATTGGATTTTGGGCTCCCCCGGTGGCCACTGGTGGAATTGAACTTGTGTGCATCATCCTCTCTGTTCACCTGTTCCCATCAGGATGTGGGAGTCGCTATTTAACCTTGCTCCTCTGTCACTTCCATGCCGGTCAACATTGTAATCAGAAGCCTTTCTGTGCATGTTCCTGCTACCAGACAACTTCCAGCTAAGTCGGACTTTTGTCCTTGTTTGTTTTTTGCATTTTGTTCCAGTTCACAGCTGCAGTTTCGTTTCTGTGTCTGGAAAGCTCTTGTGATCTGAAATTGCCACTCTGATGTTATGAGTTAATACTAGAGTCTTAAAGTAATTTCAGGATGGTGTATTGATAGGGTTTTCAGCTGACCATGAAAGTACCCTTTCTGTCTTCCTGCTATCTAGTAAGCGGACCTCGATTTTGCTAAACCTATTTTCATACTACGTTTGTCATTTTCATCTTAAATCACCGCCAATATATGTGGGGGCCTCTGTCTGCCTTTCGGGGAAATTTCTCTAGAGGTGAGCCAGGACTATATTTTCCTCTGCCAGGATTAGTTAGTCCTCCGGCCGGCGCTGGGCGTCTAGGGATAAAACGCAGGCTACGCTACCCGGCTACTGTTAGTTGTGCGGCAGGTTTAGTTCATGGTCAGTTTAAGTTTCCATCCTTCCAAGAGCTAGTTCCTATGTATGCTGGGCTATGTTCTCTTGCCATTGAGAACCATAACAGGTGTCTGCCGCTCCTTGGTGTTCTCCTCCTCCTTGGTGTTCTCCTCCAGGTTTCCTTGTCTGAGCTTCAACCTTCAGGCTCTCATTAAAGGGAACCTGTCACCCCGTTTTTTCCGTATGAGATAAAAATACTGTTAAATAGGGCCTGAGCTGTGCATTACAATAGTGTATTTTGTGGACCCCGATTCCCCACCTATGCTGCCGAAATACGTTACCAAAGTAGCCGTTTCCGCCTGTCAATCAGGCTGGTCTGGTCAGATGGGCGTGGTGTCTTCCCCCAGATCTTGCTTATTTTTCCGTTGGTGGCGTAGTGGTTTGCGCATGCCCAAGTCCAGAATCCACTGCACAGGGGAGGGAAAAGAGCATGATCTGCGCTATTTTCCTGGTGATCGGTGGGGGCGGCCATCTTCCTGTGGCCGTGCGTGCGCAGATGGAGCGCTCTGCTGCCCGGGGCTTCAGGAAAATGGCCGCGGGATGCCGCGCGTGCGCAGATGGAGATCACGGCGGCCATTTTCCTGAAGCAGAGATGCGAACTCTGCTTCAGGAAAATGGCCGCCACGATCTCCATCTGCGCATGCGCGGCATCCCGCGGCCATTTTCCTGAAGCTTCGGGCAGCAGAGCGCTCCATCTGCGCACGTGCGGCCACAGGAAGATGGCCGCCCCCACCGATCACCAGGGGAATAGCGCAGATCATGCTCTTTTCCCTCCCCTGTGCAGTGGATTCTGGACTTGGGCATGCGCAAACCACTACGCCACCAACGGAAAAATAAGCAAGATCTGGGGGAAGACACCACGCCCATCTGACCAGACCAGCCTGATTGACAGGCGAAAACGGCAACTTTGGTAATGTATTTCGGCAGCATAGGTGGGGAATCGGGGTCCACAAAATACACTATTGTAATGCACAGCTCAGGCCCTATTTAACAGTATTTTTATCTCATACGGAAAAAACGGGGTGACAGGTTCCCTTTAAGTAGTTGTTAATGTAACACTGCAGTTGCCCTTCTACTTTGGTTGGGGCCTAGTAATGGTGTCTGCCGCTCCTTGGTGTTCTCCTCCAGGTTTCCTTGCCTGAGCTTCAACCTTCAGGCTCTCATTAAGTAGTTGTTAATGTAACACTGCAGTTGCCCTACTACTTTGGTTGGGGCCTAGTAACGGTGTCTGCCGCTCCTTGGTGTTCTCCCCCTCCTTGGTGTTCTCCTCCAGGTTTCATTGTCTGAGCTTCAACCTTCAGGCTCTCATTAAGTAGTTTTTAATGTAACACTGCAGTTGCCCTACTACTTTGGTTGGGGTCTAGTAACGGTGTCTGCCGCTCCTTGGTGTTCTCCTACTCCTTGGTGTTCTCCTCCAGGTTTCCTTGTCTGAGCTTCAACCTTCAGGCCCTCATTAAGTTGTTGTTTATATAAGACAGCAGTTGCCCTACTACTTTGGTTGGGGCCTATGTTATGGACCTGGTGGTTAGGAGCACCCGAAATGACCTGATGGTTAAAATGGAAAACCTGGGACAAGCTCTGAGGAAGTGGTAACTCTACTGACCGCAATCCCTAATCCTAACACACACACTAGAAATAGCCGTGGAGCGTACCTAACTCTCCCTAGATGCCTCTTCACAGCCTAAGAGCTAACTACCCCTAAAGATAGAAATAGCAGCCTACCTTGCCTCAGAGAAATTCCCCAAAGTAAAGGTAGTCCCCCACAAATATTGACTGTGAGTTAAGAGGGAAGTGACAAACACAGGAATGAAACAGATTTTAGCAAAGGAGGCCGAATCTTCTCTAGAAAGACAGAGGATAGGAAAGGGAACTATGCGGTCAGTATTAAAAACTACAAAAACCACGCAGAGTGTGCAAAAAGACCTCCACACCGACTCACGGTGTGGAGGTGCAGCTCTGCACCCCCAGAGCTTCCAGCTAGCAAGGAAATATCATAATAGCAAGCTTGACAAAAACATAGCATGTACTGAGAAATATATTCAAAAAACCAATGAACAGCAAATGGACTAGCAAGGACTTAGCTTCTACTGGAGTAGACAGGTCATCAGAGAAATCCAAGAGAGATCTGAACCAGTACTGAGACATTGACAGCTGGCATGAACTAACGACCTGGGCAAAGTTAAATAGGGAATCCAGTAGCAGCAATAAACAAGGGCAGCTGAGAAAGCTAACCTCAAAGATCAGCAGTTCCACTCAAAGCCACCAGAGGGTGTCCAAGGACAGAACTCACCAAAGTACCATTCATGACCACAGGAGGGAGCCCGTGAACGGAATTCACAACAGGCCTAGTAACGGTGTCTGCCGTTCCTTGGTGTTCTCCTCCTCCTTGGTGTTCTCCTCCAGGTTTCCTTGTCTGAGCTTCAACCTTCAGGCTCTCATTAAGTAGTTTTTAATGTAACACTGCAGTTGCCCTACTACTTTGGTTGGGGCCTAGTAACGGTGTCTGCCGCTCCATGGTGTTCTTTTCCAGGTTTCCTTGTCTGAGCTTCAACCTTCAGGCTCTCATTAAGTAGTTGCTTATATAAGACAGCAGTTGCCCTACTACTTTGGTTGGGGCCTAGTAACGGTGTCTGCCGCTCCTTGGTGTTCTCCTCCTCCTTGGTGTTCTCCTCCAGGTTTCCTTGTCTGAGCTTCAACCTTCAGGCTCTCATTAAGTAGTTTTTAATGTAACACTGCAGTTGCCCTACTACTTTGGTTGGGGCCTAGTAACGGTGTCTGCCGCTCCTTGGTGTTCTCCTCCAGGTTTCCTTGTCTGAGCTTCAACCTTCTGGCTCTCATTAAGTAGTTGTTTAGATAACACTGCATCAGGCCTACTAGTTTGGTTGGGGCCTTCTAACGGTGTCTGCTGCTCCTGGGTTTCCTCCTGTTTGGTTTTCTTGAGCTTCAACCTTCAGGCTCTCATTAGGTAGTTGTTAATGTACCACTGCAGTTGGCCTACTAGTTTGGTTGGGGCCTAGTAACGGTGTCTGCCACTGCTTGGTGTTCTCCTCCACTGAACAAAGCAGTGCCGCCTGTTTCCTACTGTTATCAATTTAGAACTGCATTTAGCCTAGTTACTTATTTGGCCCTACTCACTGTGCCAGCCTCTCATTACAATTGTCCTCCACTGAACAAAGCAATGCCGCCTGGTTAGTCCTGTTACCAATTTTGAACTGCATTTAGCCCACTTTATTATTTGGGCCTAGATCTGTGTTTCCTCCTCATCCTGCCCATTGCCCAGCCACTGCTAGATGAGTCCGCTGGTACATTGACCCAGACCACTACATTCCCCTTGCACTCTACACAGCCAGAATCTGACCCTGCTGAAAGTCAGGTTCCTCTTCCCGCATACTATACCACCTTACACAGGGACAAAGAAGAAGGTGCAGATGAAAGTGCAGGTTCCTTCATCAGGTGGGGGGGCATACTCATTGGCGACGTCACTGGCACAGGGCCCCTCATGGTACGCAAAAGTGTCGCTGCCGGTGGGAGGCGCCCCCGCCATGCAAACACACCACCGTACTGTGAAGGACCCTGTGCCAGTGCCAATGCGAATGAGTGGGCCCCCCCTGCTTGCTCAGGATCACAGCACTTGCAACGTTGAAATACTTACCTCTCCCTGCTCCACCGCCGTGACGTAGTCCACGTTTCCTGGGCCCACTAAAAACTTGAACCAGCCCTACCCCCCACAACTTTAGCCAAATGACCCCCAATTTCCAATGCCTAACTATTATTATAAAGTAAATTAATATTGACAAGCTTCAGTAACAAGAATGGATGTTTTTGCCATTAAAATGGGCACTGTAGGTGTTTTCCTGGCCTCCACTCACTGCCGACTATGCTTCCCCATTGACTTGCATTGGGTTTCATGTTTCGGTCGATCCCCGACTTTTCGCGATAATCGGCCGATTTCACTCGACTCGACTTTTGACAAAGTTGGGTTTCGCAAAACCTGACTCTACCCCAAAAAAGTAAAAGTCGCTCAACCCTAATTAAGAGGGTTGATCATAGTGACAGATTCCTTTTAAAGAGAACCTGTCATCAGGATTTCATACACCAAACTAGTGACATGTATATAAAGGTGCTGTAATGCACTTGCAGCTCATTAGCATACAATTTCAACTACAGATATCTCTAAAACAGTAAAATGGTTTTCTATAAGAAAAGAAAAAAAGCTTATCTGGGGTATAAAATCCCGATGATGGATTCTCTTAACGTGAATGCAGCATTGATCTCCACAAGTGGATCAATAAAACCTGAAACATCAATGTTTAATATATTTTTAGGAGCATTATTAGCAGTTGAAATGTAAAGAAGTTTTCCTGTCTAAAACTACAAGTCTGCAGTCACTCTGTGTGACTGCAGATTTGTGAATCCTCAAATCACATGCACTGCGAGCTGTGAGGATTCTCTGGACTCAGCATTGGAAATGGCGGTTATGTGACCTTAAGTATGCGATATGAATACTATCTGCCACAATCCGACTAGATGGGGTCAGTCTAGCTCACTGCAGGTGTCTTGAGTGAGGCCAGAAACTGTCTAGTCGGAATGTGGCTGGGAGTATGCATTTCACAAACTTGTGGTCACATGACCGCCTTCCTCGGCTCCAGCACCAGAGAATTCACAAGTCTGCAGTCTGCAGAAGAGAGGATTCACAAGTCTGCAGTCGCATAGTGACTGCAGACTTGTAGTTTAAGTCTGGACAACCACTTTAACAATGCAGAGTTATTATAGGAATTGTTCATATTTATTCACTGTAATATATTTAATTGCACATTGCTGCAGCACTCATTTCTATTCTCATCATAACTCCATGACTTTTCAATTAAATAGAGTTTTAATTAAATTCAGCTTCAGTCTGGCCAGAGAATGACAAGCAAATAGATGATAGTGGAAACACAAAGTGCTCCGAAGAGCGTGATAGCTCCTTTATCTTCGTACAACTGCTACATTGTATATCACAAATTAAAATTTTATAGATAACTGTTATTACACATTAAACAACTCCAAAGAGGAACTTCACTTTAGAGGTTTCGGCTATGTTCACAGTACTACCTTGGCTTCCTTTTCCATTTAAGTAATGATGTTGTTACAGAGTTATCATATCATGGATGTACTGTGGAGCAGACAGTGTGAAAATTGCAGGATGGTAGGTTGCTGATAAGTCCCTGAAGAATATGGATACTAAGCAACATTTACAGTGATAAGAGTTGTATTTAGGTGGATTTCAGGTCCAAGATTTAGGAGTGACTGTAGAGACAGCGTGGAATAATTAGTTCAATACTATACTCCAGGTTTTGGACCTGCTGGGCTGAGACTCTTGATGGGACTGTAAAGGTGATTAAAAGATTATGTGGTCTATGAGCAGCCAGTGATAGGAAAGCTGAGTTCTGATGGAAAAAACAAACCACTGATAGGAACTGACTTGATACTTTGGACCTCTAAGGGGTGAGCTTTCCTATGGTATCCTGAGAGCATGAGAGTATGAACTATGTGAATTGCTTTTAAGAAAAAGGATTGTATTGGTGGTTATTGATGAAGAAAGGTATTACTGCTGTATGGATTTTATTTGCGCTAGATCAAGCAAGTTTAGGTTTCACTTCACTATACTTTTCTGCTGATTCTGATCTCACAAATCTACCATTTGTTGGTAACCATTCATTGCCAACTGACTTACAGTTGTGCTCAAAAGTTTACATACCCCGGCAGAATTTTTGCTTTCTTGACCTTTTTTTCAGAGAATATAAATGATTACACCAAAATTTTTTCTCCACTCATGGTTAGTGGTTGGGTGAAGCCATTTATTGTCAAACTACTGTGGTTTCTCTTTTTAAATCATAATGACAACCCAAAATATCCACATGACCCTGATCAAAAGTTCACATACCCTGGTGATTTTGGCCTCATAACATGCACAGAAGTTGACACAAATGGGTTTGAAGGTAACATCCTCACCTGTGACCTGTTTGCTTGTAATCAGTTTGTGCGCATAAAAGCTGAGTGAGTTTCTGTGATCCAGACAGACTCTTTCATCTTTCATCCAGCCACTGATGTTTCTGGATTGTGAGTCTTGGGGAAAGCAAAAGAATTGTCAACGGATATACAGGAAAAGATTGTCGAACTGTATAAAACAGGAAAGGGATACAAAAAGATATCCAAGCAAATGATAATGTCAGTCAGCAGCGTTCAAACTGCGATTAACAAATGGAAAATCAGGGGCTCTATAAAAAGAAAACTACAGTCCTTTAGATCAACAAAAATGAGTTGCAGGATACTCCAGTCATATGGGAACGCACAGGACACAGATGAAAGGATTAAAAGTTTCTTTGTTTATTGAAATCCACAACGCGTTTCGACGGAACAGCTCCGTCTTCATCAGGTGGCAGTATACAGAGAGTGGACTGGAGTAAGTATATAAAGGAACACCAACCAATGAGATTTAAGGAGCAATTATTCAGAACACATGATTAGATGGGATCACATGATTAATTAGGATACAAGTTGCAAGCGCAGTTAAAAAGGATACATATCAAAAAAGGTAAAAAAGACAGGATATAGCAAAATAATTATATAAGCATATAAATATATTATATAAATATATAAAGCAATAAAATGCTTAAAAATAATAAAAGGACAAGGCAAAATTACAGCCGTTACATGACTTTTTCAATAATGAGATTTAACCCCTCAGGTGCCAGTGTGCCGAGTTTAAAAATCCAATAACTCTCTCTTCTTACTAAATTAGTAAAATGATCAGGCATACCATTTGGTATCTGATCTATGATAGTAAGCTTTAGTGAACTTAGGTCCCTATTATGCACTATGAGAAAGTGTTTTGGCAGACTATGCATAAATAACCATTCCAGATGTTGTGATGGTGTTTATTCATCCTTGCATGCATAGCCTGTATCGTCCACCCGACATATTGCAGCCCACAACCACATTCGATCAGATAAACTACATAGCTAGAGTGGCAATTTACATGGCAGTTAATATTAAAACTGATGCCCATAGTGTATGACCGAAATTCTTTCGCTCCATTACTGATGGAACCACAACATAAACACTCAGCTGCCCTGCATGCAGAACAGCCCGGATTATGGTGTGCCCGGCAACTGGATGTGGATGAGGACTCACGAGTTACGTTGCTGGGGGGTCTGCCATACCAAGATAGGTTATTACACTTGGGGCTATTTAGTTTGGAAAAACGAAGACTAAGGGGTGATCTTATGTTAATGTATAAATATATGAGGGGACAGTACAAATACCTTTCTTCTGATCTTTTTAATCATAGACCTGAGACAGGGACAAGGGGGCATCCTCTACGTCTGGAGGAAAGAAGGTTTAAGCATAATAACAGACTCGGATTCTTTACTGTAAGAGCAGTGAGACTATGGAACTCTCTGCCGTATGATGTTGTAATGAGTGACTCATTGCTTCAATTTAAGAGGGGACTGGATACCTTTCTGGAAAAGTATAATATTACAGGATATATATATTAGATTCCTTGATAAGGCGTTGATCCAGGGAACTAGTCTGATTGCCGTATGTGGGGTCGGAAAGGAATTTTTTTCCCCATGATGGAGCTTACTCTTACCACATGGGTTTTTTTTTGCCTTCCCCTGGATCAACATGTTAGGGCATGCTAGGCTATGGGTTGAACTAGATGGACTTAAAGTCTTCCTTCAACCTTAACCCCTTAACGACCGCCGATACGCCTTTTAACAGCGGCCGCTAAAGGTACTTAAACCACAGCGCCGTTAATTAACGGCGCTGTGGAAAAAGTGAATAGCGCCCCCCAGAGTCGGATTTTCTCTGGGGTCTCGGTTGCCGAGGGTAGCCGAGACCCCAGAGAACATGATTCTGGGGGTTTTTACCGACCCCCGAGTTGCGATCGCCGGTAATTAACCGTTTACCGGCGGTCGCAACAACAGCAAAAAAAACGCGATTTGCCATTTAATTTCTCTGTCCTCCGATGTGATCGCACATCGGAGGACAGAGAAATAGGGTCCCCGATGGCCCCCGATAGCCCCCCAATACTCACCTACCTCCCCCGGTGCTCCTCGTGGCTCCCGATGGGCGCCGCCATCTTTTTTCCGGGGAAAAGATGGCGGGCGCATGCGCAGTACGCCCGCCGCCTGGCACCCGGAAGATCTTTGGGGTCTCGGCTGCCGGGGGTAGCCGAGACCCCAAAGAACATGATCGGGATCGGTTTGCACCGACCCCTGTTTTGCGAACGCCGGTAATTAACAGTTTACCGGCGACCGCAAAAAAAAAAAAAGCGATCTGTAATTCTCTGTCCTCTGATGTGATCACACATCAGAGGACAGAGAAATAGGGGGATTCGGGGACCCTAACATACTCACCCGGTGTCCCTGGGTCCTCTTCTGTCTTCTCCTGCCGACCGGCTTTTTCATCATGGCGGGCGCATGCGCAGTGCGCCCGCCATCTGCTGCCATCTGCCGGCCGACAGGAGAGACGAGTTGGGGCTAAAATTAGGGTTAGGGTTAGGGTTAGGGTTAGGGTTGGGGCTAAATTTAGTGTTAGGGTTAGGGTTGGGGCTAAATTTAGGGTTAGGGTTAGGGTTGGGGCTAAATTTAGGGTTAGGGTTAGGGTTGGGGCTAAATTTAGGGTTAGGGTTAGGGTTGGGGCTAAATTTAGGGTTAGGGATAGGGTTAGGGTTGGGGCTAAATTTAGGGTTAGGGTTAGGGCTAGGGTTAGGGTTAGGGTTAGGCTACTTTCACACTAGCGTTTTTTGGCTTCCGCCGCAATGCGTCGTTGGAGAAAAAACGCATCCTGCAAAAGTGGTTGCAGGATGCGTTTTTTCTCCATTGGCTTGCATTAGCGATGCATTGCGACGGATTGCCACACGTCGCATCCGTCATGCGGCGGATGTGTCGTGCTTTGGCGGACCGTCGGCACAAAAAAGCTAACTTTTTTGTGCGACGTGTCCGCCATTTCCGACCGCGCATGCGCGGCCGGAACTCCGCCCCCGCCTCCCCGCACCTCACAATGGGGCAGCGGATGCGTTGAAAAAACAGCATCCGCTGCACCCATTGTGCGGCGCTTACAACGCTAGCGTCGGTACATCGGCCCGACACACTGCGATGGGCCGAGTACGACGCTAGTGTGAAAGTAGCCTTAGGCTTCTTTCACACTTGCGTCGGTACGAGGCGGTCGCAATGCGTCGGCCCGACGTACGTTGTGAAAATTGTGCACAACGTGGGCAGCGGATGCAGTTTTTCAACGCATCCGCTGCCCAGTCTATGTCCTGGTGAGGAGGGCGCGGAAATGGCGGACGCGACGTACAAAAAAAAGGTTACATTGAACTTTTTTTGTGACGACGGGGCTAAAGTTATGGTTAGGGTTGGGGCTAAAGTTAGGGTTAGGGTTGGGGCTAAAGTTAGGGTTAGAGTTGGGATTAGGGTTAGGGTTTGGAGTAGGGTTGGGATTAGGCTTATGTTTGGGATTAGGGTTGGTATTAGGGTTATGTTTGGGATTAGGGTTAGGGGTGTGTTGGATTTAGGGTTTTGATTAGGGTTATGGTTAGGGTTGAGATTAGGGCTGTTTTGGGGTTAGGGTTGTGATTATCGTTAGGGTTGTGATTAGGATTATGGATCGGGTTGAGATTAGGGTTAGGGGAGTGTTGGAGTTAGGGTTGGAGTTATAATTTGGGGGTTTCCACTGTTTAGGTACATCAGGGGGTCTCCAAACACGACAGCCAATTTTGCACTAAAAAAGTCAAATGGTGCTCCCTCCCTTCTGAGCTCTGCCGTGCGCCCAAACAGTGGTTTACCCCCACATATGGGGCATCAGCGTACTCGGGATAAATTGGACAACAACTTTTGGGGTCCAATTTCTCCTGTTACCCTTGTGAAAATAAAAACTTGGGGGCTAAAAATCTTTTTTGTGGAAAAAAAAATATTTTTTTATTTTCACTACTCTGCATTATAAACTTCTGTGAAGCACTTGAGCATTCAAAGTTCTCACCACATATCTAGATAAGTTCCTTAGGGGGTCTAGTTTCCAAAATGTGGTCACTTGTGGGGGGTTTCTACTGTTTAGGTACATCAGGGGCTCTGCAAACGCAACATAACACCCACAGACAATTCTATCAAAGTCTGAATTCCAAAATGGCGCTCCTTCTCTTCCGAGCTCTGCCGTGTGCCAAAACAGTGGTTTACCTCCACATATGGGGTACCAGCATACTCAGGACAAATTGGAGAACAAATATTGGCTAACAAAAGAAAAAAGGAATATAGTCAGCTTACCGGTCTTGGACGAAATCCCCAGACCTGCCAACGCCCAGCACGGTTCAGGGTGAGCGCCCACAGCAAATGAAGACAAAAAGAGAAATGATCCAGCTGGAGGTGGAGGCAGTTCAAACTTTGTGAGACTTTATTAGACAACTAAACCGATAAATAGTTCTTCAAAATGAAAAATCTTTACATAGCAAACACCTGGCACACCAGTGAGGAGGATCAACGCATTTCAACTATGAAGTCTTACTCATGATCTACCAGATTAAGATTAATTAGGCATTTTCTGAGTATTGCATCAAACTGAAAAATTGTCACAGGTAAACCATCAGAATGAAAAAAAAAGGGCCTTCCATTAGATAGATCATGAGTAGTAGTAGTAGTAGATCATGAGTAAGACTTCATAGTTGAAACGCGTTGATCCTCCTCACTGGTGTGCCAGGTGTTTGCTATGTAAAGATTTTTCATTTTGAAGAACTATTTATCGGTTTAGTTGTCTAATAAAGTCTCACAAAGTTTAAACTGCCTCCACCTCCAGCTGGATCATTTCTCTTTTTGTGAACAAATATTGGCATCCAATTTCTCTTGTTACCCTTGTGAAAATAAAAACTTGGGGGCTAAAAAATCTTTTTTGTGGAAAAAAAAAATATTTTCTATTTTCACTACTCTGCATTATAAACTTCTGTGAAGCACTTGGGCATTCAAAGTTCTCATCACATATCTAGATAAGTTCCTTGGGGGGTCGATTTTCCAAAATGGGGTCACTTGTTGGGGTTTCTACTGTTTAGGTACATTAGGGGTCTGCAAATGCAACATAACGCCCGCAGACAATTCTATCAAAGTCTGCATTCCAAAATGGCGCTCCTTCCCTTCCGAGCTCTGCCGTGCGCCCAAACAGTGGTTTACCCCCACATATGGGGTACCAGCATACTCAGGACAAATTGGTCAACAACTTTTGGGGTCCAATTTCTCTTGTTACCCTTGTGAAAATAAAAACTTGGGGGCTAAAAAATCTTTATTGTTAAAAATTTTTTTTTTTTTATTTTCACGACTCTGCATTATAAACTTCTGTGATGCACTTGGGCATTCAAAGTTCTCACTACACATCTAGATAAGTTCCATAGGGGGTCTAGTTTCCAAAATGGGGTCACTTTTGGGGGGTTTCTACTGTTTAGGCACATCAGGGGCTCTCCAAATGCGACATGGCGTCCGATCTCAATTCCAGTCAATTTTGCATTGAAAAGTCAAATGGCGTTCGTTTGCTTCCGAGCTCAGCCATGCGCCCAAACAGTGGTTTACCCCCACATATGGGGTGTCGGCGTACTCAAGACAAATTGTACAACAACTTCTGCGGTCCATTTTCTCCTGTTACCCTTGGTAAAATAAAAATTTGGAGGCAAAAAGATCATTTTTGTAGAAAAAATGTGATTTTTTTATTTTCACAGCTCTACATTATAAACTTCTGTGAAGCACCTGGGGGTTTAAAGTGCTCACCACACATCTAGATAAGTTCCTTAAGGGGTCTAGTTTCCAAAATGGTGTCATTTGTGGGGGGTCTCCACTGTTTAGGCACATCAGCGGCTCTCCAAACGTGACATGGCGTCTGATCTCAATTCCAGCCAATTCTACATTGAAAAAGTAAAACGACACTCCTTCTCTTCCAAGCTCTGCGGTGCGCCCAAACAGTGGTTTACCCCCACATATGGGGTATCGACGTACTCAGGAGAAATTGCACAACAACTTTTGTGGTCTAATTTCTCCTGTTACCCTTGTGAAAATAAAAATTTTGGGGCAAAAATATCATTTTTGTAGAAAAAATGTGATTTTTTATTTTCACGGCTCTACGTTATAAACTTCTGTGAAGCACTTGGGGGTTCAAAGTGCTCACCACACATCTAGATAAGTTCCTTAAGGGGTCTAGTTTCCAAAATGGTGTCACTTGTGGGGGGTTTCCACTGTTTAGGCACATTAGGGGTTCTACAAACGCGACATGGCGTCCAATCTCAATTCCAGCCAATTCTGCATTGAAACAGTCAAACGGTGCTCCTTCACTTCCAAGCTCTGCGGTGCGCCCAAACAGTGGTTTACCTCCACATACTGGGTATCGGCGTACTCAGGAAAAATTGCACAACAAAACTTGTGGTTAAATTTCTGTTTTTACACTTGTGAAAATTTAAAAAAATGGTTCTGAAGTAAAATGTTTGCAAAAAAAAGTTAAACGTTCATTTTTTTCTTCCACAGTGTTTCAGTTCCTGTGAAGTACGTAAAGGGTTAATAAACTTCTTGAATGTGTTTTTGAGCAGCTTGAGGGGTGCAGTTTTTAGAATGGTGTCACACTTGGTTATTTTCTATCATATAGACCCCTCAAAATGACTTCAAAGGTGATGTGGTCCCTAAAAAAAACATGGTGTTGTAAAAATGAGAAATTGCTGGTCAAATTTTAACCCTTATAACTCCCTTACAAAAAAAAATTGTTTCCAAAATTGTGCTGATGTAAAGTAGACATGTGGGAAATGTTATTTATTAACTATTTTTTGTGACATATCTCTCTGATTTAAGGGCATAAAAATACAAAATTTGAACATTGCAAAATTTTAAAAATTTTCGCCATATTTCCATTTTTTTCACAAATAATCGCAAGTAATATCGAAGAAATGTTACCACTATCTTGAAGTACAATATGTCACGAAAAAACAATCTCAGAATCAGCGGGATCCGATAAAGCGTTCCAGAGTTATAACCTCTTAAAGTGACAGTGGTCAGAATTGTAAAAATTGGCTCGGTCATTAAGTACCAAATTGGCTCTGTCACTAAGGGGTTAATAACTATGTAACAATGTAACTATGTAACTATGTAATGTTACAAAGGGTGCAATTTTTTCTGAAGATGGTTCTAGGTTGTGCAGGAATCTGCGCTGATAAAACTGGATCCACTTTCAAAATGAACCAATATTTTTTCAAGAGGTTTTGTGCGACCCCATGTGATTGGTTAAAGGTAGTTATAAAACTCCATTTAGTGAAATCAGAGGGTTTAACAGACCTATTTTTCTTATTTTTTGTCTGCTCAATGCATTCCTTTTGTGTGAAGGCTTTGGCTCTCGTCAATGCATCAGAAACCAATTTTTTAGGGTACCCTTTACTCTTAAAACGATGTTTCAGGATATCGGCTTCTTTGAAGAAATTACTGTCGTAACCATGAGTGGAGAAAAAAGTTTGGTGTTATCATTCATATTCTCTAAAAAAAGCCAAGAAAGAAAAAGGCTGCTGTGGTATTTAAACTTTTGTGCACAACTGTAGATGTTTGCTATTTTTGTAGTCAAAAGTCTTCAGAATTATTTTTCATTAACACATTTTCAGCACAAATACAGAAGACTCATTCTTCATGCAATAAAGTGCATCAATGTTCTTTCATGATCTTCTTAAAAGCGTGGAAAATGTGCTTGTTAAAGTGATTGTCTGCAGTGGGATCAATGTCTCTGCAGCATCTTCACCTCTACACAGCGCCCACTCAAGACCTCCAGAATCAGTAAAAAAAACTTTGCAACAACTTTCTATTTTGGCCAAGAGGTAAGTATACTGAACAGAGAACTCTTCCTCCATTACATCAAAATTACTTGGCATGTTATTTAAAAATCTGCTTTTTAACCTGGACAAACCCTTTAAATAGTAATAATAAAATGTATTATTACATTTGGATGATAGCTTTGCCAGAGGCAGAAGCCAGTTTCTACAGATGGTACGAAGAGATTCAATGAGTCATTGTCAATAGCTGCATACTTCAAACCAACACATGCAAAAATATATTTCCCTAACAAAGACACTTTAAAGTAACATTGAGGTTCATCAGAACAGTGCCAAGAGTGGGTGTTCATAGCCTACTTAATGCTGCATGAGTCAGTAATCAGTTAATAGCCTCAGATCTAATTTCATTTGGAGCCATTTACAGAAATATCTTATCCTTTTACAGTATCAAGGCTATTTATACTATAAGGGTAGAGCATGCAAATGCACTTCAGTGGGTTGCAAAGTAATCCATAAAATGAACAAAAGGGATGGGAGTGAACATAAATATCAGGCCTTTCTATCCAAAAGTAGTAAAACCTAGAGCTACAGTATATTAGATGCACATTTTGATCTCTGCTTTGAGTTCCCTTTTCTTCTACATACACTCCTATGCAATAATACACCATGCATCTAACATGGGGGCTGGGTACACAACTTTTGTGAAGTATGGAATCTGTATTTGGGGCTATTTCAATTACCGGTATGTGGATACCTAATACGTGTACATTTCTTGATTTTTTTGTTAGGTGTTTTGTATTTTTTATGGTGCTGAATTTTTACTATCCTTCACATAGTATGATGGCCCAGCCACACAAGTATGATGTCCCCAAGGTCCTTTACACACTATCATGGCCCTTGCCCACTGTATGATGATGCGGGATCCGAGATCTCAATATACACTTGCGCCGCCTCTGGCAGCCATTTTGATGAAGACCACTGCACTGAAAACAATAGGAAGTGGACTTCGCCAACATTTTCTTAAAGCCCGCCACAGCTTTGCACCGCTGAACAACCCTCCTCCCAGCCAGGGGCCCGCAGCATCACCTCACTCCTGCCGCCACCAGCTTCCTGCAGCAGTGACCAGGTCTCTGAGAACTCCATTCCACCTCAACTGCCACCCCTGGTAAGCTACATTCGAATTATAAGATGCACCCCCATTTTCCCCAAAATTTGGGGAAAAAAAGTGCGTCTTATAATCACAAAAACAAGGTAATTTTGTGATTCCTACATACCGATAATGCCCTGCTGCTATGCCATCTTACGGATTATCATACCTTATACAGTGGTGGTTAGTGCCTGGACCATCACAATGTAGCAGTTCCCAATGGAGCACAGTGGAGTCCTCTTTCCCTCCTGTAGAGTGTAAGCACCTATAACAGCTGGGTTCTCTGTCTCCTCTTCATCATGTGTATTTTCCAAGCATTACAAGCTTTCTAGTGTTGAGATTTGCACACATTTTTTTACTGCAAATGAAATTTTGATGAGAAATTTTACGAAGTTAGCAAATTCGAATTTCGAACGATCGGCTCATTTCTGATTGGTATTTTGACATTCCTATTGCTATTCCTCATTCATTAACTTTACATTTTATTAAATGATAAAAAATAATCTATAAAAATATTTTTTAGTTCATTCTTGTTTTGCAGCATTTTTTTCCACACTTGCCTAAAACTTTTGCACAGTACTATAGGCTAAACAATATAAATGTATCTGTTTCTTTTTTATTGGCTCATTACATTCTGTTATAAAGCGTAATTACTTGCTAATATAAATTACTGTGACGGAGAAAAAGGCAAACAGTTTTACATAAAGGGAAATTGATGAAGATCCTACAAAGCAAATACATATCATGAGCTTATTAAAATGCCTTCATCTGCTGGGCTGTGTACCAGGGACAACTGGCAGTGTATGAAATTCAGTACAAGAATATAGTATTCTTTATGCTGATTACTATATTTCAAGAAACAAATGCCTCAATTTGTTAAGACTGGAGTTTTGTACTCTATTCTTATTGAGGGGTATGCAGGAATACAATGTGCTGAATTTATTAAGAGTCACACACCACTTAAAAGGAATCTGTCAGTAGGTTTTTGCTATGTAATCTGAAGACAGAAGGAGATAGAGGCTGAAACACAAATTTCAACGATATGTCATTTATTAATCTGTGTGCTGTTGTTTACTTACTATGAAGGTTTTATCACCAGGACATTAACATTACTGGGACTAGCTGCATCGTGCCAAGTTGTCCAACTCCACCCCTCCTATGATAATCAGCTCACTGTCAATAGACAGTGTATATACAGAGCCTGGTGTGGGTGGTACTAACTTTCTGGGCCCTGCTACATGCCACAACTAAGAACTCTGATCATATCACAACTCGGGTATGCAGCAAACTAAGTGACACATTTCTGGAATCTGGATCTTTGTCCCTACATAGGGCTGCTCTTAGATGAGGTAGCAGAAACCCAATGACAGATTCCCTTTAATGAATTATGTGCCTCTGATAAGTGGTGCTTACCTCTTTTACTTCAGGGACTGGAAAAACATTTGTGGAGTAATATGCAAATTGTCTCTTCAGAGAGGAAGAGGACAAGAACTCTAGTGCCACCTATAGGAAGCAGCAATCCTAAAAGTCGACTTTCAAATGAGCCTTGTCACATGGCTTAGGATAAAAAGCAAAATTTCAATTTGCAGACACTTTATTTTTCAGGGTGCTGCCCCTCATCAGTGCAAAGTATGAGATCTGGTTTACCTGGGTGAGAGGGATCTGACCGGGATCCAAGGGGTAACGTTTCTCATTGCGAAGGTTGACATGTCAAGCCCAACATGTCAAGATGAGGAACCTTTTAAACCACAATGCTCCTCTGGGAAATATGAAAATCGTCTCTTCAGCGATCCTAAGTGCTAGAACAGTAGTGCCACTTATTAGAAGTAGAAAATCTAAAAGTCAATACCAACTCTCTAACTAGCCTTGTCACATGACTTAAGTTAAAAGCCAAAATAAAAATCTCAATTTTCAGATACTGTGTTATGGAGTAGTGTCCCTTATCAGTGGAACACATGTGATCTGGTTTGCCTGGGTGAGAGCCATCTGACCCGGATCCAATGGATAATTTTTCTCATTGCGGAGACTGACATGTCATGCCCAACATGCCAAGGTGAAACATCACCCCTTGGACCCCAGTTAAATGTCTCTCACCCAGCCAAACTAGATCTCACACTTTACACTAACGAGGGGCAGTACCCAAAACACAGTGTTAAATTGAGATTTTGTTTTTGGTTTTTATCCTGAGTTATGTGACAAGGCTCATTGAGAGTCAATACTGACTTTTAGGCTTGCTACTTCCTATAGGTGCCACTAGAGTTCTAGTCCTCTTCCTCTCTGAAGAGATAATTTACATATTTCCCAGAGGAGCATTGTGGCTTAAAGGTCTCCTCACCTTGACATATTGGGATTGACATGTCAATCTCTGCAACGATAAGCATTAAAGGGCCACTGTCACCCCCTCCAGCCGTTATAAACTAAAAGAGCCACCTTGTGCAGCAGTAATGCTGCATTCTAACAAGGTGGCTCTTTTAGTTTTTGGTTCAAGTATTCCCAAAATAAAGCGTTTTGAAACTTATCCAAAATACCTGTCTTTAGCCAGGGAGGCGGGTCCTCACTCCCCAGCTTGAACCGCTACTCTGCCGTCACTCAAATCTTCAGGGGCTTTCGGAGCCACCCCCTCCGTGATTTTTTTCGCTTCAAAACCGGCGCCTGCGCTGTGTTTAAGCTCTGGCCGTCTGATCGTGCCTCCTCATACAGTATACAGTACAGTATACAGTACAGTACAGTATACAGATGCTGTAAGGCGGGAGACCTGGGTGACAGGCTGACACACGCAGTGCGCATGCCCAGGAATCCTAGCCCCGCACTGTGCATAATGCATAACACACTGCGGGGCGGGGATTCCCAAGGTGGGTGGCCGCAATGCCCGCACAGGCGCAGTCTGCAAGCCTGGCTGGGACGTCACACGGCCAGAGCTTAAACACAGCGCAGGTGCCGGTTTTGAAGAGAAAAAAGCGAGGAGGGGTGGCGCCGAAAGCCCCTGAAGATTTTAGTGACGGCAGGGTAGCGGTTCAAGCTGGGGAGTGAGGACCCGCCTCCCTGGCTAAAGACAGGTATTTTGGATAAGTTTCAAAATGCTTTATTTTGGGAATACTTGAACCAAAAACTAAAAGAGCCACCTTGTTAGAATGCAGCATTACTGCTGCACAAGGTGGCTCTTTTAGTTTATAACGGCTGGAGGGGGTGACAGTGGCCCTTTAACCCTTGGATTTTTTTTTTGTAAGAAACACCTCCACTTTCCAAGAAATTGACATGTTAGCATAGCCATGTCCAATCATGGCTTCTTCCCAACTCTGCCCATTTTGATGAAACTGGTAG
The DNA here is from genome assembly GCF_051348905.1 of Ranitomeya variabilis. Lineage (NCBI taxonomy): Eukaryota > Metazoa > Chordata > Amphibia > Anura > Dendrobatidae > Ranitomeya > Ranitomeya variabilis. The sequence continues at coordinate 517,459,807 of NC_135233.1, forward strand.
AAAATTGCCAAAAGTCGTAAAAAATTTTATGCACTTCTGCCAAGAGTAAAAATATTGTCGCTATTCAAAGCATTTAATGGCAATTTTCTAACATGAACACTTCAATGATCAATCCCCAAAGTCTGTATAGCACTGGTCTTTATGAGTCTATGGCGTAGAACAGTTGATATAGAATGTCATTGTTTTAAATTTCTTAAAGGGAACCTATCAGCTGATTCATCTTGCGTAAACTATGGGCCATAAGAATCAGAACATGGTTGTATGATATAAACAAGATATATTTTTCTCTGAAACTCTCCAGTATTTCAGAGAAGATATAGTTTGAAGATCCAGCTGGGGAAAATCGACAGACATGAGACTGTTGAGGAGAGCCATAAGATCAAATACTTAATTAACCTCAAGATATAAGAGATTGAGAGAAGCAACCCATAACGTGTATTGTTTAACCTTACATAAGTTTTCTCAGATCAAAGTGAGACACTAAAAATGGCTGCCATTTCCTGTATCAGCATACCATGTGCTGATATCCAAGATGACGCCCACCCTGATGACCTCATGGATCCACCCACAGTGATGCCCACCCTGATGACCTCATGGACCAACCCACCCTGATGACCTCATGGATCCGCCCATGGACTTGCTCATTGCCCAACCCACTAACCAATGGAATACATCCGATCACTCCCATTTTAGAGCTAACCGAGCCCCCTTACAGGAGATATATAAACTTGTGTTCTGACTGAATAAAGCCCCTTGGAGCTGAGCCATAGATTGATCAAGGAGAGTTTACATCTGACTGTGTGTGTCATATGTTTATTTCTTTAGTGCACACCTGATCAATATCCATTAGGCCAGGAGTAGGCAACTCGAATTGAACATTTTATTAATTTGTTCAACCTAACAAATTTGGCCGCCCAACCTGGGGCCAGCAGAGGAAGAGCCCTGAACCCTGTGGACCGGCGAGTGGAACAGCAGGACGCGCTGAATACCCCGAACCTGGAGACCGATCACCTCCTTATCAGAACACGGTAAGTCTGCTGATTTTTATAATCTGTAGTCTTTACCTGTGTCCTTCGGGGTATCCTGTGCAGATTGCCTGACCGTGTCTGGTTTTCGTGGTATCTGTAAGATGGCAGAAGGGTCTCTCCACTGCTGGTCATTTAATTGCAAGAACCATCACATGTTTTAGTTGCCTACTGCCTGTCACGTGTTGTGAAGAGGGGAGATGACTGGTAGTAAAGAGAGCAAGCGGATTTTTCAGCGTTTAAAAAAAAAAAAAAGAAAGGAAAGGAAATTTTTCAGTGTGAAAAAAAAAAAAAATTGGCTGTGGTACAGTACACGGTTGTTGCCTGTGATATGATTTTCAGTTCTGTATAGGAGAGACTAGGACCTGGAGTGAATTGACTCGGCCTAGGAGGGGCCCGTTAAACTTCGAGTGAGATGACTCAGTTCGAGCCAATTAAATTTAGTTTTGCCTTGTGACTTCGAGTGAATTGACTCAGCACGGGGCCTGGTAATTTAGGGAGCAATTTGATTAAGTAGGGAATAATTGGTTTGTAAAGTACGGAACACGGAAGTCAGACAGGGACCACGTGACAAGAAAGAATAGGAACTGTGTGCTGCAGACTCAGTTCCCTTTAGAATCTCAGGTTTGAGTCATCTCCTCCGTCTTATTGTTTGTTTGGTGTTTGTTATCTTGATAGGTATATATACTGTATATCTATAGAAGGATGGAGAAATTAATGCAGTTCTGCCGTATTGCCACTAAGCCAAATTCAGATGGCAAGTTAGACTCGTGCACATTAGTAGCGACTCGTGAAGGAAAGAGTCATGTTAAACAATGTAAAAAGCTTATGAAGTTGTGTGGAATGCCAGAAGGGGGGAGGTTACAGCCCCTGGAGTGGAAGATTGTCTTGGGGAAAAAAAAAAATAGTATCCTAGAAGATAATGGATTGTTGTCTATTGCTAGGGCAGGAGAAAGAGTCTCTGAAAGTTTGTGTAGAGAAAATTGGGTAGAAGAGGAAAATAATAAAAAGGGTAGAGTTTTGAGTTATGTGTATTACAAAAATATATCCTGTGAGCGGCCACCACCGTATAATGGTGGCCCAGAGCCATGTGCTAACTCTGGCGGCAGCCATTTTGTGGATGGCAAATGTGTTAATGCTGGTGGTAGCCATTTTGTGGATGGCAAATGTGTTAATGCTGGCGGCAGCCATTTTGTGGATGGCAAATGTAATTTTGATGGCGGCCATTTTGTGGATGGCAAATGCTAATTCTAATAGCAGCCACTTTGTGGATGGCAAATGTAATTTTGACGGCAGGCATTTTGTGGATGGCAAAAGTGCTAATTCTAATAGCAGCCATTTTGTGGATGGCAAATGTAATTCTGGCGGCAGCCATTTTGTGGATGGCAAATGTGTTAATGCTGGCGGTAACCATTTTGTGGATGGCAAATGTGTTAATGCCGGCAGTAGCCATTTTGTGGTTGGCAAATGTAATTTTGACGGTGGCCATTTTGTGGATGGCAAAAGTGCTAATTCTAATAGCAGCTATTTTATGGATGGCAAATGTAATTTTGACGGCAGCCATTTTGTGGATGGCAAAAGTGCTAATTCTAATAGCAGCCATTTTGTGGATGGCAAATGTAATTCTGGTGGAAGTCATTTTGTGGATGGCAATAGCGCTAGCTCTGGCGGCAGCCATTTTGTGGATGGCAAATGTGTTAATGTTGACGGCAGCCATTTTGTGGATGGAAAAAGTGTCAATTCTAATGGCAGCCATTTTGTGGATGGCAAATGTAATTTTGGCGGTGGCCATTTTGTGATTGACAAATGTGCTACTCCTGGTGGTTAACATCTTAGTCTAAGGCTACACACCACATCACCAAATCCTTGTTACCCAGTAATGACCACTAACGGCCAATACTCTATTCCTTCGGGAAGTGGACAGGCTTTACCCATGTTTCCCATCTCAGTGGTTTCCAATGGGGCACGGACCCTTTCCCCTATCACTCCTGTCGTGAATACTCCCACCTGGATCGTCTCCGGCACCAACCCTTTCTACTGTCACTTCCACTGCCAATTTAGCCGCACACCCACACGAGATGCTCCAAGCAACGGCCTCTCCTTCCAATGCTTCCACTACAACAGCACTCTCATGCAGTCTACCTAACCCTATACCCGATACCTCACAGGCTGTCTTGCAGCCAAGTGCACACCTGTATGGGACGGTGGCAACTGTAACAAGGGGAGGCTCAATCTTGGAGGGGGATACCAATAGCACAGGAAGCACAAAGGGGAGGGAATGTTGGCAACCTACTTTTGAAAAAGAACTTCCTGAGGGACCCTTGTTAGTGGTGGGAAAGGGTGACATGACAACAATGGAGACAGGCGCTAATGTTAATGCTGCCAATTCTCGGTCAGAGCACAATGGAGGTGTAGCTAGAGCTATAGTGGAAGCAGGAGGGGCGACTATTCAAGCTGATGGTCGAATCATTGTTGAGTCACGTGGTCAGATAGCTGTTGGGGACATAGCGGTGACTAAATCTGGCAATCTTCTGTGTAGAATGATCATACACACTGTGACCCCTACTTTTGACCCTATTCAACCAGACGTTAGTGCTCAACAACTTCGTGCAGCAATAACTCGCATTTTAGAGTATGCAAATATTAGTGAGCAGATTGAGACCTTGACAATTCCCGCCATTGGTGTTGACATTTTTGGTTTCCCTGTTCATGCATGTACAAGGGAAATCGTTGGAATTATAATAAACAAGTGTAGCCCCCCAAGCATTTGCTGCCTCTCTGAAATCAGGTTAATTAGTAATGAGGACAGGACTGTTAAAGCTTTTAAGACTGCCTGCGTCACCTGGACCCCACACCATGATACTGGAGCTGCCCAAATAGAGCCCCTCATTCCAGGACTGTTACCTCCTCCTGCTCCTCATACACAAGGGAATACATCTGTACTCCCGGTGCCATCTCTACTCCCGCCTCAGGTGTCACCACTAGTGTTGAGCGATACCGTCCGATACTTGAAAGTATCGGTATCGGAAAGTATCGGCCGATACCGGCAAAATATCGGATCCAATCCGATACCGATACCCGATACCAATACAAGTCAATGGGACTCATGTATCGGACGGTATTCCTGATGGTTCCCAGGGTCTGAAGGAGAGGAAACTCTCCTTCAGGCCCTGGGAACCATATAAATGTGTAAAAGAAAGAATTAAAATAAAAAATATCGCTATTCTCACCCTCCGACGCAGCCTGGACCTCAGCGAGGGAACCGGCAGCGTTGTTTGTTTAAAATTTGCGCTATTACTTGGTTACGTGAATTCCCGGCTTGTGATTGGTCAGGTCGGCCATGTTGCCGGGACGCGGACCAATCACAGCAAGCCGTGACGAAATTACGTCACGGCTTGCTGTGATTGGTCCGCGTCCCGGCAATATGGCCGCCCTGACCAATCACAAGCCGTGACGTCACGGGAGGCTGGACACGCGCTCATTTTAAAATGGGCGCGTGTCCAGCCTCCCGTGACGTCACGGCTTGTGATTGGTTGCGCCGCGGTCAACCAATCACAAGCCGGGAGGCTGGACGCGCTCATTTTAAAATGAGCGCGTGTCCAGCCTCCCGTGACGTCACGGCTTGTGATTGGTCAGGGCGGCCATATTGCCGGGACGCGGACCAATCACAGCAAGCCGTGACGTAATTTCGTCACGGCTTGCTGTGATTGGTCCGCGTCCCGGCAACGTGGCCGACCTGACCAATCACAAGCCGGGAATTCACGTAACCAAGTAATAGCGCGAATTTTAAACAAACAACGCTGCCGGTTCCCTCACTGAAGTCCCGGCTGCGTCGGAGAGGTGAGTATAGCGATATTTTTTATTTTAATTCTCTCTTTTACACATTTTAACATTAATGTTGTTGCGATACCCGATACCCGATACCACAAGAGTATCGGAATCCCGGTATCGGAATTCCGATACAGCAAGTATCGGCCGATACCCGATACTTGCAGCATCGGAATGCTCAACACTAGTCACCACCAACAGTGCCAATGCTCATGTCTGAGGAGCCCACCCTCTACGTCAAGTTTACACCCCAGCAAGCTGCTACTCTGTTGAACGAAGTTCTAGATCCAGAAAAACAGCCGATGCCTGTCTACAGAAGCATGCTTCAAATCCAAAGGACTTACCCAGCCACGTGGCAAGATCTCATTTCCCTGGCAAATCTTAAAGCAGACGATGCATATTGGCCTGTTATGGAGATCACGTTCAATGATGCCTCGCTTGCCAGTGACACTACATGGGACTCTGGTGTTCAGTTCTGCGAACAACTTAAGACATGGGCCTCTGATGAGTTGGCTGACCTATCACATATTGTTGCCAATGGATTCCAGATGCCTCCAAGCTGATGCAGCCATTGTACGATGACCTAAAGATGTCAGCGTTTCCACTATGTACCAAATCCGTGGAAGCTTTCTACGCTCTTAAACAGGCCATACAGTCTGCACCAGCTCTTGGAATCCCAAATTCTGATATCATCTTAAGACATCCGGTTCTTTTAATGGCTCCACACTACATAAAAGCTATTCTAGGCCAGACTCAACCTAAACACCTGTCGCTACAGTGTCATGTGAGACTCCAATGTTCCCTCTTGGTCCGGATAATGTCACTCGTGTCCACTGCACCATCCTTAACCCGTCCACGCTGCTTCCTCTTTCCAGGGGGGATGTGGATGATGATGCTGATGCTCTCAGTGAAGATGCTTCTACACACTCAGAGGAGGATCATGACTGTCTCGAACAAATGCAGGAAGAAGCAGCCTCCAAGAAAAAACGTGTCTGAAGACTCATTCCCACATGCTGACCTGATGTTCTTCACTGATGGTTCCAGATTTGCAGATGAAACAGGAAGGTTCCATATGAGATATGCCATGGTTACACATGACCAGGTCATCTCAGCCGGATCCCTACCACCGCACATGTCTGCAGAAGAAGTGGAACTTAAGGCTTTGACGTTGGCTTGTCAGGAAGCGACGGAGAAGGTGGTCAACATCTACACGGATTCAAGATCTGCTTTCAGAGTGGCTCATGACTTCGGCAGTATCTGGGCAGCCAGAGGTTACCTAACGTCCAGTGGAACTCCTGTAAAACATGCTGCTACCATACAAGAACTTGTGGTCACTCTAGATCTACCTTCAGAAGTTGCAGTGATCGAGATCAAAGCTCATGGGAGATTGGATTCTCCAGAAGCAAGGGGGAACTTCTTTGCTGACAAAACAGCAAAAACTTATGCTGCGGATCCATTTGGGAAAGAGAAAGCAGCGATGTACGTGTCACAAGAAACTGAAGAAGGGCCTAAATGCTCTCTCTTGAGGATTATCCATCTACATCAAGACATCAGATGATGAAAAGAAGTCATGGCAAGAAGGCGGAGCTAAAAAAAAGGATGAAGATGGAGTCTGGAGGGTGAACAAAAGCTCTGTCTACCCTGTAATCTGTACCCCTCAGTGAAAGAATGGGCACACGGTATCACCCACAGAGGCAAGAATCGGATGAATGACCTGATTTGGAAGACTTACATGGCACCTGGGATCTCTACTGTCACCCAAAAATATTTCAAGTCCTGCCTTGTGTGTGCAGTATGCAATCCAGCACCGCCTCAGAAAGTTACTCAGAAACATTTGGCTAAACCACTCTATCCCTTTCAGAGGATTCAGATTGATCACATTCAAATGCCAAAAGTAGGGAAGTAAAAAAATGTACTGGTAGTGACTGATATGTTCTCAGGATGGCCCAAAGTCTATACAGTAACCAACATGAAGGCCAGAGTGACTGTTAAGAGACTGATGACTGAAGTAGTATGCAGATATGGGGTCCCAGAGGTAATTGAGAGTGACCAAGTACCCGCATTCATTGCAGCACTGACTAAGGAACTATGGACATTGGTGGGAGCTGATTTGGGTTTACATACTCCATATCACCCACAGAGCAGTGGGAAAGTAGAAACACTGAATGGCTCCTTCAAAAATAAAATACTGAAAGCCAGTTAGGAGGTCAGACTTGGACAGACATTTTGCCCATTGCCTTATACTTAGTCAGAAACACTCCAAGTGGTTCCACTAAACTCACACCATTCGAGATTCTTTTTGGGGGGCCTCCAAGGTTGGGTCAATATTTTCCACAACAGCTAGCCTTAGGAAGTGATACTCTTGTAAATTATGTAATTGTCCTTACTAAAGAACTGTCAGTAACACATGTACAAGTTTTATCATCCATACCAGGTCCAGATTCCAGTGAATGTACCCATACTTTCCAACCTGGTGACTACATGCTGGTAAAGAAGTTCATCAGAAAGACATCCCTGGAGTCAAGATTTGAGGGTCCCTACCAAGTACTCCTGACTATGCCTACTTTGGTCAGGGTTGTTGAGCGCCTCCTGGATCCATCTCTCACATTATAAACTTGTTAGACAGTTAGGGACAGAGTAGGATCTGACCTGCTTGTCAAAGTCCAGCTACAAAGGGTGGTTTTCCACAAGGGAAAACTTGTCTCAAACTGGTGAAAACTCCAAATCCCCCCTCCCGGGCGAGACGGTCAGATCTAGGATGTGTACATCAGGGTTAGTCACATGTGTATTTTACTGTATGTAACCATGTAGATGGGAGATTGGAGAGTAATAGATCCAGCAGGTAGGGAAGTCCGGAGGACACAGGTAGCGCGCTCTGATATATCTTCTGATATACCCATAATTGGTCACACATTCTCTGGTGTCTATGGCATCCGAATTGTCATGAAGCCTCTGATGTCATAGTGACACTTAACACCGGTGGGTTAGGGAACAACGGTGGGATGAAGAAAAAAAAAAGGTTAATAAAGTATTTAGGGGGGACTGTTGAGGAGAGCCATAAGATCAAATACTTAATTAAAGGGGTTGTCCACTACTTTCAATTAACCCCCCAATGTATCCCCCCGGGGCCCCTGATGAATTGTGCAAATACCTTTTGTTGCCGTTTTTGCCTGTGAGCGGCGCTGTAGCGGCGGCTGAGTCCGGGTCACGTGACCCCCAGGCTGCAGCCGCCGCTTATTTCCGCCGACGTCACGTCAATTTCCAGGCTCTGGAAATTGACGTGACGTCAGCAGCAGGTGTGTCCCAGCCGCACAGTCAGAGCAGTCACTCATGAAGAGTGACTGGGCTGTGGGCGGGGCTGGTGGCTGACTGCGGGGCTGTGCTGGGGGCGGGCGGGGCTAGGCAGGGATGATGAAGGTGCGGGCGCTGGGGTCTGTATGTACGTGCCGGCGCCGGTGCTCTGCGTGCCAGCGCCGGTATGTAGGTACGGCACCGGGGCTCTGCGCCGGCATGTGGGGGTGGGGGCCGGCGCCGGTGCTCTGCGTGCCAGTGCCGGAATGTGGGTACGGCGCCGGGGCTCTGCGCCGGCATGTGGGGGTGGGGGTGGGGGTGGGGGCCGGTGCCGGGGCTCTGCTGCCGGTATGTGCTGGGTCTGTTGCGGGGGGTGGGGTGGTCTTTGTGTGTGTGTGTGTGTGTGTGTGTGTCTCTGTGTGCAGGCATTGTCCGATGGGACTACAAGTCCCATTGTGCTCTGCCTGCTACAGTGACAGTCAGTGACACATTAGCCAATGATGGGACAGTAGTAGTCCCATCATCCGGCTAATGTGTTGAATGTAAAAAAAAAAAAAAACAACACATATACAGTACATACATACATACAGAACATGCGCCATGCGACGACATGCGCCATGCGACAGCATGCGCCATGCGACGACATGCGCCATGCGACTGCATGCGCCATGCGACGGCATGCAACGACATGCGACTGCATGCGCCATGCGACGACATGCGCCATGCGACGACATGCGCCATGCGACGGCATGCGCCATGCGACTGCATGCGCCATGCGACGGCATGCAACGACATGCGCCATGCGACGACATGCGCATACAGTACATACATACATACAGACATACAGTACATACATACAGACATACAGTACATAAAACATAGAGTACATACTCACCATCACTTGTCACTTTGATCCCCGAAGCCAGTGTCATAAAAAATATTAAAATAATAAACAACCAATATACTCCCTGATCCGCAGAAATCCAATTAAAACGAGTGTCCCACGACGATCTCCCGTGGAGAACAGGAGCATCTGCTGATGCAACCACTCTCCAGGGGCTCCAGGAACACAATGAGGGGAGGAAGGTATCCTTCCACAATGTATTCCCCACAATGTATTCCTACGCCCCTGTGAGAAAATAGTCCCTAGTCTCACTTTATGGTATGCTGTATGAGAAAGTTCCCACGCAGCTTTTTGCCATAAAGTGAGACCAGTGAACTATAGTAACCTCAGTGATGCACTGCAGGAGCCATTGTCTCCTGTCAGTGTGTCACTGAGGGTCCTATAGAGCAGTGACATCAACCCTAACCCTAACCGTAAACGTGACAGAAATACATGGCACTTTAATACGTGACACTGAAATACGTGGCACGTGGCACTTACATACGTGGCACTTAAATCCGTGGCACTTAAATCCGTGGCACTTGCATACGTGGCACTTAAATCCGTGGCGCTGAAATACGTGGCACTTACATAGGTGGCACTTACATATGTGGCACTTAAATACGTGGCACGTGGCACTTACATACGTGGCACTTATATATGTGGCACTTATATACGTGGCACGTGGCACTTACATACGTGGCACTTATATACGTGGCACGTGGCACTTACATACGTGGCACTTACATACGTGGCACTTACATACGTGGCACGTGGCACTTACATACGTGGCACTTACATACGTGGCACTTACATACGTGGAACGTGGCACTTACATACGTGGCACTTACATACGTGGCACTTACATACGTGGCACGTGGCACTTACATACGTGGCACTTACATGCGTGGCACTTACATACGTGGCACTTACATACGTGACACTTACATACATGGCACTTACATACGTGGCACTTACATACGTGGCATTTACATACACTCACCGGCCACTTTATTAGGTACACCATGCTAGTAACGGGTTGGACCCCCTTTTGCCTTCAGAACTGCCTCAATTCTTCGTGGCATAGATTCAACAAGGTGCTGGAAGCATTCCTCAGAGATTTTGGTCCATATTGACATGATGGCATCACACAGTTGCCACAGATTTGTCGGCTGCACATCCCAAAGATGCTCCATACAAGGCAGGATGGATCCATGCTTTCATGTTGTTTACGCCAAATTCTGACCCTACCATCCGAATGTCGCAGCAGAAATCGAGACTCATCAGACCAAGCAACGTTTTTCCAATCTTCTACTGTCCAATTTCGATGAGCTTGTACAAATTGTAGCCTCAGTTTCCTGTTCTTAGCTGAAAGGAGTGGTACCCGGTGTGGTCTTCTGCTGCTGTAGCCCATCTGCCTCAAAGTTCGAAGCACTGTGCGTTCAGAGATGCTCTTAGGCCTACCTTGGTTGTAACGGGTGGCGATTTGAGTCACTGTTGCCTTTCTATCAGCTCGAACCAGTCTGCCCATTCTCCTCTGACCTCTGGCATCAACAAGGCATTTCCGCCCACAGAACTGCCGCTCACTGGATTTTTTTTATTTTTCGGACCATTCTCTGTAAACCCTAGAGATGGTTGTGCGTGAAAATCCCAGTAGATCAGCAGTTTCTGAAATACTCAGACCAGCCCTTCTGGCACCAACAACCATGCCACGTTCAAAGGCACTCAAATCACCTTTCTTCCCCATACTGATGCTCGGTTTGAACTGCAGGAGATTGTCTTGACCATGTCTACATGCCTAAATGCACTGAGTTGCCGCCATGTGATTGGCTGATTAGAAATTAAGTGTTAACAAGAAGTTGGACAGGTGTACCTAATAAAGTGGCCGGTGAGTGTACGTGGCACTTACATACGTGGCACTGAAATATCGTGGCACTATGTCATAAAATGTTCATTAAACGGTTAGGGGTGAGGTTAGGGGTAGGGTTAGGTGTTGTGATTCGGTTCGTGGGCTCCCCCGGTGGTCTCTTGTGGTACTGGTGTCCTGCAAGCTTTGCCTTCTCAGTTCACCTGTTCCTATCAGGATGTGGGAGTATCCTATTTAACCTTGCCCCTCAGTCATTCTAATGCTGGCCATCAATGTATCCAGAGTGATTCTGTTGCATGTTCCTGCTCCCAGTTTTCTGCTCAGCTAAGTTGGACACTTTAGTCCTTAAGTCTATTTTTGTATGTTTTGTCCAGTTTGCACTTATGTGAATCTCTGCAGCTGGAAGCTCTTGTTGGGCTGAAATTACCACTCCGGTGTCATGAGTTGTCACATGAGTTAAGGTAATTTCAGGATGGTGTTTTGAAGGGTTTTGCAGCTGACCGCGAAGTCCTCTGTTGTATCTTTCTGCTATTTAGTTAGCGGGCCTCTCTGTGCTAAATCTGCTTTCATACTACGTGTGTCTTTTCATCTGCTCTCACCATTATTATATGTGGGGGGCTGCTATCTCCTGTGGGGACATTCTCTGGAGGCAAGCCAGGACTGTGTTTTCTTCTACCAGGGGTAGTTAGTTCTCCGGCTGGCGCGCGGCATCTAGAGACAACGCAGGAATGCCCCCTGGCTACTTCTAGTGTGGTGTGTAGGTTTAGCATCGCGGTCAGCTCTAGTTTCCATCACCCGAGAGCTTGTCCGTTTATTCTATGCTTCTGATGTTTCCTTGCAATTGGAAACCATAACAGTTAGGGTTTGGATCCCTTTATCACCCTGATGGTGGTGGGTGGTTTTTCAGTGTTTTTTGTTTTTTTTTCTATAAAAACGCATGCGTTTTTAACGCAAACAAACGCGCGCGTTCGAAAACGCATGCGTTGCCGAAAACGCGTCAAAACGCATGCGAAAAAACGCATGCGTTTTGAATGTTAAGTATAGGAAAAAAAGCATGCGTTTTTTAGCGCTAAAACGCAGCGTCCAAAAACGCAAGTGTGAAACCAGCCTCAGTGCCGGAATTGGCGCATCTAAGGCTACGTTCACATTTGCATTGTGTGCCACAGCGTCGGAGACACAATGCACAACGCAAACAAAAACGCAACAAAACGCACGCTAAAACGCAGCGTTTTGCGAAGCATGCGTCCTTTTTGGCCGAAACTTGGATGCAAAAAAAATGCAAGTTGCTGCGTCCTCTGCTCCCAACGCTTGCGGCCAAAAAAACCCATGCGTCGCAAAACGCAGCACAATGCATGTCCATGCGCCCCCATGTTAAATATAGGGGCGCATGACGCATGGGGCGACGCTGCGGCGCCGAACGCTAATGTGAACGTAGACTTACAGATGCGCCATTTCTGGGGTGGCTGCGGACTGGTATTTGTAGCCGGGGGGGGGGGACCAATATCCATGGCCCCTCTCTAGGCTATTAATATCAGCCCGCAGCTGTCTGCATAGCCTTTCTGGCTATAAAATATAGGGGGACCCCACGTCATTTTTTTTGGGGGGGTCCCTCTATTTTAATAGCCAGTAAAGGCTACGCAGACAGCTGCGGGCTGATATTCATAGCAGGCTTCAAATATTGGCCTCGGCCGTCGGCTTTCCCCCTCTGGCGCAGAAAATTGCGCGGGAGCCCACGCCGTTTTTTTCAGTTTTTTATTAAATTAAACGCTCATTAAGCCCTGTTTCAGACTTGCGTCGGTACGGGTCCGTCGCTATGCGTTGGGCCGACGTACCGACGCACGTTGTGAAATTTGTGCACGTCGTGGGCAGCGGATGCAGTTTTTCAACGCATCTGCTGCCCATTCTGAAGTCCGGGGAGGAGGGGGCGGAGTTTTGGCCGCGCATGCGCGGTAGAAAATGGCAGACGTGACGGATGTGCCAACGGTCCGCCAAAACACGACGCATCCGTTGCACGATGGACGCGACGTGTGGCCATCCATCGCGATCCTTCACTAATACACGTCTATGGGTAAAAAACGCATCCTGCGAGCACATTTGCAGGATCCGTTTTTTTCCCAAAAAAACGGATTGCGAAAAACGCAAGTGTGAAAGTAGCCTTATAGAAACATCGGCCTTTCTATTATATATCTATGGATATATCTATTTATAGATATATTTATCTATAGATATATCTATAGATACATAGATGTATCTATCCATATATTAGGCTGCTTTCACACATCAGGTTTTTGCCGTGAGGCACAATCCGGCGAGTTTTGAAAAAAACGGATCCATTTTTTCCGTCTTTTTCTCATAGAGTTTCATCCGTTTTTTGCCGGATCCGTCAAAAAAGCTGTTTCCGCCGGATGGAAAACACATACAGAGGAACGTTTTTTCTGTCCGGCGAAAAAACGCACAGCGATGGATCCGGCAAAAAAAGTATGAAACTGAGCTGTGAAATGATGAATCCGGCCTTGGAATCCGTTTTTTCATGCATGTTTCCATTCAAAATTCACATTTTCCGTTTATTTACTTATTTCCAAAAACGGCATTAAAACCGCGCATAAACCGCACCCAAAAAAGCATAAAAACTGCACCAAAAACTGCATCAAAACTGCACCAAAAACTGCATCAAAACCTGGTGCAGTTTCGCAGTTTTGGTGCGGTTTTGATACAGTTTTTGGTGCGGTTTTGATGCAGTTCTTGGTGCGGTTTCGGTGCGGCTTTTTCCGCAGCATGTGCACAAGTCTGCGGCTCCCATAGACTTACATTGGTTGTACACTACACTGCGGATTTGATGCAATTCAGTGCAGCAAAAAACACTGCGGATCTGCAATCAGATCCGCAACGGGTGCACACAGCCTTAGCATTTAGTGAACCTAGCCAAAAAGCCAAGCAAAAAACAAGTGTGGGATTGCACTTTTTTTTCCATTTCATTGCACTTTGAATTTTTTTCACATTTTATGCTACACGACATGGTAAAACCAATGATGGCGTTCAAAAGTAGAACTTGTCCCGCAAAAGATAAGCCCTCACATGGCCATACTGACGGAAAAATTATGGCTCTGGAAAGAAGGGGAGAGATAAACGAAAACAAAAAAGCTCCAGGGGGTGAAGGGGTTTAGAAACATGGATATGGACATATCTATGGAAATGGACATAGATATATCTGTATCTATCTATCTATCTATCTATCTATCCCATATCTATCTATCTATCTATCTATCTATCTATGTGTAATGGAGTGTGGGTTGGACAAATGTAAAAGAGGAGGTCAGACAGAAATGACATCACAAATCTTTTTGAAGCTAGAGGAGGGAGGGGTTGGGTGTGTTTTGGAGTGGGTGTGCTAGGTTCAGGCTTAGTAGCAGTGCAATGCATCATGGAACTTGTAGTATTAGAGCACAATGACTCAGGAGAAAGGAAGTTGTCGATTAACCCCATGAGAGCTGAATCCAGCACTAAAATGTGCTGCTACAGCATGATAAAAGGTAATATTGCTAAAATAAACACAGTAGATGTTTTCAGTGGCACATAATAGCAAGATTTATGAAAAAAAAAAAAAAGGTTATAGTAGTGGACAACTTCTTTAACCTCAAGATATAAGAGATTGAAAGAAGCAACCCATAACGTGTATTGTTTAACCTTACATAAGTTTTCTCAGATCAAAGTGAGACACTAAAAATGGCTGCCATTTCCTGTATCAGCATACCATGTGCTGATATCCAAGATGACGCCCACCCTGATGACCTCATGGATCCACCCACAGTGACGCCCACCCTGATGACCTCATGGACCAACCCACCCTGATGACCTCATGGATCCGCCCATGGACTTGCTCATTGCCCAACCCACTAACCAATGGAATACATCCGATCACTCCTATTTTAGAGCTAACCGAGCCCCCTTACAGGAGATATATAAACTTGTGTTCTGACTGAATAAAGCCCCTTGGAGCTGAGCCATAGATTGATCAAGGAGAGTTTACATCTGACTGTGTGTGTCATATGTTTATTTCTTTAGTGCGCACCTGATCAATATCCATTAGGCCAGGAGTAGGCAACTCGAAATGAGCATTTTATTAATTTGTTCAACCTAACAGGACTAGTCCAGATCTTACTCTGGTTGACCTCTAACTGCACCACTCCAGATGATTGACAGGTTTCTTCCTATGTAAGTACACATGTAGGAATCACCTGTCAATCAACTGTCACCTCTATCGAAGACAACTCCTTTTAGAAAGATCTGCTAAGATATTCGACTGGCTGCCCTCTCCTTCCATAGTGTGGAAAATAACCTAGTGTTTACCGCAGTGAAGGGAAATAAAGGATTACTTACCAGCCATCCAGATGAATGGTGGTTATTCTTTTAAATGAAAAGCACAAATGTTCTAGAACAGGACATTCTGGTTGATAGAGGGAGGTACTGTCAGGGATCTCACTCTATGTGATGTCCATGTGCAATTATTTTGCGCTTAAATATGAAATACTGTTATATTTAAACTTTAGCAAATAACCAACGGATGTCCCAAACCTTAATTTCGTATATAAATTATCCCAGTACTCTATAGTTGTGCTGTCATATTTGTCACATACACATTTCCCAGCATGTGACGTGGGTGAGACTTTAAAGGGTTAATCTATCACTACTCGCTCAATCATGCATTCATCTTCCACTCAGGCTGCAATGTGAGCATAAATAATACCGTGACACAGTCCACACACCCAGGACACACAACATGTTGCCACCACCATTCAACAAACAGGTTGATAAGTCCCCAGAATACGCACTGCTGTCCAATAGTCAAAGGTCCAACATTCTAGAAAAATTATATAGGTTCTTTAAAGCATACAAGGACCGAACTTAAGCAAAGTTTTAAGTTTTAGGGGAAATAACAGAAACACCTAAACGTTTCCATCAACAGTTGTGTTTCTGTTTCCTTGAAGGTAGGGAAAGTATATGGATCACACTCAGATCCAGCTGGACCCCACCATGCAAACAGCTTTCAATTATTTACACCATCTAGTCCAGGACTCAAGTTTCCAGGACAGCCTATAATTTTAATAGGGAAATTGCAGATTTGCAACTGGACAATGAGTTAACTAGTTGGAAAGGCAAACACTACATGGCTTCTAATTGCCCTGAAAGGACATGTGAAACACTCGGAGGTCTCATAGGACTGTATCCAATCCCTTTCATGCTTTTCTATTGCAGACACAACCTAAGTAATGTCAAAGCTCCCTCATCAGCATCTATGACTTTGGTAACCGGATCATAACTGATGATAACCATCAGTCTGTTTAACCCCTTCATGATGCAGTCAGTTGGTTTTTGCATTTTTACTTTTCCCTCCCTATCTTTCAATGGCCATAACGTTTACATTTTTTGTCCTGACAAAGCCATATGAGGGATGTTTGAGGGACTAGTTGCAGTTTTGAAGCACACTATTAATTTTACCATACAATGTAGTTGAGAAAAACGCAATTCCAACATTGTTTTATTGGTGTTCATTGGTGGTAAACATGGTCTAGTAATTTGATTCTCCAAATCAGTGTAACTGCAGCTAATTCAAAGTCTTCCAAATTTTTTTCATTTTTTTAGCAATAAAAAACAAATCAATATTTGCTAAAATATTTTTTTTTAGTTTATGTTGCTATTTTCTGAGACCCATACATTTTTTATGTTCAAGTCATTTGGTCTGCGTGAAAGCTTGATTTTTGCGTGGTGACCTGACATTTTTACTGATACCATTTTGGGATAAATATGATGTTTTGATAACTTCTTATAGAATTTTTTGGTGAGTTATAGCAAATGAAAAAACACAATTTTGGAATTTAGATTTTTTTCTTACAGTGTCTATGGGTTAATTAATTTGTTTTACAGGGGAAATGTGGGTAATTCAAACTCATATTTTTTAAAACATTTTTTAAAGCATTTTGGTTTATTTTGTGTTTTTCGTCACCCTACAGGACTTGAGCTTGTGATCATCTAGTCGCTTATGCAATATACTCCATTGCAACTGTATTGTGATATATAGTAAAAGAAAGGGTGATGCCCAGGCACCATCTTGTTTTCAACAGAGCACTGTCTTTGCAGTCATACATGTCTTCAGCAATGGCAACTCATCGGCACCCCATGAAAACATCGTCATTCGTCAGAGATTGACAGTGGCATTTAATAGGTTAGAAGCAGTAGGCGGAGTGTAACTACACATGCTGGTGTTAGAGACATATTATGGCCACAGCCAATATATGAGGGAAAGGTTCATCCACTGAACCTGCTCCATGCACACACTCCGAAATTGTGCTGTATATACAGTGGGCACGGAAAGTATTCAGACCTCATTAGATTTTTCACTCTTTGTTTCATTGCAGCCATTTGATAAATTCAAAACAGTTTTTTTTTCTCATTAATGTACACTCTGCACCACATTTTGATTGAAAAAAACAGAAATGTAGAAATTTTTTGCCAATTTATGTAATCAGACCCTTTGCTAAGCATTGAGTAGAAGCACCCTTTTGAGCTAGTACAGCCATGAGTCTTCTTGGCAATGTTGCAACAAGTTTTCCACACCAGGATTTGGGGATCCTCTGCCATTCAACTTTGCAGATCCTCTCCAGTTCCATAAGGTTGGATGGTGAATGTTTGTGGATAGACATTTTCAGTTCTCTCCAGAGATGCTCAATTGGGATTAGGTCAGGGCTCTGGCTGGGCCAGTCAAGAATGGTCAAAGAGTTGTTCTGAAGCCACTCATTTGTTATTTTAGCTGTGTGTGTAGGTTTATTGTTATGCTGGAAGGTAAACCTTTGGCCAAGTCTGAGGTCCAGAGCACTCTGGAAGAGGTTTACATCCAGGATATCTCTGTACTTGGCCACATTCATGTTTCCTTCAATGGCAACCAGTCAACCTGTCTCTGCAGCTGAAAAACACCCCCATAGCATGATGCTGCCACCACCACCACCGTGTTTCACTGTTGGGATTGTATTGGGCAGAAGATGAGCAGTGCCTGACTTTCTCTACACATACCACTTAGAATTAACACCAAAAAGGTCTATCTTCATCTCATCAGACCAGAGAATCCTATTTCTCATAGTCTGGGAGTCCTTCATGTGTTTTTTAGTAAACTCTATGCAGGGTTTCATAAGTCTTGCACTGAGGAGAGGCTTCCATTGGGTCACTCTGCCATAAAGGCCCGAATGGTGGAGGGCTGCAGTGATAGTTGACTTTGTGGAACTTTCTCCCATCTCCCTCTTGCATCTCTGGAACTCATTGAAACTTATAAAGCTAGTCACCATGGTAACACATAATAAAACGACCATCCGTACCAAAAAGTGACAAATGACCTTTAGGGCCTATCATCAAATACATATACCAAAAGAAAAAAACGATGAAATAACGGTCCGACTCAAAATAAACACAAATGGAAATTTTTATTAATGCTTAATATGACCAAAGTGCAAGGAGGGAAAAAATTGACACTAACAGAAAAACACTGGAAACAGCAGGAGGCGCGTACCCAGGACCATGTCTACAAAGTAAGAATTTACCTAATACATAGGTCTTTGCTACAAAAAACCAAGCAAAAGGTACAAAATAAGTAATAAAAAATTATGAAAAAACAACGCAAAAACCAAGTACTTATTGGTACATATATACTGCGGCAATGAGGCCAATAATCTACCACAATGAATAGGCCATTATTACCACAGCGATACACAGAAACGGCTAAGATTAGTATGGTTATTATGAAATAGCAAAGAAATCACTGAGGGTGGTAAGAAAATGACACAAGCTAAGCTCATAGACAGTGCTAAATCAAACAGTCGTTGCTTTCAACATGCCAACTACTGGGATCGCTGTAATAACTCACCGCACAAATGAGACAATGGTGCCTGGGGCCGCGCCTCCGCCCCAACGCGCGTTTCGGTGGGAACACCTTCGTCAGGGGGCAGAGAAACAATGTGCACAACAAGTTTAAAAAGCGCTGGCACCGGAAATGGAGCATGCCGATAACCGGAAGTGACGATGCGGTAACCAGGAGACCCGAGCGCCAGACGCGCCCGAGTGCAGCCGAGGAGATCCGAATCACAGGGGCCCCATGTGACCCGGACCACCCAACAGCAACACCCGGAGCGCGCAGGCGCCCGAAGACACCATGGCACCAGCAGCAGCACTAGACCGGTGAAGGTGCGAGGAAGACATAGCATTTGTTAATATAAGCAGAGCCTATTAATCGATCATACTAATGAAATGGAGAACAATACACCATATATAATACAGCATACAGTGGTAAAAAGTAATAGATAATGCAGCATCATAGTTGGCTAATGCATAGTTTACCTGCATATAAGACGATAAATGTGCAAGGAGGACATAGCATATATCAAAACTAGCAAAGCCTATAACCAATCACAATAATAAAGTGTAGAACAATACGCCATATATTACAAAGCACAAAACTATAAAAGGCTATGCTACACAATTATTAGCCAATGAATATTTTTTCTCTACAAATACGACAGCATCGCCTTAGATTTCATACAACATTTATACTAATACTAAGTAATTACAGATGGACTAACATATAGCCAAATAGAATAATAATATATAATAATAATATTATAAGGCTGCACAAAGAGAACAGTATATACATATGGTTAATGTAATCCACTATATCGTTAATGCAACATCATATAATCATCTTCTTAGAAACGATGTCTCTGCAAGTTCGAGTCTTCATACGAACATCTTCATATAACGGTATATTACAATCTTGATGAAGGGCAAAAGATGATAAACATCCAAATGCAACATTCAGGTGCCACGGAGCGCTAAACAAATAATATAAAACAGTTAAAAACAATTAAAAACAACCAGTCTGATCCTGGTAGTGTCAAAACCAGGCCAACAACGGCAGACGGAAGAAGAACGAGAAGGAGTCACTAGTATAACTACAATTAAACGAACCTATTCAAGGAAGGGAGCATAACTAATATTCTCATTTAAACCAGCAGGCTGGACCGTACCCAAAGTCCAGATCCACCGGGACTCAATACGGGCCAGCCTCTGGAATGTGCCTCCCCCCCGAATCCCCACCTCCAGCAGATCAATACCCCTGGCTCTAAGAAGACCAGCATTACAGTCATGAAACATCCTAAAATGTCGAGGAAGTGTTTTAAGGGTGGAGATGTCCTCAACTGCCGCCGCTGCGTCAATGCCAAGAACATGTTCACGGATCCGCGTTTTTAGATGACGAGTTGTCATGCCCACATATAACTTAGCACACGGGCACGTAACAATATAGATTACATTTTTACTTGTGCAAGTTATTTTCTTATTAATCTTAAATTCACGTGACCCATCAAAATTGTGGAACACGCTTGTTCTCTCAATGTCCGGGCAAGCGACGCAGCGGCCACATGGGACACACCCCACCCTGACTGTCATAGAATCAAGGAAGGTGGGAATGCGCCCCCCAGTATAATGACTATGAACCAAATAATCTCTGAGATTTCTGGATCGCCTGACTGCAATGCTGGCCCTCTCCGGTAAGTATCGTGCAATAATTGGATCCGCTCGCAATAGATGCCAGGATTTCTGTAAGATATCTCTCATTTTTGGAAACTGGGAGTGGTATTTCGTAGTAAACCGCACAATCTCATGATTAGATCTATTGTTAGTGTTATATAATCCTCTAGAGATGCGCTGTTATATAACACTAACAATAGATCTAATCATGAGATTGTGCGGTTTACTACGAAATACCACCATTCCTCTAGAGATGCGCTGTTATATAACACTAACAATAGATCTAATCATGAGATTGTGTGGTTTACTACGAAATACCACTCCCAGTTTCCAAAAATGAGAGATATCTTACAGAAATCCTGGCATCTATTGCGAGCGGATCCAATTATTGCACGATACTTACCGGAGAGGGCCAGCATTGCAGTCAGGCGATCCAGAAATCTCAGAGATTATTTGGTTCATAGTCATTATACTGGGGGGCGCATTCCCACCTTCCTTGATTCTATGACAGTCAGGGTGGGGTGTGTCCCATGTGGCCGCTGCGTCGCTTGCCCGAACATTGAGAGAACAAGCGTGTTCCACAATTTTGATGGGTCACGTTGATTTAAGATTAATAAGAAAATAACTTGCACAAGTAAAAATGTAATCTACATTGTTACGTGCCCGTGTGCTAAGTTATATGTGGGCATGACAACTCGTCATCTAAAAACGCGGATCCGTGAACATGTTCTTGGCATTGACGCAGCGGCGGCAGTTGAGGACATCTCCACCCTTAAAACACTTCCTCGACATTTTAGGATGTTTCATGACTGTAATGCTGGTCTTCTTAGAGCCAGGGGTATTGATCTGCTGGAGGTGGGGATTCGGGGGGGAGGCACATTCCAGAGGCTGGCCCGTATTGAGTCCCGGTTGATCTGGACTTTGGGTACGGTCCAGCCTGCTGGTTTAAATGAGAATATTAGTTATGCTCCCTTCCTTGAATAGGTTCGTTTAATTGTAGTTATACTAGTGACTCCTTCTCGTTCTTCTTCCGTCTGCCGTTGTTGGCCTGGTTTTGACACTACCAGGATCAGACTGGTTGTTTTTAATTGTTTTTAACTGTTTTATATTATTTGTTTAGCGCTCCGTGGCACCTGAATGTTGCATTTGGATGTTTATCATCTTTTGCCCTTCATCAAGATTGTAATATACCGTTATATGAAGATGTTCGTATGAAGACTCGAACTTGCAGAGACATCGTTTCTAAGAAGATGATTATATGATGTTGCATTAACGATATAGTGGATTACATTAACCATATGTATATACTGTTCTCTTTGTGCAGCCTTATAATATTATTATTATATATTATTATTCTATTTGGCTATATGTTAGTCCATCTGTAATTACTTAGTATTAGTATAAATGTTGTATGAAATCTAAGGCGATGCTGTCGTATTTGTAGAGAAAAAATATTCATTGGCTAATAATTGTGTAGCATAGCCTTTTATAGTTTTGTGCTTTGTAATATATGGCGTATTGTTCTACACTTTATTATTGTGATTGGTTATAGGCTTTGCTAGTTTTGATATATGCTATGTCCTCCTTGCACATTTATCGTCTTATATGCAGGTAAACTATGCATTAGCCAACTATGATGCTGCATTATCTATTACTTTTTACCACTGTATGCTGTATTATATATGGTGTATTGTTCTCCATTTCATTAGTATGATCGATTAATAGGCTCTGCTTATATTAACAAATGCTATGTCTTCCTCGCACCTTCACCGGTCTAGTGCTGCTGCTGGTGCCATGGTGTCTTCGGGCGCCTGCGCGCTCCGGGTGTTGCTGTTGGGTGGTCCGGGTCACATGGGGCCCCTGTGATTCGGATCTCCTCGGCTGCACTCGGGCGCGTCTGGCGCTCGGGTCTCCTGGTTACCGCATCGTCACTTCCGGTTATCGGCATGCTCCATTTCCGGTGCCAGCGCTTTTTAAACTTGTTGTGCACATTGTTTCTCTGCCCCCTGACGAAGGTGTTCCCACCGAAACGCGCGTTGGGGCGGAGGCGCGGCCCCAGGCACCATTGTCTCATTTGTGCGGTGAGTTATTACAGCGATCCCAGTAGTTGGCATGTTGAAAGCAACGACTGTTTGATTTAGCACTGTCTATGAGCTTAGCTTGTGTCATTTTCTTACCACCCTCAGTGATTTCTTTGCTATTTCATAATAACCATACTAATCTTAGCCGTTTCTGTGTATCGCTGTGGTAATAATGGCCTATTCATTGTGGTAGATTATTGGCCTCATTGCCGCAGTATATATGTACCAATAAGTACTTGGTTTTTGCGTTGTTTTTTCATAATTTTTTATTACTTATTTTGTACCTTTTGCTTGGTTTTTTGTAGCAAAGACCTATGTATTAGGTAAATTCTTACTTTGTAGACATGGTCCTGGGTACGCGCCTCCTGCTGTTTCCAGTGTTTTTCTGTTAGTGTCAATTTTTTCCCTCCTTGCACTTTGGTCATATTAAGCATTAATAAAAATTTCCATTTGTGTTTATTTTGAGTCGGACCGTTATTTCATCGTTTTTTTCTTTTGGTATCTCTGGAACTCAGTCACAGTGATCTTGGGGTTGTTCTTTACCTCTCTCACCAAGGCTCCTCTCCCACGATTGCTTAGTTTGGCTGGACGGCCAGATCTAGGAAGACTTCTGGTGGTCCCAAACTTCACCCATTTAAGGATTATGGAGGCCACTGTGCTCTTAGGAACCTTGAGTACTGCAGAAATTCTTGTGTAACCTTGGCCAGATCTGTGCCTTGCCCCAATTCCATCTCTGAGCGCCTTGGCATATTCCTTTGACCTAATGATTCTCATTTGGTCTGACATTCACTGTGAGCTGTGAGGTCTAATACAGACAGGTGTGTGCCTTTCTAAATCAAGTCCTATCAGTTTATTTAAACACAGCTGGACTCCAATGAAGGAGATGAAGGAGTAGGACTATCTCAAGAAGGATCACAAGGAAATGGACAGCATGTGATTTAAATGTGAGTGATTGAGCAAAGGGTCTGAATGCTTATGACCATGTGATATTTCAGTTTTTCTTTTTTAATACATTTGCAAAAATGTCTACATTTCTTTTGGGTTTTTTTTCAGTCAAAATGGGGTACAGAGTGCACATTAATAAGAAAAAAAATGAACTTTTTTGAAATTACCAAATGGCCAAAAGTTTACATACACTATATAAAAAGACACATATGCATGTTTTTTCAATATCTGACTTGAAATCAGAATAAACCTTTCCCGCTTTAGGTCAAGTTCCTGAGTTGCAGACAGAACCTTGGTGTGAGTTATCCATGTGCACATTTGTGCTTCCATGAAATGAACAAGAGGGCAGAGACACTGACCAACATTGAGGGAAACACACCTGTGGTAATTATCTCAGCACAGGAACATTTTTTAACACATCCAAATGTGGAATTTGTTATTATTTTAAAATATATTACTTAAAATGTACTTTGTAAGAGGGAAAACCCCTTTAGCCCCTTGACAACCTATGTCATGTGCCTCTAACAGCCAAGAATGGATCTGCGATCCACCCACGGCTGCTAACAAGTTAAATGCCACTGTCAATCTCTAATAGCAGCATTTAACATGCGCTAGCTGGAAGCATGTCACAAGACACGCCCATTGGCGCCTCTGTTACATGATCTCTAGTCACCAATGGTGGTTTGTCATTGCAGCCAGGGGTCCGCAGAAATCCACCATGTCTGTCATAGTAAATCTCCCGTCAATGCCAGCCCGTGGCCAATGTTAATAGTACATTGTGATTTCTGTTACAGTACATATAGCAGTACTGAAGTCCAGCTATGTGCACAGGAGATTGGATGCCTCCCCTTTGAAATAAAAGGGGGGTCACATGATAACACAGCCCTAGACCCTGGAATATTTCTGTTATGGCATTTTGCTTGTGGTGGTTTTAAAAAAAAAAATGATGAGGATGACAATTTATTAAAGGGTTAATTATCTGTGGTAAGCTGTGCATAGCACGAGCAGGTTCAATCTGGTTTTAGTGGGTCTGTTTTTCCCGCAATTGTATTGGAATATGATTTGTAGCTATTAATAGTACTTATTATGATTGGAAGTTACAAAAAAGTGCGGGAAGATTTATGTTATAAGAACAGCTGTTTTGGGCGGTTATACACCAGTTGCCTGAAGAAAACTGAAGATGCAAGGGACAACAGATGGAGCCGTTACTTCAGCAACTAATCCTGAGGGCTGAGGAGGAGGGCGTCGTAGAGTGGTTGCGGAGATGCCTTGCTATGAAACCTGCTATGGAACCTACATCTGTTTCAGAGGTTTTGGCTTCTCCGACACCGCTGTCGCAGCCCTCTTCCCCGGTCATCCCGATGTCGTCTTCAGCAGCACGATCAAGATGCAGTTCCAAGAGGAGCAGGAGGAAGAGGATCGCTTACTCACCCACAGCACCATCTTCCAGCGTCCCTCTGAGCGTACAGGATGTATGCTTCTGGAGGAGGGGTTCGTTGCAGAGGAAGTCCCGGAGTCCAGCGCGAGATCTCCAGCGCGGTCAGCTGGTGCATCGCTCAACGTCATCAGGAGGTGCCGACGGTCGGGGAACATGGAACGATGATGAAGAATCGCGTGTCCAAGCTCCTGGGGGAAGCCCCGACGGAGTGCCTAATTGGCTCAGCTTCGACAATGCTGTGGAATCGCAGAGGTCAAGGATGTCAGAGAATTTTTCTTACAAGAATGGTGCTCAGTCGGTAGTCACAGCTGATACTGCAGCCGCTGGATCCTGGATTACCTCACAGCACACAGCCACAGATGAAGAGCATTTTTTCTTTCCAGCAGCCACATTCGCCTCCTATTGGGGGTTTGAGTGTCGGCGTTCAGGACAACCTTGAGCCAAGTCATTACTCCAGGGGTGAGATATTAAATGTGCTCCTGTCTGTCCCATTGGTAAATATGAAAGCCTTAGTGAAAGAGGCTTTGGAGGATTATTTGGGTAATAGCATATCTAAGGCAGTACCCAGATCTTCCTCAGTAGATGCTAATGTTAGCAGCTCTGGTGTGGTTTTAAAACCCAGACTTCCCAATGTTCTTTTGAAGGAAGTGCTCACTTGTGAGGTTTTGCCTTTAGGCTTTTACTTGAGCATTTCTTTAAAGGAACAGATCTGGAATAATGAATTTGTAGATTTGTTTTCCCTTTTACCATCTGGTAGGGAACAGCAGAGTAGATTGGATAGGAAGGATGATTCTGATGACAAAAGGAGGAATTCTCCTATTGAATCTTTCAATAACTGGCTTCAGGCCTTTTCTATATTTTCTGCTGTCATTGGTGAGAAGCATCCTGTCCTTTGTTCAGATTTGTTTCAGCATTTGGATTCTATTTTGGAGGCATATCGTAATTTTGGTGGGATGGCATGGTTGTTATATGACGAAGCGTTTCGTCAGAAATTGTCCATGTATCCCAACTTATCTTGGGGCTCCAAGGATGTTGGGTTATGGATAAATATGATGTTACCTCGGAGATCTTCTTCTACCAGGCAGGTCTCCAATACCCCTGTTATAAAAGGAATATGCTTTGCTTTTAATGAGTATAATTTTAAATGGGCCCAGAATTGCCGTTTTCGCCACGAGTGCTCCTTCTGTGGGGAATCCCACCCAATGTTTAAATGTTTCAAAAAGCAATTACAGACCGGCCAACATGGTAATATCAAGGACCCATTTTCAAAAGGCACCGACTCCGGTGAACCTGGAAAAAATGGTCCCTTGGCTAGAAGCATACCCAAATCGGGAGATTAGCAGGCTGCTTTATAATGGCTTTCTTAATTGTTTTCTTGTCCCCCTATTTTCAGGTGTAGGTTGTAAAGTTATGGCTAATTTGCCTTCTGCTCTGGAATTTCCCCACATTGTTGAAGAAAATTTTTTTTAAAGAATTAGAGTCAGGTAGAGTTTCTGGCCCATTTGACTCCCCCCCCCCTCCCCTTCATGAGTTTTAGGATATCTCCTTTGGGAATTGTACCCAAAAAGGAACAAGGGGCTTATAGGCTCATACACCATTTGTCATATCCTAAAGGTTGCTCTCTGAATGATGAAGTGGACACTGATAAATGTTCAGTTAAATACACTTCATTTGATGTAGCCCTAGATTTGCTTCAAAGGTTTGGGCATAATGCTCTTATGTCAAAATCAGATATTAAATCAGCTTTTCGTCTCTTACCTGTCAACCCGGAAGGTTTCAGTTCTTTGGGTTTTTCATTTAAAGGTAAATTCTTTTTTGATAGGTGCCTTCCTATGGGTTTTTCCCTTTCTTGCTTTTATTTTAAGTCGTTTTCTACATTTTTGCAATGGGTGGTGAAATCCAATAGTAAAAGTGTTTTTTTTTTACATTATTTAGATGACTTTTTTTATTTGTCTGAAAGATTCTGACATTTGTGAGTCATTGTTACATTTTTTTTTAGAGATTTGCAATCATTTTGATGTGCCAATTGCATCTGAGAAAACTTTCCCACCTTGTACGTCATTAGAGTTTTTGGGTATACTTATAGACTCAAAGTGCATGACTTGTTCCCTTCCCCCTGACAAGTTGATTAAGCTTTGTTCATCTATCAACCGCTGTCTGCTAGTTGAAAAAGTCACGTTAAAGGAGCTACAGTCCTTATTAGGTATTTTGAATTTTGCCCTTAGAATTGTTCCTATAGGCAGGGTTTTTTCTACACGACTGTGTATGCAGCTACTGCAAGTTATTCCAACCCCAATTCTCATATCAGACTGGGCAAGGAATTGAAGGAAGACTTGAGGATTTGGCTGAGTTTTTAGTCTCGATTCAATGGAAGAGCAGTTTGGCAAGCTCCATTTGTGGATGCAGAACTGTTATCCTTGTCCTAATTTTCTGACGAACAGCTAGGCCTTGGTGCTGTATTTTCTACTCATTGGGTTTTTGAGCGTTGGCCAATTTCATGGATTCGTAGGAAAATCATCAAAAACCAGACAGTTTTAGATTTATTCGCATTTTTGCTCTGTATTCATCTTTGGAGTTCATACTTGAAGAACAGAAGGATATTGATTTCCTCTAGTAATCAAGGTTTAGTTTTTGCCTTGAATACTTTATCATCTAAAAATAAGTGGGCTTCCCAAATCATTAGGCAGATTATTTTTCTTTGTTTGGATTTTAATGTTTGTTTGAAAGCTGTATTTTCTCACAAGGTGAACAATAGTAATGCCAAAAGTCTCTGTTCCTGAAAGAGGTTCCAGATGCAGACACCAAAGGAGCAGTCTGCCCTCAATGGATCTGGGACATTATTCAGGATTAATTCCACATTTTATTAGGCAGTATTTGTCAGATAGAACGTGTGCCAATTACTCGGCTGCATGGAATACGTGGGTGAAGTTTTTTCTGAGTAAGGATTATCCACGTGAGATATGCACTCCAGAGATGGCTATTAATGTTTTGGAAAGTTTAGTTTCCCAGGACTTATCTTACTCATCTTTAGCAAAAAGCGAGTCAGGAATTTCATTTTTTCTTAAATTTTTAAACAAGAAACCAATGTCTGAGTTATTTCATGTTTAACAGTTTTTAAAGGGATTTAAGAGATATAATTTTAGGCCGGATGTTTGAAGACCTATATCCTTTCAATTGCTTAAGGATCTTTCATTAACTCTTTCTTCAGTTTGCAGGGATGGATTTGAATCCTGCCTTTTTTTCTACAGCTTTTTCATTAGCATTTTTTGCAGCACTGAGTGTTGGCAAACTGGTTTCCCAGAATAAATCTCTCCCTTCTGTTCTGTTTATTGATGACGTGAAGCTTTTTATATCTCGTTTGATGTTATTTATAAAAAGGTCAAAAACAGACCAGGTAGGTAAAGGTTCATTACGTTTGAATTCCATCGCTGATAATGATATTTTCCCAGTGTTGAATACAAAAAGATGGCTTTTATTGCGTCCTGAAATGGAAACAAACAGAGAAATGATCCAGCTGGAAGTGGAGGCAATTCAGACTTTGTGAGACTTTATTAGACAACTAAAGCGATAAATAGTTCTTCAAAAAGAAAAATGTTTACATAGCAAACACCTGGCACACCAGTGAGGAGGATCAACGCGTTTCAACTAAGAAGTCTTACTCATGATCTACTACTACTACTACTCCTACTCATGATCTATCTAATGGAAGGCCCTTTTTTTTTCATTCTGATGGTTTACCTGTGACAATTTTTCAGTTTGATGCGATACTCAGAAAATGCCTAATTAATCTTAATCTGGGTGATTTCAAGATTACTTCACACTCATTTCGTATTGGGGCTGCTACTGAGGCCTCTAGATTAGGTTTTCATGAGGGCAATATAAAAAACATCGGACGATGGAATTCCAACAGATTTAAATTGTATATTCGTCCGAATTTGAATAATTTCTAATATATTCTTCGCTTTTTAGGTTTATTATTGGTCTGGATCATCGGGCACTCATATATTTTGGGCTGAAAGAAGGGCAAAAGTAAGATGCTATTCTGAGAATCTTTCATTTAATTCTTCTTCTCTTCAGATTTTGTGGCACAGCAGGAGAGGAATGCAATGGAAGAATTTAATTGGTGAGATGTGAAGGTTAGCTCAGTTATGGCCCAATCCGGACCTGGTAATTCTTCATTTAGGTGGAAATGATCTGGGTAAAATTAGCACATTGAATCTTTTAGCTACAATGAGGAGAGATATTTCCATTTTGAGAACTGAGTTTTTTGGTTCAATTTTTGTTTTTTTTCTGAGATTATTTTTTTTTTATGGCTTAGAAAGGATATGCTATTTTTTGAAAAAATTTGAAAACGGATTAATCGTAATATGGAAAAGTTTATGCTTTTAACTAATGATTTTTCTTTTAGGCACAAAGATTTGGAGGATGTAATTCCGTGTATGTACAGGAATGATTTAATTCATCTTTCCGATGTTGGCTTGGACATCTTGAATTTGGATCTCCAAGCCATCATCGAAAAATGGCTTTGGCAATTTTTTTGGGGGGCCTCGCCTTGTTAAGGCTTGCCATTTGGAAAAATCGCCCGGTTTTCCGGGTGGATTTGGTATTGTTGGTATGAGTTAATTATAGTTATTAAGTTTAAATGGATTATTCTTTGGCTATTGGATTGGAATATAATTTTAAATGAAAAAAGGTAACTCTAAATAAATGCCATGGCCATTTTTATTCCAAAACAATCTGGTGTAATGAATGATTTATTTGGGTTAATTATTTTGGGGCTTGTGTTACCATGGATGCCCTCCCCTTTGAAATAAAAGGGGTCACATGATAACACAGCCCTAGACCCTGGTATATTTCTGTTATGGCATTTTGCTTAAGGTGGTTTTATAAAAAAAAAAAAAAAAAAAAAAAGGTGAGGATGACAATTTAATAAAGGGTTAAATATCTGTGGTAAGCTGTGCATCGCACGAGCAGGTTCAATCTGGTTTTAGTGGGTCTGTTTTTCCCGTAATTTTATTGGAATATGATTTGTAGCTATTAATAGTACCTATTATGATTGGAAGTTACAAAAAAGTGCGGGAAGATTTATTTTATAAGAACAGCTGCTTTGGGCGGTTATAACCAGACGCCTGAAGAAAACTGAAGATCCCACCCTCCCTCCCTTAATTTTATTGTTAGTTTTGGTTGTCGTGTCGTTTATTTGTGGGAAAATTGCCCGGCTTTCCGGGTGGATTTGGTATTGTTGGTATGAGTTAATTCAGTTATTAAGTTTAAATGGATTATTCTTTGGCTATTGGATTGGAATATAATTTTAAATAAACAAAAGGTAACTCAAAATAAACGCCATGGCCATTTTTATTCCAAAACAATCTGGTGTCATGTGTGATTTATTTGGGTTAATTATTTTGGGGCTTGTGTTACCATGGATGATCACAGGTTCAAGTCTCCAAAGGAGACTAATGAAACCCGTAAAAATGGAAAAAAATTATTTAAAAAACCACAAGTTCAAATCACCCCCTTTTGCCCCTTTCAAAATAAAACAATTATAAAAAATACACTTGTTTGATATCAAAATTGCCTATTGTGGCCAATTGCCACTAGACCAGAAAAGATTCCAACGAAAGTACATTAAAAATTATTTTTTAGTAATGAAAAGTTTTAAAATAATAAATGGATACTATAAATAGACAGGGCTGAGACCTCCAAAAAGGAGGGATAGGCACAGCACAATACCTATATATAAAGTTCAGTGTATGTATGTGTAACAAGCCATGCCCATTCTGCATAGCCACCCTCACTCCACACATAAAGCCCTGTCCACAAGGCCCAGGTTGTTAGCAGCCACAGGCAGAGAGACTTTCACCTCGAAAACCACCCTTCAGAACTCACCGACTGCGACATCGCAGCAGCTATGAGCTACAATCAGGGCCGCCGCCTTCAGAGTATCAGTGAGCAGCAGGCACAGCCCACATCTAGCTCCGTTGTGTCTAGAATGGAGTTGCTCCTGTGAGGCATGACGTCAAGGGAAAGGGTGGGAAAGCATGGTGTGGGAAAGCACAGCTCTACCATACCATCCTTGGCCAGGACTACCAGCCGCATGATTCATCCATTATCCCTACCCAGGTAATACATGAATTATAAAGGTGCAGATTCTTAGCCTCAGTTACCAGGATATTATGGAAGAAAGTTCTTAGTTCCATTAGGCACCTCTGTTAACCAATATAGGATAGCTACTGCTGAGAGAATAATATATTGATACCATTGATTTCCTGCACTATGCTTATCCTTACCCTTGAATATCCTTTTGGTTTCACTAGCTTCCATTATATTTGCAATGATTTAATGAATGTTGTCTATGGAGTTTTTCATGGATTATTGTCATGTCGGACGCTGTTCAGACCAGGTCGTCCGACAGACAGCGGTAATTCTGCATTTGACCACTATTTGCTCATTGGCGTCTGCTAGATTTTATCTAGCTGTTCCGAGGTTAATTTACCTAATCCTTGGATTGGAAGCTAAGCCATTCCCATGGCCTTTAAATAGTTCTCCTGTTCATTGGGCGTCGCCGATTATAGCTTCTGTCTTGTGCGTTGTTATCTCGGTCTGGAGAGGAGAGCTGGTGGTTGGAGTATCGTTGCTGGTGGTGTATTTTCCTTTGTCTTATTTACTCCTTCCTATATTTGTATTTATTTTGCCCTGCACATTTATAGTGTGTTCCTGAGTGACTGCGGCGTGGTGTATAGTTTCCTTTATCCTTGTCTGTGCTAACTGTGGGTATTGGAATATTACCTCTTCACTGGGTGGAGCGCGGAGGTATCAGCCTAGGGTTAAAACAGGAGTGAGGGTGAGGTTCGAGGCCTGGACATGCACACCATCAGTGTAAACTCCAGGTAGAGGGTCAGTCAGGATTTCCCTAGTCTGAGGGAAACTGCAGGGGCCCGGGTTTTTAGCTCTCGCTCACCTACAGTTAGGTCCATATATATTTGGACAGAGACAACATTTTTCTCATTTTGGTTATAGACATTACCACAATGAATTTTAAACAAAACAATTCAGATGCAGTTGAAGTTCAGATTTTCAGCTTTCATTTGAGGGTATCCACATTAAAATTGGATGAAGGGTTTAGGAGTTTCAGCTCCTTAACATGTGCCACCCTGTTTTTAAAGGGACCAAAAGTAATTGGACAGATTCAATAATTTTAAATAAAATGTTCATTTGTAGTACTTGGTTGAAAACCCTTTGTTGGCAATGACTGCCTGAAGTCTTGAACTCATGGACATCACCAGACGCTGTGTTTCCTCCTTTTTGATGCTCTGCCAGGCCTTCACTGCGGTGGTTTTCAGTTGCTGTTTGTTTGTGGGCCTTTCTGTCTGAAGTTTAGTCTTTAACAAGTGAAATGCATGCTCAATTGGGTTGAGATCAGGTGACTGACTTGGCCATTCAAGAATATTCCACTTCTTTGCTTTAATAGACTCCTGGGTTGCTTTGGCTTCATGTTTTGGGTCATTGTCCATCTGTAGTATGAAACGACGACCAATCAGTTTTGCTGCATTTGGCTGGATCTGAGCACACAGTATGGCTCTGAATACCTCAGAATTCATTTGGCTGCTTCTGTCCTGTGTCACATCATCAATAAACACTAGTGACCCAGTGCCACTGGCAGCCATGCATGCCCAAGCCATCACACTGCCTCCGCCGTGTTTTACAGATGATGTGGTATGCTTTGGATCATGAGCTGTACCAAGCCTTCGCCATACTTTTCTCTTTCCATCATTCTGGTAGAGGTTGATCTTGGTTTCATCTGTCCAAAGAATGTTCTTCCTGAACTGTGCTGGCTTTTTTAGATGTTTTTTAGCAAAGTCCAGTCTAGCCTTTTTATTCTTGACACTTATGAGTGGCTTGCACCGTGCAGTGAACCCTCTGTATTTACTTTCATGCAGTCTTCTCTTTATGATAGATTTGGATATTGATACGCCGACCTCCGGGAGAGTGTTGGTCACTTGGTTGGCTGTTGTGAAGGGGTTTCTCTTCACCATGGAGATTATTCTGCGATCACCCACCACTGTTGTCTTCCGTGGGCGCCCAGGTCTTTTTGCATTGATGAGATCACCAGTGCTTTCTTTCCTTCTCAGGATGTACCAAACTGTACATTTTGCCACTCCTAATATTGTAGCAATTTCTCGGATGGGTTTTTTCTCTGTTTTCACAGCTTAAGAATGGCTTGTTTCACCTTCATGGAGAGCACTTTTGACCGCATGTTTACTTCATAGGAAAACCTTCCAAATGCAAGCACCACACCTCAAATCAACTCCAGGCCTTTTATCTGCTTAGTTGAGAATGACATAATGAAGGGATTGCCCACACCTGTCCATGAAATAGCCTTGGAGTCAATTGTCCAATTACTTTTGGTCCCTTTAAAAAACAGGGTGGCACAGGTTAAGGAGCTGAAACTCATAAACTCTTCATCCAATTTTAATATGGATACCCACAAATGAAAGCTAAAAGTCTGAACTTCAACTGCATCTGAATTGTTTTGTTTAAAATTAAATTGTGGTAATGTCTATAACCAAAATGAGAAAAATGTTGTCTCTGTCCAAATATATATGGACCTAACTGTAGTCTCCCCATAACATTATAATCGGTCCAACCAAAAAAAAAAAAAAAGAAGGGGTTTCTTTTTTTTGTTTGTTTTGTCATGGATCCCATGACTTCCATAACCCGCCAGTTGGAGGCGCTGTCCCTACAGGTCACTGAATTGAGGGGGGCAGTGCAGCAACAGGGACTAGCAGTATCTAATGTGCAGGCTGGAGCGACAGGAAGAGTTGCTGAGCCTAAATTTCCTTTGCCTGAAAGATTTACTGGGGAACGCAGTAAATTTGTTTCTTTTTGTGAAGCTTGCAAACTATATTTCCGCATGCGCCCGATCTCCTCGGGTAATGAGGCTCAGCGTGTGGGCCTGGTGTTGTCATTGTTAAGCGGGGATCCCCAAGCATGGGTGTTTTCTTTGCCATCTGATTCTGTTGCATTGGATTCTGTGGAGAGTTTTTTTTTCTTCTCTTGGGAAAATCTACGATGAACCTGACAGAATGGCTCTAGCAGAATCTAAGATACACACTATTCGCCAGGGGGAGCGAGTTGCAGAGGATTACTGTTCTGAATTTCGTCGCTGGGCGATCGATACACAATGGAATGATCCAGCATTGCGGAGTCAGTTTATACATGGGATTTCTGGAAGGGTTAAAAAAGCCCTTCTGATGTACGAAACTCCTGCTTCTCTAGATTCCCCCATGAGTCTGGTTGTCCGCATTGATCATCGTTTGCATCAGGGGGAGCATGAGACGCCGCCTGTGGGAGAAGGTTTAGGTTCACGTGAGGTTGCTGCAGGTGAGCCCACGGAACCTATGCAAATCGCAGGGGTGTCACATGTCAAGCGTCAAGCCCCTGAGCTCAGGAAGCAGGGAGCCTGTTTTTACTGTGGTAAAACTGGTCATTTTATTAACATCTGTCCTCTGCTGTCTAAGAAAAACGCAACGGCGGAAAACTTCTAAGCTCAGAGGGTGTGGAGGAGTCCAATCTGAGCTTATGTATATCCTCCATGGTGGTTTCTCAATGCATGCTCCCTGCTATGGTTTTTATTGCTGGCAGTGAGCTGCCAATTACTGTTTTTGTGGATAGTGGTTCAGCCTCAAATCTCATTGATGAGGAGTTTGCGCGCACAGCAGGTTTTAGGATTGAAAAAATGTCTCATCCTATCCGCGTGGTCACCATCAATGCTGCTCCTCTCTCTCAGGGGGAGATAACTGAATTTGTGGCTGAGGTGAAACTCCACATAGGAGTTCTACATTCCGAGCGGGTTACATGTAAGGTGCTCAGGAATCTTCCTGCTCAGGTGATTTTGGGTTTTCCTTGGTTGTCTATGCACAACCCGGTAATTGACTGGAAACCTCAGGACATAATTCGGTGGAGCGAGTTCTGCCAGGAGAATTGCCTGGCCACATGTGTGGCTGCGGTGACTTCAAGCGTTCCGGAGTCACTTCTGGATTTTGTGGATGTGTTCCCTGAGAAGGGTTGTTCAGAGTTGCCGCCACATCGTCCTTATGACTGTTCTATCAGGTTTAAACCAGGGGCCAAATTGCCTAAAGCAAGGATGTTTAACATCTCCGGTCCAGAGAGACAAGCGTTAAAAGATTACATTGCTGAAAGCTTGAGCAAAGGGCACATCAGGCCGTCATCCTCACCGGTGGCAGCAGGGTTCTTCTTCGTGAAGAAGAAAGATGGCGGATTACGCCTGTGTTTGGATTTCAGGGAGTTGAACCAGATTACGGTTCGTGATCCATACCCTATGCCTCTGATACCAGATTTGTTCAACCAGGTGGCAGGTGCTAAGTGATTTACCAAGCTTGACCTCAGGGGGGCGTACGACCTCATAAGAGTCTGTCAAGGTGATGAGTGGAAGACGGCTTTTAATACCCCTGAGGGTCATATTGAACATTTGGTGATGCCGTTTGGGTTGACTAACGCACCTGCAGTGTTCCAACATTTCAGCAATGATGTGTTCTCGCATGTTTTGGGGAAATTCGTTATCGTCTATCTAGATGACATTCTCATATATTCTTGCGACCGTGATGCTCATTTAGATCATGTCAGGCAGGTGTTACAGCTTCTCAGAGAGAATAAGCTGTATGCTAAACTTGAGAAATGTGTATTTCCTGTTCAAGAGTTGCCTTTCTTGGGTTATATTGTGTCTGCTTCTGGGTTTAAAATGGACGCCGCTAAGGTGCAGGCGGTGCTGCATTGGGAACGTCCTGATACCTGAAAGCACTTCAGCGGTTCCTTGGGTTTTCTAACTACTATAGGAAATTTATCAAGGATTTTTCCATCATTGCTAAACCGCTAACTGACATGAATAAAAAGGGTACCAATTTCTCCGTTTGGCCTGAGGCTGCTGTGCGCGCATTTGAATTTCTTAAGAACAGTTTTGTTTCAGCCCCCATTCTTGTGCAACCAGACGTATCTAAACCCTTTGTTGTGGAAGTCAATGCCTCTGAGGTTGGTGTGGGGACAGTACTATCTCAAGGCTCATCTTTGAGTGGTTTACGTCCGTGCGCCTATTTCTCCAAGAAACTGTCGTCCGCCGAACGTAACTACGATATCGGCAACAGGGAGTTGTTGGCAATTAAGTTGGCCTTTGAGGAATGGTGACACTTCTTGAGGGGTCGGTACATCAGGTTACTGTTATTACCGATCATAAGAATCTGCTGTATTTGGAGTCAGCCAAGCGTCTGTCCCCCAGGCAGGCTCGCTAGGCATTGTTTTTCACGCGGTTCAATTTTGTGGTCACTTACAGACCGGGGTCTAAAAACACTAAGGCGGATGCTCTGTCCAGGTGTTTTCCGGGGGGAGAACCTCAGGAGGATCCAGTACCCATCCTCCAAATGGGTGTTGTGGTTTCGGCTCTCACTACCGAGGTTGAGGCTGAGATTGCCGAGGCTCAGGAGGAGGTACCATCTGAGCTTCCCGTCAACAAATCTTTTGTACCGCTTCATCTCCGCCTAAAGGTTTTGGCGGAGCATCATGATGCTGTCCTAGCTGGCCAGCCAGGGGTTAGAGGTACCTTGGAGTTGGTGTCATGTCGGTTTTGGTGGCCCAAGATCCGACAGGACGTGGTCTCATACGTGTCAGCTTGTACCACGTGCGCTAGGGCTTAGACGCCTCGCTCCCATCCTGTTGGCACACTACTTCCTCTTGAGGTACCTAGTAAGCCTTGGACGGAAATCTCCATGGATTTCATCACTGATTTGCCCTCTTCAGCTGGGAACACGGTCATCTTGGTGATTGTTGATCGGTTTTCTAAAATGTCGCACTTTGTGTCTTTGCCTTCGTTGCCTAACGCTAAGACTCTGGCTCAGGTATTTGTGCAGGAGGTGGTCAGACTTCATAGGGTTCCGTCTGACATCGTGTCTGATAGGGGGTCTCAGTTTGTGGCAAAATTTTGGAGAGCATTTTGCTCACGGCTGGGGATCAAGTTATCTCATTCTTCGGCGTTTCATCCTCAGTCAAATGGTCAGACTGAGCGTATGAACCAAAATTTGGAACAGTACTTACGCAGCTTTGTCTCTGATAACCAGGAGGAGTGGTCTACCTTTCTTCATTTGGCTGAGTTTGCCATCAATAATCACCGCCAGGAGTCGTCTGGGGAGTCTCCGTTTTTTTGTGTTTACGGGCTACATCCTCAATTCTGTACCTTGAGTCAGAGGGGCTCTTCCGGCTTTCCGGAGGAGGACCAGTTGGGGACACAATTGTCATCAGTCTGGAGGAGAGTTAAGCAGCGCCTGTTGAGTGTGGGTGCTAGGTACAAGCGTGTGGCTGACAGTAGGCGTGTGCCAGGTCCGGACCTGAGTGTGGATGACTGGGTGTGGTTATCCACAAAAAACATAAGACTCAAAATACCGTCCCTTAAATTGGGTCCACGGTTTATTGGTCCATTTAGGGTCACTGCCGTCATTAACCCAGTAGCGTACCGATTGGAGCTCCCTACGGTGTATAAGATACACAACGTGTCCCACAGGTCTCTTCTAAAGAAGGTGGTGGGTTCTGTGGACACAGCGCCTATGCCACCTCCAGTCTTGGTGGATGGTAATTTGGAGTTTGAAGTCTCCAAGGTGGTTGACTCTCGTGTAGTGCATCGCACTTTACAGTACTTGGTACACTGGCGTGGTTATGGGCCTGAGGAGAGGTCCTGGGTACCAGCCTCGGACATTCATGCGGATCGGCTGGTCAGGTTTTTTCATCGTCGCCATCCAGTCAAGCCGGGTCCTATAAGCCGTGAGGGCCCTGGGGTCCCTCGTAGAAGGCGGGGTACTGTCATGTCGGACGCTGTTCAGACCAGGTCGTCCGACAGACAGCGGTAATTCCGCTTTTGACCACTATTTGCTCATTGGCGTCTGCTAGATTTTATCTAGCTGTTTCGGGGTTAATTTATCTAATCCTCGGATTGGAAGCTGGG
Source organism: Ranitomeya variabilis (assembly GCF_051348905.1). Taxonomy (NCBI): domain Eukaryota; kingdom Metazoa; phylum Chordata; class Amphibia; order Anura; family Dendrobatidae; genus Ranitomeya; species Ranitomeya variabilis. The sequence continues at coordinate 517,497,738 of NC_135233.1, forward strand.
CCATTCCCATGGCCTTTAAATAGTTCTCCTGTTCATTGGGCGTCGCTGATTATAGCTTCTGTCTTGTGAGTTGTTATCTCGGTCTGGAGAGGAGAGCTGGTGGTTGGAGTATCGTTGCTGATGGTGTATTTTCCTTTATCTTATTTACTCCTTCCTATATTTGTATTTATTTTGCCCTGCACATTTATAGTGTGTTCCTGAGTGACTGCGGCGTGGTGTATATTTTCCTTTATCCTTGTCTGTGCTAACTGTGGGTATTGGAATATTACCTCTTCACTGGGTGGAGTGCGGAGGTATCAGCCTAGGGTTAAAACAGGAGTGAGGGTGAGGTTCGAGGCCTGGACATGCACACCATCAGTGTAAACTCCAGGTAGAGGGTCAGTCAGGATTTCCCTAGTCTGAGGGAAACTGCAGGGGCCCAGGTTTTTAGCTCTCGCTCACCTAGTCTCCCCGTGACATTTATACCATTACTTATTATTGATTCACAGAACTAATTTGTATTATATAATGGCTGCTGTATAGTGCTAATAGTGATATACATAAATATATACAGTCGGTCCTTATACTTATTTATAATATTGTACTGTCCCTCTGTGCTGTGTCTCTCAGCCCTGTCTATTTTTAGTATCCATTTATTATTTTAAAACTTAATAAAAAAATATTTTTTTTAATGTACAATCATTGGAATCTCATCTGGTCTAGTGCAATTGGCCACAATAGACAATTTTGACATATGGTATATTGTTTGAAAAGTCTAACAGCCACCTATTTTATGGACACATACAGAAGGTATTAACTTATTTGATATCGCTGCATTCAGAATCCAATCTATTCAAAGGTAAAGTAAATTGATCTGATCAGTAAATGGTGCAACAAGAACAAATTGAAATGCCAGAATTATGTTTTTTTTGGCTACCGCAACATTGCAATAAAAAGCGATCAAAATATCGTATCTACCCAAAAAATGGTATCAATAAAAAAGTCAGCTCTGGGCGCAAAATCAGTCCCAGTTCCCAAAAAAATGGATCTCGGAAAAAAGAAAATTGCCTGGGAGTGAAAGGGATACACAGAGCTTGTGGTAAGAAATGCACATTCCTCATTATACATTACCTTTCCAAATTTTGGGAGAAATAAAACAGATGTAGCAGACTTGAAGTGTTCCAATACACATTGATGTAGTATTCTACATCATTACAAGAAATGTTTTATGATGTCGTCAGCTCTGCTACATCATATAAAAACTTACTGAAAGATGTCTGCAAAGGTCAGGATTAACCTTGTAATTGTACAGCGAAACATTAGATGCATAGCGAATAAATCTGATATGGTCCGGTGTCTTTCACCAGTTTGACCCCAGCCTGATCCTGCACCTCGGCCCCAGCGAGGTGAAAGCGGATTATGTACTTGTAGTCAGATGTAGTGTCACTAATACTGCTGGAGAGAATAGTACACTTGCAAGATACATGATACTAATTATACAATGCCTAATGATGACACTTGCATTACTGTATACTGCTGCTGTCCAACCTGAATAAAAGAATATATCAATACCTGTCACACGCCAGCTATTGACGGTGCTATATTTAACACAATGCACCCATTCATTACATTGTGTGGCGTCCGTGCAGACCTGCATCGTGATGTTTAATAGGTAATCTAAACTGCATGCACCAATAGGAAACAGATTCAGAGAATCAATGGAATTAAATAAGAAACTCGTAAAGTAGGATTCTCCACTAAAATGTATGAAATCCCTAATTAATGTGCAACTGTCTGAGACCAGGCTCACCCCCTAAAGAGAGCAGATACTTTGTGAGTCCACATTGGACTGATTCTTGAGACTGGTGTATAGCAATGCTGGCCATGTGAGATGGATATTTAAGTTATTGCAATATTTATATGTGTTTATGCAGTGCTGGGGTCCTGGGTTCAAATCCCACCAAGAAAAACATCTGCAAGGAGTTTTTATGCTTTCCCCCGTGTTTGTGTTGGTTTCCTCCGGGTTCTTCGGTTTCCTCCCACATTCCAAAGACATACTGATAGGGATTCTATATTTTCAGCCCCAATTGGGACGGTGTTAATAATGTTTGTAAAGTGCTGTGGAATTAATAGCGCTATATAAATGAGTAAAATAAATAAATGTATAAAAATGGATTGTACATGGATTGCATATAGTTATCATATGAGAATAAAATTGTCCCAGTTTTGTTTATGAAGTCCAAGTGATTTTTTTAGACAATCATGTGAGTTGCCTGTCAGGGCCGTGGGGTACCCGGTACCAGGTCCATTGTTCACAGGAGATGTCACAGTGGCGACCGGGTCCGTGGCCGTGGGTGCCCATGTAAAAGGGAAATTGAATATTGTTTACGTACGTGACGCCACCTGTGGTATTCGGTCAGTGAGTAATGACACTGCTTTAAGGGGTCCACTGGGGTGATCTTATGGCAGCTAGATGGTATAACTTCCCACCGGTGAAGTATATCCCCAGGGCTCCCGGTGTGTAGATGGAAGATGGTGAATAGTGCAGTAAAGAACGAGGACACAGGTTTGCAGTCTCTTTACCTGGTTTACTGAAGATTTCAGGCAGCCACAGTCCAGGGCACCAGATCACAGGACAGGCAGGGTCCACCAGCTTGGAAGCAAATTCAGAGTCCCCTTTACCAGGTGGAGTTAAAAGCCTTCCTCAAAGTGCGGTGGTGTTGTAGTCCCTTAATGCCTATGGCTTCTGATAAGGTCCTCACAGTTCTATCTGTCCTCCATAAAGATGGGACATAAACCCGTATGGCAGGTGACTCGAGTCTTTTTACAGGGTCTCTATCACGACCCAACCTCTATGTGTCACTGTGCCTCCTGGATGTTAGGGCGGGCAAGTGATGTATAATCCAGCTGTCCTGCTGGTTTCTGCTGTTAATCTTAGAGTCCCTCAAAACCTCGGTGTTCCGGCTACAGGTCATCTGCGCCAGCCAGGGAGGTAGATAATTCAATTCTCTGCTCCACTGGTATTCCTTCTCCTGTGCTTATCTCTCCCACACGCTCACTACAATCAGTTCGGCTTTCAGTATTATCTCTGTCATGGTTCTCAATGGCAAGAGAACGTAGTAAAGCATACAAAAGGACTAGCTCTTGGAAGATGGGAACTCGAGCTGACCGTGAGCTAAACCTACCGCACAACTAACAGTGGCCGGGTAGCGTGCCTACGTTTTATCCCTAGACGCCCAGCGCCAGCCGGAGAACTGACTGACCCTAGCAGAGGAAAATACAGACCTGGCTTACCTCTAGAGAAATTTTCCCCAAAAGGCAGACAGTAGCCCCCACATATATTGGCGGTGATTTTAGAGGAAATTGACATACGAAGTATGAAGATAGGTTTAGCAAATTGAGGTCCGCTTACTAGATAGTAGGAAGACAGAAAAGGGAACTTCACGGTCAGCTGAAAACCCTTTCAAAATACCATCCTGAAATTACTTTAAGACTCTAATATCAACTCATGACACCAGAGTGGCAATTTCAGCTCACAAGAGCTTCCAGCCTCAGAATATTCAATCACAGAGAACTGGAACAAAAATGCAAAACAAACTTAGGACTACAAGTCCAACTTAGCTGATAGTAGTCTAGGAGCAGGAACATGCAACAGAAAGGCTTCTGGTAACATTGTTGGCCGGCATTGAAATGACTGAGGAGCAAGGCTAAATAGACAACTCCCACATCCTGATGGAAACAGGTGAACAGAGGAGATGAAGCACATAAGTGCAGCACCACCAGAAACCACCGGGGGAGCCCAGAAACCAAATTCACAACATATCTCTGCCAAGGAGCTGTAGCACTTTCTCGTGGCTGCACGGCTCCTCATACGTTCTTCCTGCCTCAGACTGCTCCAGTCTGCTCTCCAGCAATATCTGACTAACTTTCCCTTCAAAGCACAATATATCTCTGTATGCAGGGGAGTCACCTAGAGTGAGAACATGTTGCATGTTTGTGTTACCTGGTGAGAGTTATCCTTCACCGCTTCCAAGCCTGACATCACTCTCCCTGTGAGGAAAGCAACACCACTGTGACGACCAGATGGCAAGTTCAAGAGAAAACATGGGTCAAATATTAGCATGTACTCACATATTAATTTAGATTTTTTCCATTATCAATTAAAGGTCAGATGCAGGACGCAGAGGAGATGCCACACTGACAGAAATGATCTATTTCATGATAAATCAGAAAGTGGAAGTGACGGATAAGCAAAGTGGTATACAAGTGTGTTGAAAAGCAGGGAGAGGGATGAAGGAGCTTACCACTCTCAGAATGTGTAGCTGGAAATTTGACCCAGAGTTCTTCCTGAGGGTACCATTTCCACTGATGATTACAGGAAGGTAGATGATTTCCAGGGAAATAATGGATAGTTTATTTAAACGTGGTTAAAACATTAAAAGGCAAAGCCTTGTATCTGACGCGTTTCAGTTTTATACACACCCTTAGTCATAGGCTAACCGATATATAAGTGTGCTTTGATGTAATACATTGAACTGTTTAAATATGATTTTTGCTGTTTGACATTTTGCATCCACTTAGTTGGGGAATGCATAGAGTTAATATTCAGGCCAAGCCCAGAAAGGTGGGACTATGTGGGAAGACAGAAGACAACTTCCTGATAGTGAGTTAGCAAGAGCCCAGAGTTCGGCAGAGACAGACCTAAGGTCTGACAGTTGGGAGCCTTACATGTGTAATGCTGTCACAGCACAGTATGCACAGCCTCCACCCAGGGGAGCTGGTGGAGGAAGAAAGGTTGCGCTCACAGTGTAGCACCACAGTGCAGCAGCGCAGATGCCCCTAGGTGATGAGAGAGTGGTCCAACAAGCAGAGTCACTAACGGTCAGAAAACGCAGTACCAGAGGATGCAGCAACATACGTGGTCAGATGCAAGCCAGAGAAGTCAAAAGCCAGACAGGAACAGAAATGCCAGAGACGTGAGACAGAGAAATGAGTCAGAGGTCAAGCCGGGTCAGATACCAGGAGGTCAGAGCATGGGGAACAAACACTAAGTCAAGCAGGGTAGCAGGAGTGGGAAAGCACAGGGACTGAGCAAATGGGCAGAGGACAAGTCAGGGTGTAAAGGGGTCAGCCGCTCAAGCCTGGGCAGGAACTATAACTGACACTTCCTGCAGACAGCAGAGGGCAGAAATAGCCAAACAGATCCAAGAAAGAGGCCGAGGAAAATTAACCCCTGTATGGCCAGACTGGGAAGAGAAAAGCAAGAAACAAACCCTGGCCTGAATCATGACAACATGTTATAGTGTGTTGTGTGAGAAGAGTAAAGATTGCAGTACTTCACATAATATGTCCAAAGAACTAAGAAAACATGAAGAGATATCGGGCAGAAAGATGTGACGGAGACATTTGACAGATTGGAACCCTGGCCAGGGAAGCCACCTAAATGGTATGGAATTAACCCTTGGCAGCTGCGGGCTGTTGTTTTTAGGCTGAGGGGGCCGTATCCATGGCCCCTTACCAGCCTGAGGATAGCAGCCCGCACCTGTGAGTTTTGCAGGGTTGGTTTAATAATATAGGGGGGATTCCACGTCAGTTTTTTCATTCATTAATTCTCCCCTGCTCGCCGGCTGAGCAGGAGAGAACGGATGACAGCCGGCTTCAGCACCACACGCAGGGGAACAGCACTTACTGTAGTGCTTCTTCCCCAGCAGCTGTCCGTGTGGTACTGATGCGGCACAAGGGCGGTGGTTGCCACACGTTTGCCGCATGTATTACACACATGGACACACAGATATCTCCGGTACCATGTTTACCGGTACCGGAAATATCAGGATGTGTGAAATCGGCCTTAGAGAGTGTTATCTCTCATGATCAGCACTGTCTTCTTTCTATTGTTTCTAGAGTGTCAGCGCTTATGGTCAGCGGAGTCGTCTCTCTCACTTTCACCTGTAAAGTGTAAGCTCTTATGGATGGAGATATTGACTTTAATGACGTAGACAGAATCACTTTGTTTTCTGTGTGACCTTGTTTTCAGCAGTGTTAAACCTTTTTGGAGTGGCACACAAGTGCTTTTGTGACCACTTTCGTCTGGACGGACACACTGACATGTGTCTGAAACATGATAAGAACCCAGCCTTAGTCATCTTCACTCTTAGATCCTGAAATTCTACTCTGGCAGCCTGTGTAATATGAAATCATTGTAAATGAAATTAATGTGATTTATGAAGCCCACAAAGCATTAATCATGTGAAATATTAATTTTGACAGTTGTTCTCTAATAGCCATATATCACATCCAATAGTCCCAATTCATTAAGGATGGTGTTTCCTAATGATGGACTAGAGTAACATTTCTGGCATAAACGCCTCCACCTTTCATTAATTTAATGGGCAACTGTAACACACCACATCCTGCTTTGGTTCCTTCCCAGCTCCACTCATTTTGGCACCAGCTGCTTGAAAATAGTGTGAAAATGGCAAAAGTTGTAACATTTTTGGCGCAAACACACATTGCACAAAAATGTTACTCCAGGTTTAGGGCGTAAATGCTTTCTTGTGTTGGCCCCAAATGTGACCGAGCTGTCACCTCCTGCAATGGTAGAGTTCAAGAGATGTGCACACAATTATGCATTGAAATCGTACCACATGAGAGTTTGAGACTTGATATTGTCAATTCCTTGGAGGCTTTTAAAATAACATACACAATGCATGCACGTGGAAAACTCCCAATGAAATGGTATCTTCAGCCTATGGCAAGTAGATACCTAAACTACTCACTCAGCCGTGGAATTAATCCAGCATAATGAATAGAGTTTGCTTCCGGTAAAGAGTCTGTAACACAATGCAAGAAGCATTTGCAAATGGCTTAGTTGTAGCATATTCTAATAACGAGGAAGCAGGGCAGCGCTTACTACCACAGAACTCATCATTACAAATTTATTTAGTCTTCCAGGATCGGTGTGAAATTGAGGCAACCTTCTGTGATCAAGTTACAAGCTGGTAACTTAATGATGTGCTATTGAACACATGTCCTACTGAGCTCAAAGAAAAATCAAGTGTGGTAAAGGTAGAAAAAAATAGCTAAAGAAAATATGATGAAGCACTATTTCTGATTCAGATATTACATTGTTTCCCAAAATAATCCCTTGTGTGTTTGAAACATGACAGGTTTCTATTTAGGGCACCAGGCAGCAATATAGGGGTATAAAGGTGTCGGAGACTCAATAGAAGGCTAAAGGAAGATGCAAAAACACCAGAAAAATCAAAGGGAAGATGCATGATACCTAAGGCTGAATGGAATCTATTACCAGGCTTAATCATCATGCTGCTGCATGATGTAGGGACAGAGATACTGATTCCAGTGACATATCACTTATGGGGCTGCTTGCTTTAGTTTCAAGAAAATCACTGTTTTATTAGCAGTAGAATTTTATGAATGCCATGTAGTCTTCCATATTCACATACTTCATTTAGCCCCACCCCACCACTGATTGACAGCTTTCTGCCTATGCTCAGTGTATACAGAAAGCTATCAATCAATTATGTGGGAGATTATACAGAGCTCAGCATTCAGAGAACTGTTAAATTAGCAGCCCCAAAAACAGTGAAGTAAGTGCACTAAGTAGCCTAGTAAGTAATAAATTGTTGGAATCAGGGTCTCTATCCCTAGATCGTGTAGCTCTCAGACTACATAGCAAAAAAACTGTTGACTTGAGATGAGTAGTTCAATCCGAGGAGATTCAAATTTGTGCAGAATTTCCTGAAATCTCTGGTTGCACTTAAATTTGAACAATCTGCAACGCAATTTCCAATAATCAGCCCCCAAAAATGCCCTGCAACATTTTACACATACTGCACACTTACTGAGAAGATAATTGTAACATGAACGTCAGTGGGGGCTTCCCAATAATGTCCAGCAGCAATCCATGGTTTAGCACAGCCATTCAGGAAAGCTATCACAGGCAGTATACAACATAGGGCCAGCCAAGGAGTTCCGGGGATAGGAGCTCAGAGCACACAGGGATAGAAAAGGCCTAATGCGATGGTTGTGTGCTACTTCAGTGCTGATTTCCCAGATTGAAAACAGAAGTAATGTCTCATACTCACTTGCGAGAAACTCAGATGAGTCTCGCATGTTAATAACTGGCGCTGCTGCCGGCACTCAGATCAGAGTGTGCAGCCGCATAGGAATACATGCAGCCGCACGCTCTGCTCCTCTGTGCCAGGTGCAGTGCCGGGTATCGCCGTCCGAGACTCATCCGAGCTTCTCGCAAGTGAGTATGAGCCCTAAGTGACAGCCTCCTCAGTCTGTAAATAGAAATCCACTCAACTTAATGCTCATGTGAGATTTTTATTGTAGTACCCAAAACGTTTCGGTCCAACAAACAGGACCTTCATCAGTTACTACAGGAGGTGAAACATAAAATATATACATAAATACAAAAAAGTGAAAAAAACAAAAGTATATACAACAACTTGCAATAGTATAACGCTTCAGAGCCAGAGAAATTAGGTCATGGTGAGATAACGAGTTTCTAGACATGGTGTCCAGCAGAAGAGATATACCGTATTTTACGCTTTGTAAGACGCACTTTATTTCCCACAAATTTGGGGGGGGAAATGTGGGTGTGTCTAACAAAGCGGATATACCGCTTACCATTACAGGCTGGGATGAGGGGGTGTCCGCCGCCGCTACCGCCTGCCACCGCTGCCGGGGTTGTCCGCTGCTGCCCCGGGTGATGCTGGAGGCTCCGGTGCTGCGGGGGGCTCTGGCGACATTTTGTGAAAGACCAGAGCCCCCCGGCAGTTCATCCATGCGTTCCAGTATGACTAATTCCGGGAAAATGGCCGCCGGAATCTCGGGAGATGAGATTTCAGCGCTGAGATCTCATCTCTCGAGATTCCGGCGGCCATTTTCCCGGAGTTAGTTCCAGTATGACTGACTCCGGGAAAATGGCTGCCGGAATCTCGGGAGTCAGTCATACAGGAACGCATGGACGAACTGCCGGGGGCTCTGGCCTTTCACAAAATGTTGCCAGAGCCCCCCGCAGCACCGGAGACAGCCCTGCAGCATCGGAGACAGCCCTGCAGCACAGGAGCCCCCTGCAGACCCCTCATCCCAGCTTGCAGCACAGGAGCCCCCCTGCAGACCCCTCATCCCAGCCTGCAGCACAGGAGCCCCCCTGCAGCACAGGAGCCCCCGGCAGACCCCCTCATCCCAGCCTGCAGCAATGCTCCACTCCTGCCTCCAGCAACGACCCTGGGACCCTGATCCACCACAGCCACAACCCCTGGTAAGTAATAAGACGCATGGATTATAAGACGCCCCACCAATTTATTAAAAAAAGTTTTTTCCTATTTTTCTCCTCAAAATTTGGGGTGCGTCTTATAATCCGGAGCATCTTACAAAGCGAAAAATACGGTACATATTCATGCCTCTAGTATTAGGTGCCAATGTAGATAGAAAGTGGGGATAGAAGGGAATATATATATATATATATGGAACCAGAACCACTAGGAGAAGATATATGAGTTAAGTTAAAGTAACCAAAAGGAGTCGCAGCAGTGGGTATTAGGCTAGTGAGGTGCATCACTAAAAGTTGATACCTGGTGAATGATGTAGCAGCGGTTCCTTATCCAACCTAATCACAGGTATGCCTCCCAACAAAGTCTATTTAGCACACGGACACGCTATACTGTCAGTCAGGGTCACCCCCATACTTTTTTCCTATCTCAGACCCTATCAATTGTGTGCCTAGAGACACGAATGTCTTTTTTTTCAGCAAGTTCACTTACAGTACGGTACGTTATGATATATTCCCTTCTATCCCCGCTTTCTATCTACATCGGCACCTAATACTAGAGGCATGAATATGTATATGTATATCCCTTCTGCTGGACACCATGTCTAGAAACTCGTTATCTCACCATGACCTAATTTCTCTGGCTCTGAAGCATTATACTATTGCAAGTTGTTGTATATACTTTTGTTTTTTTCACTTTTTTGTATTTATGTATATATTTTATGTTTCACCTCCTGTAGTAACTGATGAAGGTCCTGTTTGTTGGACCGAAACGTTTGGGTACTACAATAAAAATCTCACATGAGCATTAAGTTGAGTGCAAGGTTGTTTACTTTATGTACTATATGGTGTGGGAACCTACCTTTGCACCACCACTAGTAGTGCACGCGCTCCTATCATTTACTCAGGTGATATAAAGTGACAATTTGTACTGTGTCATCATCACCACTCAGTGTGCGACTGTGAATGAATACATTTGGGATAAACTGAGGAAGGAACACCAAAATTGATGCTTTTATCACACAGTGTCAGAAAGCAACTGAAGTATTTAACTACTCATTGTAGACTTTGCAACTGAATGCAAATTCTGAACTCAAGGCTTGTTTCTGTTTCTAAATGAAAGTGTAATCCCTGTGTTTTGAGGTGCGCCATATTTCTTTAAAGCGATATCTGCCTAATTATGAAACTTAAACACTAGTGCTTCCCTACAACATTGTGAGCAATATTTGCAATAATTTTTGAGCTCACTAGATTGCTCCAATAGTCTAATATTAGACACGAACACATGCCACTGGAATGCAGTGGTGTATTGCATATGCTTTATTTTGGGACATGATTCTTTCTAGATTTTCTGTTCCATCCCATTTTTTTGCCTTCACCCTTAATATTAAAGCTCTCTTTATAATATTGGAACACTGTTGTTATTGCTGCATGCTTGCTACCAGTTGTGACATTATGTGTAGCAACTTTGCCTTTTGGTTTAATGTAATAACTTTTCAGTTTGGTTGAATACCTTTATTAAAAAAAAAAAAACTTGCGGTATTGCGACTGTTTGACTAGTCCCATTTAAGAATTGTAGGCACCACAGCAATACTGATAGCTGTTGCCACAAATTACTTTTTGTGCTTGCGCTTACGTAGCCACCTCTTTACTTAGGATTCATCTTTTTTGTGAAGGGTGGGGGAAACCGGAAGTTGGCTAAGTTTGTTAATAAAGTTTATAAACAAATGAAACTTTATATTTTTGTCCAAATTCTATGAAAACACTCAGACCTGGAACAAACAACGTATGTGACAGGGTGATGTAAAAATGTCAAATCAGCTTTTGGGCAGGTAATGCTAAAGGACTATGTGCACTCCGGCTCAATGAAAGATACATAGCCTCTACTATATGTACCTAAAAGCTGTCCCTGACAAGTTTGGACAAAAAAATTCAATTTTTTTTTACACTAAAATTTATTGTATTACGTGCATTCATTTTTTGATGCAACAAACTCACCTTCTTTCTAATTTGGGGGCTAAAATTAAATAATATTGAGCAGAACGTAGCTGGGTTGAATGTAAGTAACTGATGGATTACTATAACAACTGGGGGATGGCTGAAGATCTCTGTCACTGTCTTTTCAGTCCACCTGTGAAGCTTAGACATATGGGACTAAAAAATAAAGTAAAAAATAAGAAAGTGATAAAATATTCAAATTGCTTCTCTTTCATTGTTAGAAATAAAGGAAAAAAAATAAACACGTTTGTAAAAGTACAATCTATATGAATAAAAGTAATATAATGTAAAAAGTAATTATAAAAATAAATACACCATGTTCCAAATTATTATGCAAATTACATTTTTCTCGGATTTTCCTAAATGGTCGGTGCAAATGACAGTCAGTCTAATAAAAGTCATCACCCATTAGAGTATATATTGAATTTTATTGAAGAAACCTCCAATGATAACAGTATAATCTCCAAAATGAATAAAAACTCAAAATGCACTGTTCCAAATTATTAGGCACAGTAGAATTTCTAAACATTTGATATGTTTTAAAGATCTGAAAATGCTCATTTGTGGAATTTGCAGCATTAGGCCGGCCTCACACTAGCGAGTTTTACGGACGTATGAGAGCATAAACTACGTCTGTAAAATACGCATAACACACAGCCCAATGATTCCCTATGTCCCAGCTCCTATCAGCTGTATTTTACTGATCCGTATTATACGGTCTTGTACGGCCGTACAAAATCGCAGCATGCTGCGTTTGTCACCGTATTGCGCAAAAAAAATCGCCAATGAAAGTCTATGGGGGCGAGAAAAATACGGATTACACACGGACCAGCAGTGTGACCTGTGAGAAAAACGCACCGGTGTGTTAGTAGTGTGTATGTGCAAAATTTTGGAGCTGTAGCTGTTAAAATAAAGGGTTAAACTGCGGAAAATATTGCCGTGGGCTCACGCGCAATTTTCCCCGCCAGAGTGATAAAGCCAGTGACTGAGGGCAGATATTAATAGCCTAGAGAGGGTCCATGGTTATTGGCCCCCCCTGGCTACAAACATTTGCCCCCAGCCACCCCAGAAAAGGCACATCTGGAAGATGCGCCTATTCTGGCACTTGGCCACTCTCTTCCCACTCCCGTGTAGCGGTGGGATATGGGGTAATGAAGGGTTAATGTCACCTTGCTATTTTAAGGTGACATTAAGCCAGATTAATAATGGAGAGGCGTCAATTATGACATCTATCCATTATTAATCCAATAGTACTAAATGGTTAATAAAACACACACACACATTATTACAAAGTATTTTAATGAAATAAAGACACAGGTTGTTGTAATATTTTATTAGACTCTTAATCCACCTGAAGACCATCGTCCTGAAACAAAGTAAAAAAACAAACAACAATATTCCATACCTTCCGTCGTTATGTCCCACGATGTAAATCCATCTGAAGGGGTTAAATCATTTTACAGCCAGGAGCTGTGCTAATGCACTCGCTCGTGCCTGTAAACCCCGGGTACTGAAAGGAAAGCAGGGTGATCTGTAGTTACCTTGAGTCACGGTGATGCGCCCTCTGCTGGATGTACTCATGAACTGGAGCCTGGTAAAAGTTCCCACGCTCGAGTTCATATGAGGACATCCAGCAGAGGGCGCCTCACCACAACTCAAGGTAACTACAGATCACCCAGCTTTCCTTTCAGTACCCAGGGGTTTACAGGCACGAGCGAGTGCATTAGCACAGCTCCTGGCTGTAAAATGATTTAACCCCTTCAGATGGATTTACATCGTGGGACATAACCCTAGGGATCCTAAGCCTAACCCTAACCCTAGGGATCCTAACCCTTAGGGTTAGGGTTAGGATCCCTAGGGTAATGGTGAGGGTTAGGGTTAGGATCTCTAGTAACGCTAGGAATCCTAACCCTAACCCTAGGGATCCTAACCCTAACCCTTAGGGTTAGGGTTAGGATCCTAACCCTTAGGGTTAGGGTTAGGATTAGGGTTAGGATCCCTAGGGTTATGGTTAGGGTTAGGGTAAGGGGCAGCGTTAGGCTTAGGGTTAGGGTTAGGGTTAGGATCCCAAGGGTTAGGGGTAGGGTTATGGTTAGGGTTAGGGTTAGGATCACAAGGGTTATAGTTAGGGTTAGGGGTAGGGTTAGGGTTAGGGGTAGGGTTAGGGGTAGGGTTAGGGTTTGGATCCCTAGGGTTATGGTTAGAGTTAGGGGTAGGGTTAGGGTTAGGGTTTGGATCCCTTTATCATCTTGATGGTGGGGGGTGGCTTATCAGTGACCTGGTGACCAGGAAATTCTTCTAATAAAAAGCTACCCCTAACCCTAACCCTAGGGATCCTAACCCTAACCCTAGCTAATTCTATTAATAGTGGGTTTTCTAGTTGATTTTGATGATTGGCAGCTGTCACACACTTCTCAGCATGCGTTTCAAAGACGCAAACGCAGGAAAAATGCATGTAATTGCGTCAAAATGCCGCATTTTTTTTTCTGCATGCAAAAACGCATGCGACTAAAAAATGCAGCGCTTGCATGCGTTTACATGCATTTTTTCACCACCTGCGTGTTTTTAAAAAATGCTGCAGATCAAAACGCAAGTGTGAAACCAGCCTTAGATGTCGGTTTTGCAAGCCTGCGAGAAAATATCGCAGTACGGATGCCATGCGGATTACATATGGAGGATGACATGCGCAAAATACGCTGACACACCCTGCCTACGGATGACATATGGATCACTATTTTGGGGACTTTTCTGCGTATTACGGCCGTAAAAAACGGACCGTATTTACATACGCCGAGTGTGAGGCCGGCCTTAGGAGGTCACTGTTATGAACTGGTGGTTTAGGAGCAACATGGGACGTGCTCTGGAGGAGGTGGTACCTGTACTGACCGCAGTTCCTGAGCTTAACACAACACTGGAAGTAGCCGTGGGATGTTCCTGTCACTCCCTAGACACCTCGTCACAGCCGGAGGACTAACTACCCCTAAAGATAGAAACAGGAAAGCTATATTGCCTCAGAGAAAATTCCCAAAGGACAGACAGCCCCCCACAAATATTGAGTGGAGAGGGAAATGACATACACAGAATGAAACTAGGATGTAGCAAAGGAGGCCAATCTAGCTAGATAGATAGAACAGGACAGAATACTGTGCGATCAGTATTAAAAACTAGAAAAATCCACCACAGAGTTTACAAAAATCTCCACACCTGACTAAAGGTGCGGAGGGTAAATCTGCTTCCCAGAGCTTCCAGCTTCACTAAATAAATCCATACTGACAAGCTGGACTAGAAAAAACATAGAATGTGCTGAATGATTAAGTCCACAACAAGTGAAAAGCAAAAGAACAAAGCATAAGATAAGTCCATCTTTGCTGAACTGGTCAGAATATCAGGGAAATCCAAGAGAGATGTGAATCCAAGCAGGAACCATTGCTAACTGGCACAGGCTGAAGGATAGAGCCAGGATAAATAGCCGAGCCAGAATAGAAGATCAGTGGAAGCAGCTGCTGACTGCTAAATCCAAGGAGCAGCAGTTCCACATAAATCCACCGGAGGGAGCCCAAGAGCGGAATTCACAACAGGTCACATTCACTGAACAAAAAAGCTATTTAACTCCAAAACATCCTAACAGGCCAAGTTACATGTTAACATAGGAACCCTTCTTTGATATCACCTTCACAATTCTTGCATTCATTGAACTTGTGAGTTTTTGGAAAGTTTCTGCTTGTATTTCTTTGCATGAAGTCAGAATAGCCTCCCAGAGCTGCTGTTTTGATGTAAGCTGCACCCCACCCTCATAGATCTTGTGCTTGATGATACTCCAAAGGTTCTCTATAGGGTTGAGGTCAGGGGACGATGGTGGCCACACCATGAGTTTATCTTCTTTTATGCCCATAGCAGCCAATGACTCAGAGGTAATCTTTGCAGCATGAGATGGTGCGTTGTCATGCAGGAAGATGATTTTGCTCCTGAAGGCACATTTCTGCTTTTTATACCATGGAAGAATGTTGTCAGTCAGAAGCTCTATATACTTTGTAGAGCTCATTTTCACACCTTCAGGAACCTTAAAGGGCCCTACCAGCTGTTTTCCCATGATTCCAGCCCAAAACATGACTCCTCCACCTCCTTGCTGACATCGCAGCCTTCTTGGGACATGGTGGCCATCCACCAACCATCCACTACTCCATCCATCTGGACCATCAAGTGTTGCTCGACACTCATCAGTAAATAAGACTGTTTGAAAATTAGTCTTCATGTATGTCTGGGCCCGCTGAAACCGTTTCTGCTTGTGAACACTGTTAAGGGGTGGCCAAATAGTAGGCTTATGAACCAAAGCAAACCTTTGAAAGATCCTACACCTTGAGGTTCAAAGGACTCCAGAGGCACCAGCTGCTTCAAATATCTATTTTCTGGTTTGTAATGGCTTTTTAGCAGCTGCTCTCTTAATCCGATGAACTTGCTTGGCAGAAACCTTCCTCATTATGCCTTTATCTGCAAGAACACATCTGTGCTCAGATTCAGCCACAAATGTCTTAACAGTACGATGATCACGCTTACGTTTTCGGGAAATATCTAATGTTTTCATCCCTTGACCAAGACATTGCACTATTTGATGCTTTTTGGCAGCAGAGAGATCCTTTTTCTTTCCCATGTTACTTGAAAACTGTGGCTTGCTTAATAATGTGGAACATCATTTTTAAGTAGTTTTCCTTTAATTTGAATCACCTGGAAAACTAATTATCACATGTGTTTAAGATTGATTTCAGTGATCCATTGAGCCCTGAGACACAATACCATCCATGAGTTTATTTGGAAAACAAAACAATTAAATCTTTATGACACTTAAATCAAATTTGCATAATAATTTGGAACACGGTGTATAAAAAACACCAGAATTGCATTTTTTGGCCAGCTCTCCTCTTTAAAAAAAATGTAATAATAAGCAATCAAAGCATTGTATGTGCACACAAAGCTGATATATAAAAACATCAGCTGAATGTTCAAAAAAGCGATCATAAAAATATCATAAAGTGTATTCAAAGTTGTCTGAAATGTTTTTTAACACTTAAAAAGAGAAAGAAATGTATGGTTTCACCATAATCGGACGTACCCGGAAAATCCTGTTTCCACATCATTTGTGCTGTGCAATGAAGGATTAAAGCAGAACCCAAAAAACATTAATGGAATTGCATTTTTTCACCATTTCAATTTTTTTCCTAAGTTTCAGTACATTGAATCGTCAAATGAATGTTGTCATTCAAAACTACAATTCTTCTTGCAAAAAAAGTATGCCCTTTGTGAGGCAGTGACCCCTGTTACAGCTACACCACAGAGGTGTGGTGAGGCCATGAGGGGCCATTGTAGTCGCAGGTGTAGCTGTGATTACAATTGTTAACCCCTTCATGACCCAGCCTATTTTGACCTTAATGACCTGGCCGTTTTTTGCAATTCTGACCAGTGTCCCTTTATGAGGTAATAACTCAGGAACGCTTCAACGGATCCTAGCGGTTCTAAGATTGTTTTTTTGTGACATATTGGGATTCATGGTAGTGGTATATTTAGGTCGATAATTTTTGCATTTATTTGTGAAAAAAATGCAAATTTGGCGAAAAAGTTTGAAAATTTAGCAATTTTCAAATTTTGAATTTTTATTCTGTGTAAAGCTGTAGTAGCATCGTATGCAGTGAAGAAGCAGTGACCCACAAATTCAAACACAAAAGTCTTTTTTAATGTGTTTCTTCACAGCATTAAAGTCCAGTTCACATAAATGCATATAACTTCAGTGACCAGTTTACACCAGTTCAATGCAATACATTTCACATGGCTTTAGATTTGCGGTCCCTAAACAGGCCAGACTTCCCTTGTCCAGTTTCCCTGGGCGACCGCACGCCATCTCAGACTCTATACGTCTCCATACACACAGCCTCATATGTTGCAGACACTACTCACGCCAGCCCTCCTCTGACTAGTTCCCGTGGGTGTCCTGCATCGCTGTATCACAGTCTCTGTACTCACTCAGCGCACTGCACTCTTTATCCTCTGGAGTGCAGCTGGGTACAAATAAGACAAAGTCTCTTACAGACTCTTTACTCACACAGTCATACACAGTTCAGGATATCCTCCGGATAGCAGCCGGGCACCATATCCACCTGTATACACAGTTCAGGATATCCTCCGGATAGCAGCCGGGCACCATATCCACCTGTTTGCAATCGTTGCACATGCTAGTCCTCTTTCGGGCACAGGACATCCACCTCCGGGCACAGAACATCCACCTCCGGGCACAGGACTGTCCACATCCGACTTCTACGGGTACAGGACATCCACCTCCGGGCACAGGACTGTCCACCTCCGGGCACAGGACTATCCACATCCGAGACCAGTACCATGGATGACTTGCATCTCTGTGTACGCTGCGGGTGCCAGGCTATTCAGCTGCCCTGGGTGCTGGCTCTGCTGGCCTCCATGCACTCTGCAGACCAGCACACACCAGACTGACACTGACGTGCACCTCACACACCTGGCCTCACCTTGCCAGAGGCCTGACACGGCCTGACACGGCCTGCACGGCCTGACACGGCCTAACACACCCATACCCCTTACTGCAGGGCTTTTAAACACACACAAACCTGTGTCCTTCAGCCACATGGAAAACCCGGACCGGAAATCCGTGACTCTCATGCACATCTATGGACTTCATCCGTCTGCATGCACATTCTGGGGAGAACAAACAGCGCCCCCCAGCTGCATCAGAGGCCACAGCCTCAGATCTGTTAAACAAGAGAGTTATGTGACACAAAATAGTTAACAAATAACATTACCCACATGTCTACTTTACATCAGCACAATTTTGGAAACAATTTTTTTTTTTGCTAGGAAGTTATAAGGGTTAAAATTTGACCAGCAATTTCTCATTTTTACAACAAAATTTACAAAACCATTTTTTTTAGGGACCACCTCACATTTAAAGTCAGTTTGAGGGGTCTATATGGCTGAAAATACCCAAAAGTGACACCATTCTAAAAACTTCACCCCTCAAGGTACTTAAAACCACATTCAAGAAGTTTATTAACCCTTCAGGTGCTTCACAGCAGCAGAAGCAACGTGGAAGGAAAAAATGAACATTTAACTTTTTAGTCACAAAAATGATCTTTTAGCAACAATTTTTAAAGAGTAAAAAGATAAACTGGACCCAAAAAGTTATTGTACAATTTGTCCTGAGTACGACGATACCCCATATGTGGGGGGGAACCACTGTTTGGGTGCACGACAGGGCTCGGAAGGGAAGGAGCACAATTTGACTTTTTCAATGAAAAATTGGCTCCAATCTTTAGCGGACACCATGTCGCGTTTGGAGAGCCCCTGTGTGCCTAAACATTGGAGCTCCCCCACAACTGACCCCATTTTGGAAACTAGACCCCCCAAGGAGCTTATCTCGATACATAGTGTGCACTTTGAACCCCCAGGTACTTCACAAATTGATCCGTAAAAATTAAAAAGTACTTTTTTTTCACAAAAAAAATATTTTATACTCAATTTTTTCATTTTCACATGGGCAACAGGATAAAATGGATTCTAAAATGTGTTGGGCAATTTCTCCTCAATACACAGATACCTCACATATGGGGGTAAACCAATGTTTGGGCACACGGCAGGGCTCAGAAGGGAAGGAGCACCATTTGACTTTTTGAATGAAAAATTAGCTCCAATCGTTAGCGGACACCATGTCGCGTTTGGAGAGCCCCTGTGTGCCTAGACATTGGAGCTCCCCCATATGTGACCCCATTTTGGAAACTAGACCTCCCATGGAACTAATCTAGATGTGCGGTGAGCACTTTGAACCCCCAAGTGCTTCACAGAAGTTTATAACGCAGAGCAGGGAAAATAAAAAATCATTTTTCTTTCCTCAAAAATTATTTTTTAGCCCCCAATTTTTTATTTTCACAAGAGTAACAGGAGAAATTGGACCCAAAAAGTTGTTGCCAGTTTGTGCTGAGTACATTGGTACCCCATATATGGGGGTAAACCACTGCTTGGGCACACGTCAAGGCTTGGAAGGGAAGTAGTGACTTTTGAAATGCAGACTTTGATGGAATGGTCCGCAGGCATCACGTTGCGTTTGCAGAGCCCCTGATGTGCCTAAACAGTAGAAACCCCCAACAAGTGACCCCATTTAGGAAACGAGACCCCCCAAGGAACTTATCTAGATATTTGGTGAGCACTTTGACCCCCAAAGTGCTTCGCAAAAGTTTACAACGCAGAGCCGTGAAAAAAAAAAATCATTTTTCTTTCCTCAAAAATGATGTTTTAGCAAGCAATTTTTTATTTTCACAAGGGTTACAAGAGAAATTGGACCCCAATAGTTGTTGCCCAGTTTGTCCTGAGTACGCTGATACCCCATATGTGGGGAAGAACCACTGTTTGGGCACACGTCAGGGCTTGGAAGGGAAGTAGTGACTTTTGAAATGCAGACTTTGATGGAATGGTCTGCGGGCGTCACGTTGCATTTGCAGAGCCCCTGATGTGCCTAAACAGTAGAAACACCCCACAAGTGAACGCATTTTGGAAACTAGACCCCCCAAGGAACTTATCTAGATGTGTGGTGAGCACTTTGAACCCCCAAGTGCTTCACAGAAGTTTATAACGCAGAGCCGTGAAAATAAAAAAAATATTTTTTCGTTCCTCTAAAATTATGTTTTAGCAAGCAATTTTTTATTTTTGCAAGGGTAACAGGAGAAATTGGACCCCAATAATTGTTGCCCAGTTTGTCCTGAGTATGCTGTTACCCTATATGTGGGGGTAAACCACTGTTTGGGCACACGTCGAGGCTCGGAAGGGAGGGAGCACCATTTGACTTTTTGAACGCAAGATTGGCTGGAATCAATGGTGGCGCCATGTTGCGTTTGGAGACCCCTGATGTGCCTAAAAAGTGGAAGCCCCTCAATTCTAACTCCAACACTCACCCCAACACACCCCTAACCCTAATCCCAACTCTAGCCATGACCCTAGTCACAGCCCTAACCCCAACACATCCCTAACCACAACCCTAACCCCAACACACCCATAACCCTAATCCCAACCCTAACCCTAATCACAACCCTAACCCTAATCCCAACCCTAACCACAACCCGAACCCCAACACACCCTTAACCCTAACCATAACCCTAACCACAGGCCTAATCTTAACCCTATTTCCAATCCTAGCCCTAATTCCAACCCTAACCCTAAGGCTATGTGCCCACATTGCGGATTCGTGTGAGTTTTTTCTGCACCATTTTTGAAAAATCTGCAGGTAAAAGGCACTGCGTTTTACCTGCGGATTTACCGTGGATTTCCAGTATTTTTTGTGTGGATTTCAGCTGCGGATTCCTATTGAAGAACAGGTGTAAAACGCTGCGGAATCCGCACAAAGAATTGACATGCTGCGGAAAATACAACACAGCGTTTCCGTGCGGTATTTTCCGCACCATGGGCACATCGGATTTGGTTTTTCATAGGTATACATGGTACTGTAAACCTGATAGAAAACTGCTACGAATCCGCAGCGGCCAAACCGCTGCGGATCCGCAGCCAAATCCACACCGTGTGCACATAGCCTAATTCTAACCCTAACCCTAGTTCTAACCCTAACCCTAGCCCTAACCCTAACCCTAACCCTAGCCTTAACCCTAGCCTTAACCCTAGCCCTAGCCCTAACCCTAACCCTAGCCCTAACCCTAGCCCTAACCCTAACCCTAGTGCAGAAAAAAAAAATATTTTCTTTATTTTATTATTGTCCCTACCTATGGGGGTGATAAAGGGGGGTTCATTTACTATTTTTTTTATTTTGATCACTGTGATAAGTTTTATCAGATTCGGCAGGCGCACTGCGCATGCGCCCGCCATTTTGGAAGATGGTGGCACCCATGGAGAAGACGGACGGACTCCGGGAGGCTCGGAAAGTATGGGGGCGGATCAGAGCACGGGGGGGATCGGAGCATGGGGGGGTGGATCGGAGCATGGGGGGAGCAGGCAGGAGGACGGGGGATTGGACAGGAGGACAGAGGGGACTACGGGACAGAACGGAGGACTGGGGAGGCGATCAGTGGCTGTGGGGGGGGGGCACATCAGGGTTTTCAGTCATGGCCGATGATATTGCAGCATCGGCCATGGCTGGATTGTAATATTTCACCCCTTTTTATAGGTGAAATATTACAAATTGCTCTGATTGGCTGTTGCACTTTCAACACCCAATCAGAGCGATCGTAGCCACGAGGGGGTGAAGCCACCCCCCTGGGCTAAAGTACCACTCCCCCTGTCCCTTCATAACAGGTGAAATTGGATTTAACCCTTTCACCCGATCTGCAGGGACGCGATCCCTCCATGACGCCACATAGGCATCACAGGTTGGATTGGCACCGACTTTCATGATGCCTACGTGGCGTCACAGGTCGGGAAGGGGTTAAAAGCCCTGTAGTATAGAGAGGTTTTAGAATTGAGTCTGAAGAGTCTCAGGTGTGTTAGGGCCAGAATTGGGGCCTGGCAACCCACAACATACACAGTGGTGCTGCTGTCCACGATGACTGGTCACAGATGTGGACAGGTCTTGTGCCCGGAGGTGAACCAGAGGTAGACTGTCCTGTGCCTGAAGGAAGGACTGCTGTGTGTCACAGGTGCAGAAAGGAGGATGTCAAGGTCTGTGTACGGCTGTGAGTAGAGACTGTGATACAGCAGTGCAGGACACCCACAGAACTAGTCAGAGAAGGACTAGCATATGTAGTGACTGCAATCTAAAGGAAGCTGTTATGAACTGGTGTGAATTGAACACTGAAGTTATGTGCATTTGTGTAGATTGGAACATTTTCTGTGTGAAGATAACACATTAAAAAGACTTTTATGCTTGAACTGTGTGGGTCACTGCCTATTCACTGCTACCGGTGCACTACACCTTATATGTCTATTTCAATAGAACAATAAGGGAAAAACGAGAGGACAAAAACAGAAATTCCCTGGTGTTAGGGTTGGTGGATTGCACTAAATAAATATAATGATAAAGTGCAATCGCAGCCTGGGGTCCACCGTACAGAGATGTTAAACTCAGATAAACTCCTCTCTGGAGGTGCTGGAATTTTATCTGCTTACCGCCGACCCTGAGCACATGCTGACATATAACTCATACACACATGTAACATGGTTGACACTAGCGTTCCCGTGTACACCTCAGTGACCCTTTTATATGTTCAGCTTAAGTCCAGTCGGACAGGACCTTGCTCGCGGACCAATCCAGATCTGCCACATCACCAGAACAGCTGACAACCGACCACCAATGAGACATCGCCAAATCATGAGCATGCTCAATAGGGTGATTTCTGGTCTTATTCTCCAGAGCGTTGACTCGTCGCTGCCTACCACTGGTTACCATAGGCTTGTCTGAAGAGCCAGTACTAACCAGACGAATAGCACGAGCCTGAGCAAGATGCTGGCACCAGTGTCTATGCTCAGCAGCACCCGCAGTGACCAAAGCTGGATGGGAGACCGAAGATGCAGACAAAGCTTGTACAGAGGGAGAATCTAAGCACCTAACACCTGGTTCTTAAAGGGTTAGTGCTGAATCCTATTGTCTATGCAACATACTTCCTATCCATTTTCATTCATTGGGACCTGTGAGCAGCAGTTGTAGAATCTTTATTCCGATTCAACCATTTGCCCGATGTACCAATATATGGTGTTTGAATATAAAATCCACTGACCACAACTCATGTTTTAAAATAAACTAAATTTTTCTAAATCTCCAGCTATATCAGTGACTTACAGTGTTTGTGGGAGTACGACTGAAGGAATGACTCATATTCTTACATGACTATACACTAATAAAAGCTGTTCTAGGAGTCACTGTATTATGGTAAACATAGAAGACTGGGCTTTTGGATATTTAACTGTAATTGTGATGGAGGAAAATGACAAATAATAGCACCTATGTGATGACAGTCTTTAGAATTGATGAAGTTGGATAATACGGAGAACATATGAAATCGATTATTGTTTTCTTTTTGATGGCAACAAAATCAAAAATGGATGGCATATATGGCTTTCTGATCATTTCTAGTGTGTGGATCTGTTTTATGCCATACTTCCCACAACCTCACATCAATTTAGTAGACTGGATTCTACCTAACATCTGTTCATAATTATAATTTTAATATTTTGTTATCCATGTGGCATGTCTTCTGGGCATACAGTGATTATGCAGGGCACATCATGATCCTTATCCAGGTGTTACCTTCCAGTCATTTTTTGGATTCCTCCGTTGGGCTCCTTCTCATTTTGAAGTTTTTTTTCTGTACTTTTTATGATTTATTAAAGTGATGTATTTTCTATTTTTCTACTTGACTTGGACCCACGTATTGGTGCACCTAATCTGAGAGGAGCATAACATAGGCGCAGAGACCCCGATTTCAGCCGTGTCACGTACTAGGCCGCTACCCGTAATTTTGATAAAATCACTGATTTATCAGCAGCACATTATCACTAGATGACTAGTAAGCCTGCTGCCAGGTAGTCCTACATCTCTGTATAACCCACTTCCACACTCACACTGATTGGCAGCTTTCTATGTAAACTGTGCAATTGCAGAAAGCTATCAATCAATGGTGTGGGCGGGTTTATACAGAGTTCAGCATTCAGAGAACTGCTATATTAGCAGCAGATAAAGGGATTTTGTCAAAACTACAGCAAGCAGTCCACTAAGTGATACATTGCTGGAACCAGGGTTTTGCCACTACATTATGAGGCACTCAGATAGGTTAGCAAATACCTGGTGACAGATTCCCTTTAGAGCAATTGCACACTTCTACTGCAAAAGCGACAGATCATTCTTCTGCGGAGAAGCTCTTACCTTGTTCCATGAAACCCCAGGGTCTAAAGTTTTGCTCACACGTGAAGATACTTTCCTATTAAGGCTACTTTCACACTAGCGTCGTGCACAGCACGTCGCTATGCGTCGTTTTGTAGAAAAAACGCATCCTGCAAAAGTGCTTGCATGATGCGTTTTTTCTCCATAGACTTGCATTAGCGACGCAGTGCGACGCATTGCCACACGTTGCAACCGTCGTGCAACAGTTGCATCGTGTTGCATCAGACCATCGCCACCAAAAAACATTGCATGTAACGTTTTTTGGTGCGTCGTGTCCAGCATTTCCGACCGCGCATGCGAGGCTGGAACTCCGCCCCCGCCTCCCTGCACCTCACAATGGGGCAGCGGATGCATTGAAAAACAGCACCCGCTGCCCCCGTTGTGCGGCGCATTCACTGCTAGCGTCAGTATGTCGCAACGACGCAATTCGTCGTGCGTCGTACGACGCTAGTGTGAAAGTAGCCTAACAAAGCACATTCAAAGATTATTACATTATATGTTAAGGCCAAAGTGAAGTAGTACTGCTTTAAAGGGAATCAGTCACCAGATTATTACTATGTAATCTCAGAGCATCATAATGTAGAGACCAAAATGCTGATTCCAACAATGTGACACTTACTAGGCTGATTGCTATAGTTTTGATAATCTCCTGCTAATAACTCAGTGTTTCTATCATTAGGTGATTAGTAAATCTGCTTTTCCATATTCAGTAGCTCTGTATACCCCCGCCCCACCACTGATTGACAGCTTTCTGTGCATACTGTGCATAGGCAGAAAGCTGCCAATCAGTGGTGGGGCGGGGGCACACAGAGCTCAGCATTCAGATAACTTGTAGATTTGCAGGCAAAACTGATTTTATCAAAATTACAGCAAGCAGAGCAATCAGTGATACATTGTTGGAATCAGAGTATCTGCCCCTAGATCATTCTGCTCCTAAATGTGGTAGCAGAATCCTGGTGACAGAATTCTTTTAAAATATCTCAGTACTAGCCCAAGATCCAGTCTACATAAGTAATTGCCAAATTGTTGCAGACTATCTTGTGTCCTGTTTGTATGGTTTTATTCTTTTTGTATGCTTGTTCATAGATGCCCTTTCATGACTGCTACTTTTTAAATGTCTGGTCTTCTGAAACGCGGCACGGAATACTTTCATAGTCCAATAATGTCCAATAGCAAAAAGACTGAAAGTGAACAACATCCCAAACCATGAATGAAAGATGTTTTGAGTCCAAACAGCCTATGTATAATTCATTCTCCCCCCTTGTGAGCTACCAGTTCATCCACGTACGTTATTTTTTTCATGCTTTACCTGGGGTCAGAATATATTCCGTGAATAATGGATCAAAACACTCTGGGAGTCGATATGAAATATATCTACTACATTTTCTATGTGCAAATGCAGACAAAAGTCACTATAACCTTCCTTCTTGAGTAAATAACAGAAGAACATTTCATACAGTATAGAATAAAGTTAAAACTGTATAATAGTACATTATTTCCCAAAAGGCAATTTTGCCTATCGGTATGGCGTGATCATTTGCCTTTTTTTCTACATTCACGCAACTTGAAAGCCAGATATTTGAGTTTCTTCCACCTTAACCATTCTTTTTAATGTTTTTCATTGGCAGAAATGATTAAAAAGTGGATAGCATAGCTACTGTCTAGCACAGGGGAACAATCTAAAGACTTGTTCAGCCTTTGGTTCTCTGTTTTTAAATAATCCAAAGGATTGGTTAGAAGAATTGGTGCAAAGAGTTTGTGAAGTTGTTGCCCATAGCCACAAGATTTTAAATGACGTCTTCGAGTGCTTGTTAAAAAATAAGTACAATAGCCCGATGAGAAATGCTGTGTGTAACTCCCATTTTAGTAGATGTAAATTTTGTAGATTTTGCGCTCAAACGTATTACACTGTTAGGTCGAGGTCACACTTGTGAGTGTAATGCGAGACACTCGTGGAAGTCTCTTGCATCAATTTCTGGCACTGCCGCCGGCACTCGGGACCGGAGTGTGC
The DNA here is from genome assembly GCF_051348905.1 of Ranitomeya variabilis. Taxonomy (NCBI): domain Eukaryota; kingdom Metazoa; phylum Chordata; class Amphibia; order Anura; family Dendrobatidae; genus Ranitomeya; species Ranitomeya variabilis. Next base: position 517,523,916 of record NC_135233.1, read on the forward strand.
GGCTGCATGTATGTCTATGCAGCTGCAGGCTCCAGTCCCGAGTACCCGCGGCAGTGCGGGGTATTGCACTCACAAGTGTGACCTCAGCCTTATTGTACATATGTTACGCTGCAGGTATGCAGATAAATGCATGCTCCACTAGATGGAAGTAGAGTGGAGAGAAGACTGCAACACTTGCCAGAGCAGACCTGCAGCGCTGCAGTGAAGCCACCACCAGGTGGCAACAGGGTAGTCAAACCAGGAGAGCAACGTAGTCTAAGGCCGGCGTCACACTGGCGTTTTAAACGGCCTAGTGCAATGCGATATAAAATCGCATTGCATTTGGACCAATGTTCAGCTATGGGGCAGCTCCCAGCAGGCAACTTTTTGTCGGCCGTTTTCCTCGGTCCGAGACAATCACAGCATGCTGCGATTGTCTCGGACCGAGGAAAACTCTCGGCTCACTTGCACCCATATAAGCCTATGGGTGCGAGTGAGACAGCGCACACCACTCGAAAATCATCCGAGTGCTGTGCGTTATAAGCGGACCCCAGCAATGGAGGAGATGGAGAAATTCATTTCTCCGCCTCCTCCGCAGTTGTGCTCCGATCCTCCCTTTCCGAGAGAATCGGAGCACAGATGCATGACACTCGGCTCCTGGTCTGCTGCGAGCAGTAGCCGAGTGTCATTAGCATATCACATCTGATGATCTCGCATCGGATGCAATACGCCAGTGTGACGCCAGCCTAAAGGGGAAAATCAACACAGAGTCAGAGACAGACTGGAGGTTCAATACCAGATGGAAGCAGAAGTACCAGGAGCAAAAGACAAAGACAGATCTGAGACAAAGCCGAGTCAAGTACCAGAGAGACCAAACACAAAGGGAAAACACTAAGTCGGAACGGGGGAAGGGGAATAAACAGACACAGGAATGGTCAGGGCTCTCAGCAGGACAAATCAGGGTTTAAACAGAGTCAGTTACTCACATCATAGGCAGAAGCTATAACTGACACCGTGTGCAGGATACAACAGAACTAAATAGCAAACCTGAACCCAGAATGAGGCAGAGCAAAGTTAACCCTTGACATGATCAGCCTGGGAAAAGGGCATACAGGACTAAAACCAGGACCAGATCATGACAATACCCTCCTCTCAAGGGGGCCACCGGACCCCAGGTGTGCCAGGATAACGTGCAAGAAACGCTCAATCTAGACGACCAGCATGGATGGAATGTGTCGGAACCCAAGATCGCTCCTCAGGACCGTAACCCCTCCAATGGACGAAGTACTGAAGCGAATTGCGAACCCTCTGAGAATCGATAATCAGTTCAACTTCATTCTCAGTCTGACCATGCAGCAAGACAGGCACAGAGAGGATGGCAACCCAGTAGAGGAAGGTACACATGGCTTAAGAAATGACTTGTGGATTACATTGGGGATCCAAAGCGACGGACATATGCGTAAACGGAAAGAAACAGGGTTGACAACCTCAATGACCTTGTAAGGACCAATAAACTTGGGACCCAGCTTCATAGAGGGAACTTTAAGACATATGTTCTTGGTAGACAACTACACCTTGTCTCCCACCAGCAACTTAGGTCCCACAGATCATCGTTTATCAGCAAAATGTTTTTGTTTGCCCTGAGCCACCCTAATGCTCTTCTGAACCTCACTCCACATCTCCTCCAGCCGTTGAACCGCCGAATCAGCCCCTGGACACCCCGAATCCAGCCTGGAAAATTCACCAAAATAGGGATGAAAACCGAAGTTACAGAAGAACGGAGAGGTTCTAGTGGACTGATTAATCCAATTATTAAAAGCAAACTCAGCCACGGGCAATGAAGAACACCAATCATCCTGCTGGGACGTGGCAAGACACCGCAAAATCTGATCATGTGACTGATTGGTCTTCTCCGTCTGACCGCTGGTCTCGGGATGGTAGGCAAAGGAGCAGGTCAAGATAATACCCAATCTCTTACAAAATGCCTTCTAAAATTTGCACACAAATTGTACCCCTCTATCAGAAACCACACTCAAAGTCACGCCATGCAACCGCACAACGTGCTCAACAACTTAGGCTGGTTTCACACTTGCGTTTTGATCTGCAGCTTTTTTTAAAAAAACGCAGGTGGTGAAAAAACGCATGTAAACGCGTGCAAATGCTGCATTTTTTAGACGCATGTGTTTTTGCATGCAGAAAAAAAAATTTGGCGTTTTGACACGTTTACATGCGTTTTTTCCTGAGTTTGCGTTTTTGAAACGCATGCTGAGAAGTGTGTGACGGCTGCCAATCATCAAAATCAACTAGAAAACCCACTATTAATAGAATTAGCTAGGGTTAGGGTTAGGGTTAGGGTTAGGATCCCTAGGTTTAGGGTTAGGGTTAGGGGTGGCTTTTTATTAGAAGAATGTCCTGGTCACCAGGTCACTGATAAACCACCCCCCACCATCAAGGTGATAAAGGGATCCAAACCCTAACCCTACCCCTAACCCTACCCCTAACCCTAACCCTAAACATAACCCTAGGGATCCAAACCCTAACCCTAACCCTACCCCTAACCCTAACCCTAGGGATCCAAACCCTAACCCTAACCCTAACCCTACCCCTAACCCTAACCCTAACCCAAGGGATCCTAGGGATCCATAGGGATTGGCTATTATGTTGACCTGGAGACCAGGACATTCTTCTAATAAAAAGCTTTGTTCAATGTGGACACCCCAAGATATACGGTATTGCTATTGAGTACTAAAAATATAAACTTGGAAAGTATTCACTGTCATATTGTTAGGGTTAGGGGTAGGGTTAGGGTTAGGGGTAGGGTTAAGGTAAGGGTTAAGGTTTGGATCCCTAGGGTTAGGGTTAGGGTTAGGGGTAGGGTTAGGGTTAGGGTTAGAATCCATTTATCACCCTGATGGTGGGGGGTGGCTTATCAGGGTTGTAACAAAACACTCCGGGATCGCCTTTGCTGGGGTCAAAGATCACGTGGTTTGTGCATTAAACTCTGAGGCGACAGCAGTTTTCCAGGTAGACTGACCTCAGGTCAGGTTTATTAAAGTGAAAGCAAATACAGAAAACAAAGCATAAAAATAAATCCTTGCCTGTCCGGCACTTACTAAACAAACACGTTCCTATCTAACAACTGGGGGGCTACTCCCACCCAGCAAACATAACACAGGTCATGAGCACAGCTCTTACTCACATTTGTCTCACACAGACAGGCATTCTGTGTGCCCCAGGCTGACACCTGAAACCTCCAGCTGGTCAGCCTTTATTCCTGCACTTATTAACCCCTCGGTATCCTGAAGATACTGAGCGGCCTAATTCACATAGGACAAATACCTGGGCGAGATATACCTGCCCCCGACTACCAGACCGACATGACTCTTACATATCCTCCCCCCCTGCTCAGACCACTCAGGTCGAGCAAGAATACTCTCGAAACAGTGTACTCGGGACAGGGCATCAGCGTTCCCCATCTGCACCCCGGGGCGGTGCTCCACCGTGAACGAGTAAGCCTGCAGAGCAAGGAACCACCGGGTTACCCGACTATTACGGTCCTTGTGGAGGTGCATCCACTTGAGAGGGGCATGGTCCGTGACCAGCCTAAACTTCCTACCAGCCAGGTAATATTTGAGGGAGTCGAGAGCCCATTTGATGGCTAGGCACTCTTTTTCTATCACGGCATACCTCTGCTCATGTACATTCAGTTTCCGACTGAGGTAGAGGACCGGGTGTTCGACTCCGTCCCTTACCTGGGAAAGTACAGCTCCGATACCAGTATCAGAAGCATCCGTTTGCACCACAAACTCGCTGCTGAAATCAGGAGTCACTAGTACGGGCTGAGAGCACAAAGCCCGTTTCAGACTGTGGAAGGCCTCTTCGGCCGCTGAAGTCCACTTTACCATGACGGAATCCTTCCCTTTGGTAAGATCCGTCAAGGGGGTAGCCATGGCCGCAAAGTTGGGTATGAACCGGCGATAATAGCCGGCAATGCCCAGGAAAGCTTGAACTTGTTTCTTGTTCACTGGTTGCGGCCAGCCCTGAATTGCCTGTATTTTGTCGATCTGGGGTTTAACCACTCCTCTGCCAATCACGTAGCCCAAGTATCGGGCTTCTTCAAGGCCGATGTGACATTTCTTAGGATTCGCCGTTAAGCATGCGTCTCTCAGGTCATCAATCACCGCCTGTACCTTCCGGAGGTGAGCTTCCCAGTCCACGCTGTAAATTATGATGTCGTCTAGGTAGGCAGAGGCGTACTGCCTGTGGGGCCTCAAGACTCTATCCATCAATCTCTGGAACGTTGCTGGGGCTCCGTGAAGTCCAAACGGCATGTAGATATACTGGAACAGCCCTTCCGGTGTAGCAAATGCCGTCTTCTCTCTGGCCGCCTCGGCCAGAGGGATCTGCCAGTACCCCTTTGTTAGATCCAGGGTCGTAATATATCGGGCTTTACCCAGCCGATCGATCAACTCATCGACCCGGGGCATAGGGTAGGCATCAAATTTAGAAACCGCATTCAGTTTCCGAAAGTCATTGCAAAACCGTATAGAGCCATCCGGCTTAGGTATCAACACGATTGGACTGGACCAGGCGCTGTGCGACTCTTCAATGACTCCTAAGTCCAACATGGCCTTCACCTCCCGGGAGACGGCTTCACGGCGTGCTTCTGGAATCCGGTATGGCTTCACATGAACTGTGACACCAGGCTCTGTGACAATCTCATGTTTCACTAGCCTAGTCTGGCCAGGTTTTTCCGAGAAAAACTGTTGGTTCTGTAACAAAAACTGCTTAACCTCAGATTTTTGTCATTCAGAGAGAGTCTCGGCAATCTGTACCTCCGGTATGGTAGGTGAGCAAACCGGACGGGGCAGATCCGCTGTTAGGGCAGCGCGGTCTTTCCAGGGTTTTATCAGATTCACATGATAAATCTGTTCTGGTTTTCTCTTACCAGGCTGGTGCACTTTATAGTTCACTTCTCCAACTCGTTCCATGACCTCAAAGCGGCCCTGCCATTTTGCCAGAAATTTACTATCCACCGTAGGGATTAGGACCAACACCCTATCCCCGGGTGAAAACGTACAGACCTTGGCGCCTCTATCATAACTTTGCCTCTGGGCTCCCTGGGCCTGTAACATATGTTCCCTAACAAGGGGCATGACAGCAGCAATCCGGTCCTGCATTTGCGTTACATGGTCTATCACCGTTTTAAAGGGAGTGACTTGACCTTCCCAGGTTTCCTTTGCGACGTCCAACAGTCCACGGGGACGACGGGCATATAATAGCTCGAAAGGCGAGAATCCTGTGGAAGACTGGGGAACTTCCCTAATGGCAAACAGCAAATAGGGTAACAAGTAATCCCAGTTCTTCCCATCTTTGTCTATCGCCTTCCGGAGCATCTGTTTTAAGGTTTTATTGAACCGCTCAACCAGGCCATCTGTTTGAGGGTGATAGACAGACGTACGCAACTGGTCTATTTGTAAGAGCCTGCAGAGCTCCTTCATCACCCTTGACATAAAGGGAGTCCCCTGGTCGGCGAGTATCTGTTTTGGAATTCCCACCCGACTAAACACTTGTACCAACTCTTTGGCGATCGTTTTGGTAGCAGTGTTACGCAAAGGGATGGCTTCGGGATAACGAGTGGCATAGTCCATGATGACGAGGATATGTTGATGCCCACGTGCGGACCGGGGAAGGGGCCCAACCAAATCCATCCCAATTCTCTCAAACGGGACCCCAATAATAGGGAGGGGTACCAAAGGGCTACGGAACCGAGGTTTAGGTGCCGAGATTTGGCACTCTGGACAGGACTCACAATAGTTACGCACATCATTGTGTATTCCGGGCCACACAAAACAATGCAATATCCTTTCTATGGTTTTTTGTACCCCCAGATGTCCCCCCATTATATGTCCGTGGGCCAGGTCCAGTACCTTCCGCCGATAAGGTTTGGGTACTACTAACTGTTGCACAGTGTCTTCCCCTTTTTTCTCTGCCTGGTAGAGTAAATCATTCTCAAGAACCATGTACGGGTACGCTAGCCTAGTGTCAGGTTCCACGGGTACGCTATCTATCACTTTTACATTTTTCCTAGCCTGAGTCAGGGTAGGATCTTTCATTTGTTCGCTGTGGAAGTCATCCAACTGAACTCCCAAATCGGGTAGGCAGGGTGCTGGATGGCTGTCTGCCTCCACCTCTCGCTGAGTTTCCTCAGTTTCCTCAGTTTCCCCCGCCATAACTGAGAAGGTGGAACTGAAGGTTAGATTCAATAACCTCCCCAGCAACATCTTCCTGTGGGGTCTCGTCTAGGAACTCGGGACCTCCAGATGGCATGGGGGAAGATTCACGGTTACAGCTACCGTGAAGGAGCAACTGATTCTCCCACAACTGCCAGAAATGAGGAAAATCCCTGCCCAGGATTATATCATGTAACAATGCGGGAACGAGTCCCACTTTGTGTTGCACAGACCCATAGGGAGTGGAGATACATATGACCGCTGTAGGATATGAGCAGGTGTCACCATGCACACACGTTACAGAGAATTTATCAGACGGACCAGATGGAAGTGCCACCAGACTGGCTTTCACCAGAGTCACCACACTTCCAGAGTCTAGCAATGCCACAACATTTTTCCCATCTACAGACAATTCACGCAGGTGTTTCGCTGTATCATTTTGACCTGCATTCACACTTACTAGCCGTGTAACCAAAGACATGCGTTTCTTAGAGTCCGTAACGTCACACTGCATGGGTTCAGTGGTAACAGGACAGTTCGCAGAAACATGGCCCTTCTCATGGCAATGGAAACACCTAACAGGCCCCCTATTGAAACCAGAGTCCGACACCCTTGATCTCGGGGTGCGAGCAGTCCTGTGTTCCTCCCCCACAGTTTTGGGCAATTTTCCTTCCCCCGCAGTCCCTGGAACAGTCTTACCGGTTCCACGAGGAGGAGGCACAGTCCGGGTAGTAGCGGTATCATCAGGTAGTCCTTCCGCCACGGAATAACGCTCCACCAAGTCCACCAATTGATCCGCTGTCACGGGATTTCCTTGGCTCACCCACTTTTTCAGCGCCGGTGGTAGTACTCTCAGGTACTTGTCCAGAACGATCCGCTGGATTATCTCCGGAGTTGTCAGTACCTCGGGTTGCAGCCATTTCTTTATCAAGTAGATCAGGTCGAACATCTGCGACCGTGGCGGTTTATCTGGCTGATAGGTCCACTGATGTACCCTCTGTGCACGGACAGCCGTCGTCACACCCAGCCGGGCCAGGACCTCAGCTTTCAGCCTCTCAAAGTCCTGAGCGACTTCCGGGTCCAAGTCATGGTAAGCTTTTTGGGCCTCACCGGAGAGAAACGGAGCAATTAGATCGGCCCATCGTTCCTTCGGCCACTTCTCTCTCAACGCTGTCCGCTCAAACGTTGTCAGGTACGCCTCAACGTCATCTTCTGCGGTCAGCTTTTGCCAGTACCGACTCACATGGATTCTCCTGGACTCTGCTTCCGGGTTAGCCTCAGGCATGCTCACCAGGCGCTGTGCCACCTGTTGGAGAAGCTGGCGGTCTGCAGTCGTCACGTCCACCAACTCCTTCAGCTGTGCGGCCATCAAGCGGTTAGCTTCCTGCTGTACGGCAGCGGACTGTACTAGGGCTTTCACCACGTCTTCCATACTGTCGCCTGTGCCACGGGGTGCCCGCGTTCTCCACCACAATGTAACAAAACACTCCGGGATCGCCTTTGCTGGGGTCAAAGGTCACGTGGTTTGTGCATTAAACTCTGAGGCGACAGCAGTTTTCCAGGTAGACTGACCTCAGGTCAGGTTTATTAAAGTGAAAGCAAATACAGAAAACAAAGCATAAAAATAAATCCTTGCCTGTCCGGCACTTACTAAACAAACACGTTCCTATCTAACAACTGGGGAGCTACTCCCACCCAGCAAACATAACACAGGTCATGAGCACAGCTCTTACTCACATTTGTTTCACACAGACAGGCATTCTGTGTGCCCCAGGCTGACACCTGAAACCTCCAGCTGGTCAGCCTTTATTCCTGCACTTATTAACCCCTCGGTATCCTGAAGATACTGAGCGGCCTAATTCACATAGGACAAATACCTGGGCGAGATATACCTGCCCCCGACTACCAGACCGACATGACTCTTACAGGGTGTATTCTTGTTTTTTTCTATAAAAACGCATGCGTTTAAAACGCAAGCAAACGCTTGTACGCAAAAACGCATGCGTTTCCATAGACATCAATGTATTTTTTGACGCAAGTCAAACGCAAATGAACGCATACGTTTTTTTGCGGCAAAAAAAGCCTCTGAAAATTACTACATGTTGCATTTCTGCAAAAGAACGCATGCAGCAAAAAAACACATGCGTCGTAAAACGCGGCCAAACGCGTACAAAAAAAAGCATGCGTTTTTAATGTTACACATAGGAAAAAAAAACGCATGCGTTTTTTCCGGTAAAAACGCTGCAGATCAAAACGCAAGTGTGAAACCAGCCTTAGATAGTGTTTCTGCATTGGGCAGCCCTACCAAAGGTACAAAATGCGCCTGTTTGATAAATCTGTCAACCACTACCCAGATCACAGTTTTGCCATTGGAAGAAGGGAGATCAGTGATAAAATCCATGGAAAAATGAGTCCAAGGTCTATTCGGAGTTGGCAATGGCACCAATTCCCCTGCCAGCCGATTATGGGAGCAATTAGCACACACACAGGTATCACAAGCAGACACAAACACAGCAACATCAAAGGTCATGGAGGACCACCAAAACAGCCTACCAATGGCTTTCCGGGTGGCTGACATCCCCGGGTGTCCACCAAGAGCAGAATCATTGAGCTGGCTCAAGATTTTCGTGGGCCCAGGAAACGCGGAATACGTCACGGCGGTGGAGCAGGGAGAGGTAAGTATTTCAACTTTGCAAGTGCTGTGATCCTGAGCAAGCAGGGGGGCCCACTCGTTGGCATTGGCACTGGCACAGGGCCCCTCATAGCACGGTGGTGTATTTGACGGCGGGTGGCGCCTCCCACCGGCAGAGACGCTTTTGCGTACTATGAGGGGCTCTGTGCCAGTGACGTCATCAACGAGTATGCCCCCCACCTGATGAAGGAACCTGCACTTTCATCTGCACCTTCCTCTTTGTCCCCATGTAAGGTAGTATAGTATGCGGGAAGGGGAACCTGACTTTCAGCAGGGTCAGATTCTGGCTGTGTATAGTGCAAGGGAAATGTAGTGGTCTGGGTCAATGTACCAGCAGACTCATCTAGCAGTGGCTGGGCAATGGGCAGGATGAGGAGGAAACACTGATATAGGCCCAAATAATAAAGTTCAAATTTGGTAACAGGACTAAACAGGTGGCATTGCTTTGTTCAGCGGAGGACAACTGTAATGAGTGGCAGACACAGTTAGTAGGCCCAAATAATAAAGTGGGATAAATGCAGTTCAAAATTGGTAACAGGACTAAACTTGCGGCATTGCTTTGTTCAGTGGAGGAAAACTGTAATGAGTAGCAGACTAAATTAGTAAGGCCAAATAATAAAGTGGGCTAAATGTCTGCCAAAAAATTGTTCATAAATAAACAGGTGGCGTACCTAGGTACAGGGGTGGGCTCCTCTGCTGAGTAGCAGACAGTGGTAGTAGGCGCAAAGTATTAACTGGTCTAAATGGAGGCCAGGGCCCCTGTATATTTTAACTATCATCTACCATTTCAACAAATTTGTATTGGCAGAGCCATTGAAGGATTTAACAGCACAGACTACACAATGGTGGAGCAGGGAGAAGTAAGTATTGCAAGTAGTAGAGCAATGTTAGAGCTGGGGGGGAACACTCTCTCGTGGGCGGCGGTACTGGCACAGGGCACCTCATATTACGACGGTGTGTTTGACGTTGGTTGTGCACCACCACAGAGAGACTTCATTGTACTATGAGGGACCCTGTGCTAGTGCCATCGCCTGTCCAGGCAAACGGCACTCGCACGGGTGCTTGCGCTAGGTGGTTACCACGGCCCTGTCGGGGGAGTCAGCCCATTTAAGGAGGTATAAAAATGGCCTATGGTGGACATTCAGCAGCTGCAAATGGAGGAGTTGGAGAGGTCAGTAAGAGGAGGCCAAAAGCAAGACATTTTTCAGGCAAGCTAGGTGTCAGCAGGGGAAGGTGGGGCAAAATAATTTGAAATCCATGATTGGTTCATTTTAATGAAGGTTAGATCATCAACATTTCGGGTAGCCAGACGTGTCCTTTTTTTGGTCAGTATTGAACCAGCAGCACTGAATACTCTTTCTGATAGCACACTAGCAGCAGGGCAAGCGAGCTCCTGTAATGCATATTCTGCCAATTCAGGCCAGGTGTCTATTTTAGATGCCCAGTAATCAAAGGGGAATGACCTGTGAGGGAGAACATCGATAAGGGAGGAAAAGTAGTTCGTAACCATACTGGACAAATGCTGTCTCCTGTCACTTTGAATCGATGCAGCAGTACCTGTCGTGTCAGCCGTCATTGCGAAATCACTCCACAACCTGGTCATAAAACCCCTCTGTCCAACGCCACTTCGGATTTGTGCACCTCTAACACCTCTGCCATGTTGCCCCCTACGGCTCGTGTGAGAACCATCACCGCCGCTGTGTGCTGGGAGTGCCTGAACCAAACGGTCTACAAGAGTTGCTTGTTTGGTAGCCAATATTTGCTCAAGGTTCTCATGTGGCATGATATTTTGTAATTTTCCTTTATATTGTGGATCCAGGAGGCAGGCCAACTAGTAATCGTCATCGGTCATCATTTTGATAATGCGGGGGTCCCTTTTTAGGATACACAAGGCATACTCAGCCATGTGGGCCTATGTTCCAGGTGTCAATTCACTGCTTGTGCTGGGTTGAGGAGCACTTTCTTGCAAATCAACATCACTTGTGTCCTGCAAAAACCCTGTACCTAACCTTACAACGCCACCAGTTTCTATTGCCCCCTGAGAAGCATCCTCCTCCCATAAATATTCATCCCCATCCTCCTCCTCCTCCTCTTCATCTGCCACCTGGTCCAGGAGAGTTCCCTGAGCAGACAATGGCTGACTGTCATCAGGGCTTCCCTCCTCCTCGGCTGCAGACGCCTGCTCCTTAATGTGCGTCAAACTTTGCATCAGCAGACGCATTAGTGGGATGCTCATGCTTATGATGGCGTCATCTGCACTTACCAGCCATGTGCTTTCCTCAAAACACTGAAGGACTTGACAGAGGTCTTGTAGCTTCGACCACTGCACACAGACAACTCCATGTCTGCCATCCAAGTGCCTGCCCGTGTAGGTGTATCCTCCCACAAATAAATTACAGCACGCCTCTGTTCGCACAGCCTCTGAAGCATGTGCAGTGTGGAGTTCCACCTTGTTGCAATGTCGATTATTAGGCGGTGCTGAGGAAGATTCTGCAATCGCTGATGTTTCTGCATACGGCTGGAGTGTACGGGCGACCGGCTGATGTGCGAGCAAAGACTTCGCACCTTCAGGAGCAGGGCCGGTAACTCCAGATAATATTTGAGGAAGCACTGCACCACCAGGTTCAAGGTGTGAGCCAGGCAAAATATGTGTTTCAGTTCTGAAAGGGCTATGACAGCCATAAAATTCCTTCTGTTATCACTGACTACCTTGCCTGCCTCAAGATGTACACTGCCCAGCCATGAATGCTTTTGTTGCTGCAAGTACTCGGCCAGTACTGCCGCGGTGTGTCTGATGTCGCTCAAACACTTCACTTGTAACACAGCCTGCTGACGCTTACCACTAGCTGTTCGATAATGAGACACCTCGTGTGCAACACTGGCAGCTGCGGATGGAGTAGTCATGCTACTGCGCTCTGTGGACGAGCTTTCGCTTCTGTAGGAGGAGGAGGAGGAGGATGAGGAGTTGTGGCAAATGCCTACAGCCAACTGTTTCCTAGACCCTGGGCTAGGCAGAACTTTCCCACTATGGCTGTCCCCTTTGGACCCTGCATCCACCACATTAACCCAGTGCGCCGTGATGGACACGTAACGTCCCTGGCCAGGCCTACTGATCCATGCATCTGTTGTGAGGTGCACCTTTCCACTGACTGATTGCCTCAGTGCATGGACAATGCAGTCTTTGACATGCTGGTGGAGGGCTGGGATGGCTTTTCCCGCAAAGAAGTGCCGACTGGGTAGGTCATAGCGTGGTACTGCATAGGTCATCAGGTCTTTGAAAGCTTCACTTTCAACCAACTGGTAGGGCATCATCTCTAACGAGATTAGTCTAGCAATGTGGGTGTTCAAACCCTGTGTACGCGGATGAGAGAATGAGTATTTTCTTTTCCTAACGAGAGTCTCTTGTAGGGTGAACTGGACTGGAGAGCTGCATATGGTGGAACTAGCGGTAGGGGTGGTGGACATGGCGGAATGAGAGAGGGTTGGTGATGGTACTCTTGATGTTGGCCTACATACAGTGTTTCCTACCAAGAACCTTGTGATTCCCTGACTGCTTTGGCCTTGCGACGATACCTCCACATTTGCTGCTGGTGGTGTCCTATCCAGTGGCTTACAGTGAGGGAAGCAATGTAGCGTTCCTGACTACCTTCATTCTGAGCAGGTGCACCAATCGTACGGGACATTTGGTAGTTAGTCCAGGCTTGCAAGTACATGCTGGTTAAATGTCTAAGCATGCACGTTGTATTTAAATTTTGAAGATTCTTCCCTCTGCTAAAGGTCTTTGAGCATTTCTTACAGATAACTTTGCACTAATCATTCGGATCTTGGTTAAAAAATTGCCACACTACACTCTTCCTACTATGGAATACCTTTTCAGGCATTGCACGTTGTGCTACTTTCACTGGAAGGCCACGCTGTCCTAAAACTGTTTTTTGTTTTTGACAAACATTTTTGGCCTGATACGGGCCTGCCAGATGACAGCTGTTGTGATGTAGATGGCTGCTGAGGATCATCCTCCTCCGCTTCTGAGCTACTGGCAGCAGCACCCTCTTCCCCCAATGGCTGCCAATCTGGGTCAACAACTGGGTCATCTATCACCTCCTCTTCAATGTCATGTGCACCTTCCTCTGTGTCACGGTGTAAGGTGCTATAGCGTTCGGGACAAGGCCCCATAGTCTCATCATGGTCAGACTCTGGCTGAGTACACTGCGAGGGCAATGTAGTGATCTGAGTCAATGGAACAGCATAATAATCTAGCTGTGGCTGTGCATCAGTGCACTCCATGTCCGATTCATCTTGTAATGGGCAGTTAACAATTTCCCTTTCTAACCCAGGCACGGTATGTGAATAGAGCTCCATGGAGTAACCTGTAGTGTCGCCTGACGCATCCTTCACTTTTGGTTTGGGTGAAGGACACAAGGAAACGTCTTGTTCCTGACCGGGATCATCCACTGACGACTCGCTGCTTTTATATTTTGAACTTTTTGAAGAGGAGGCGAAAGAGCTAGAGGCTGAGTCAGCAAGGAAAGCCAAAACTTTTTCCTGCTGCTCCGGCTTTAAAAGATGTTTTCCTACTCCCAGATAAGGGAGCCTTCAAGGCCTTGTGTAGCCAGATGATGATGCTGGCTCAACACCTCCATCCTTAGGTGCTATTGTGCTTTTCCCCACTACCACCAGATGCAGCACCACCACCATCAGTACCAGCTGGCAACCTACGCCCACGGCCTCTTCCACCAGACTTCCTCATTTTTTGGAAAATCTAACCAAAATAACAACCATTATATGGTACTTTAAAACAAGGTAGAAGGTGTATATAAACTTGTTGAGAATTTGAATCCCTATTTTTAGGGGGGGGGCAGAACCAAAACTCAGGCCCAGTGTATAAAACAACGCAATGTGAGTGGCAGCAGGTGGCTGGCTGATATACGACAAACTAACAGGACTGAAATATATCCACTTTGTGAGAATTTGAATCTCCCTTTTTTGGGGGGGAGACTGAATCAAAACTCGGGCCCAGTGTAAAAAAACAACGCAATGTGAGTGGCAGCAGGTGGCTGGCTGATATACGACAAACTAACAGGACTGAAATATACCCACTTTGTGAGAATTTGAATCTCCCTTTTTTTTGGGGGGAGACAGAACAAAAACTCAGGCCCAGTGTATAAAACAACGCAATGTGAGCGGCAGCAAGTGGCTGGAAGATATCTGAAAAAATACAAGGACTGTAGTACAATTTCAATCTCCCTACAATGATCTCAGGACAAGTGTGGCAGCAATAAAAAGGACTGCTGCTCACAAAAGTGTGGACAAATAAACAAGATAACTTTGCAGAAAGGAGCAACAGGATTTTTGCTTTTAAAAAAGCAGTTGGTTTGCACAGCAGCATGCAAACAGCAATGCAGCCATCAGGGAGCCATATAAGGCAGCCTAATAAGCTACAAAGCTGTTGCACAAAAATATAGCCTCCACTGTCCCTGCAAAACAAAAGTGGTGTTGAACAGTGGAAATCGCTACAGCACAAGCAGTTTGGGGGTTAATCTTCCCTCCCTAACTATATCCCTTCTTCTGATGAAGCTGCAGCAAGATCTCCCTATGCTACGTTCGGCAGAAGTAAGATGGCGGTCGGCGTGCACGCCCCTTTATAGCCCCTGTGACGCCGCAGAAAGCAAGCCAATCACTGTCATGCCCTTCTTTAAGATGGTGGGGACCGACACCTATGTCATCACGCTGCCCACACTCTGCGTCCTCCTTCATTGGCTGAAAAATGGCGCTGAACGCGTCATACAAAACGTGACTTTGGCGCGCTGATCGTCGACCGCATGGCCGATCCCACACTAGGATTGGGTCGGGTTTCATGAAACCCGACTTTGCCGAAAGTCGACAATTTTTGAATTTGTCCGATCCGTTTTGCTCAACCCTAATAAGGACGATGTGGTGGTAAGACCTCAGCCTCTTTTGTGGAGAACATGTCCCCAAAATCCTTCAGGTACTTCGGAATACCCTCCAGATTAATGGCAGACACAAAAATAGCAGAAAGACAACCATTGGAACAAATAAGACCCCATTTAACAATATCACGAGATCCCCAGTCTATAATCGGATTATGCCTCTGTAATCAGGGGAACCCAAACACCAGTCCTGCAGGAAGATTATTCATAACATAACATGAAATATGTTTCTGGTGCAAGGAACTCACCTTGAGGAGGAACTCTTCAGAGACAAACTTAATAACATTTTGAGCCAACGGTGTCTTATCAATGGCAATGATTTGGATTGGAGTCTCTAGCTTAACTGTCCCTAACTTTAACTTGGACACCAGACTAGAGTCAATGAAGTTCATGGAAGATCCACAGTTCACAAAAGCTGAAGTAAATGTGTAGCTAACTCCATAACACAGTTCCACCTCTAACAAAACTTTTTGAAATAATGAAAATGGTACCTGAGTGTCTGTGTGACCTCCTCGACAATCACCCAGACTCGGAAGCTTGTTAATCGATGGACAAGAGGGGCAGTCCTTCTTCCAATGTCCCAAATCTCCACAATAAAAACATAATTCCCCATCATGTCGTCACTTCCTCTCCTTCTTCTTGAAGTTGGTGGCACGAACCTCCATGGTCTCCTTAAATGGCATCACCTCAGAATTAGCAGGCAATACAGGAATCTCTTGCTGGATAATTCCTCCTTCCCGTAATGTCCAAGTGAATGGCCTGGGTCATGGCCTCCTCCAGGGAACTGGGTGGTAGATTGAGGGCCAGAGCATCCTTGAGAAGATCTAAAAATCCTCTCCTGAACTAGCAACTCAAAGCAGAGTCATCCCATTTTAGAGGACCCCTTCAGAGCAACAAAATAATTATCCGCACCCGTTGACTCTCATCTCCTGAGGATCTGAGTCTAAGGGGAAAAAAAGCTTTCAACCCTCTCTGAGTGTAAGAAACCTCTCCTTCTCTCTGGAGAAAGTAACAGGGAGCCTGACCGTAGGTTCAGGAGAGTGTAAGGAAATAGCTGATTTTGTAATTGGACCCTGAATAGATGTCACTGTTTCAGAAAGCTCCCGCTGGAGTTGGTTGTGGAAGGAAGTAAGAGACCTATGTTCCACTGACAAATCCTGCATCATTTGGGTCAGATTTGACATCTGACCCTCAAGAGTGTGCAGCGGATCCATAAGGAGCAGAGCAAAGAAAAACTGTCAGTGGTCAGTTATACTGTCACGCTGCAGCTATGCAGGCAGATGCATGCTCCAATAGATGGAAGTAGAGTGGAGTGAAGACTGCAACACTTGCCAGAGCAGACCTGCAGCGAGGCCACCACCAGGTGGCAACAAGGTACTCAAACAAACCGCGTCAAGAACCAGGAGAGTAACGTAGTACAAAGGGGAAAATCAACTCAGAGTCAGAGACGCACTAGAGGGTCAATACCAGACAGAAGCAGAAGTACCAGGAGCAAAAGACAGAGACAGATCTGAGACAAAGCCGAGTCAAGTACCAGAGAATCCAAACACAAAGGGAAAACACTGAGTTGGAAGGGGAATAAACAGACACAGGAACATTCAGAGATCGCAGCAGGACAAATCAGGGTTTAACTAGAGTCAGCTACTTACACCTTAGGCAGAAGCAATAACTGACACCGCCTGCAGGATACAACAGAGCTAAATAGCAAACTTGAACCCAGAATGAGGCAGGGCAAAGTTAACCCATGGCATGATCAGCCCGGGAAAAGGGCAGACAGGACTAAAACCAGGACCGGATCATGACAACATATATCTTTATATAAATTCTGTCACTATTCTATCCCTCAGTGTGTCTTGAATGCAGTGATTGACAGCTCTATCAATTCAGTCTGGTGTATGGGCATGCTGAGCTGTCTGTTTTGATTGACAGTTCTGCCTTCCAATCTGGGAATGGAAGGTGCTGAGCTTCCCTCAGATGTTCCCTGTTCCTAATTATTACTTAGCTACTCAGCTTGGCAGGCAGTCCCAGATAAGATAGCAGTCAGTCACAGCTTCAGATCAGTGTGATTTGTTTTCTATGTGCCTTGCTCTTTCCTTGAGATCTATTGCTTCCAAACCTTGTACCTCTTTTTGACTATCCGCTTACCTAGCCCCTCTGCATTGTTCCCCTGTCTTCTTGATATTCTGACCTCATTCCATTATCTGACTACACCTCTGTCATTTCCCTCTGTTTATTACAGCTTTAGACCTCGGATTCCTTGACTATCTTGGCCCATTGCTTGTCCATGGGAAGTGACTCAGCTTCACAATTCTGTATAAAATATGATAGTTTATTATGATAACTGTTGCAAAACAGAAGTTATGGAGTTATCCTTGGCATCTTAGTTGACTTATGAATCATTTTAAGGTTTTCTACTCTTCTAAATAATATTTTTAGATGTATTTGAAATAAAAATATATACAACTTACAAATATAGTTATAATGAAAAAGGGGTGCTGATTTTTAGATTTCACCAAGGATTCTGAAAACTACAATTTAAGCTTGTGTGTGTCACAGGAGAGTGTCATTTTCCCTTGTGTGTCACATATAGGGTTGGCTTAGCTATTGAGCATTTTATTGTTCACACACAACTAATGATGTAACACAAAAAACTGTTGTGTGTGAAACACAAGGTGGGGTAGAACTGTTGGACTTTGGATCACCACTGATATCTGGAGATTGAGACTTATGTTAAAAGGACTCAGCAAGTTTTTTGCTACCCCTAGGTGAAAGCAGCATGACGTAGAGATTATTGCTAGAGTACTAGTAAACCTGCTATCATGTAGTGCTACACATTCATGATTTCTGTGTAACCCTGCCCCACCACTGATCATCAGCTTTTTGTGTACACTGTTCATAGGCAGAAAGCTGTCAATCAGAGGTGGGGCGAGTTACACAGAGATCATGAATATGGAGGACTAAAATGGCAGCAGGGTTACTAGTCCTCTAATGATAATTGCTTTCTCATAAAATAACGATTTTTATCAAAACTACAATAAGCAACTCAGTAAGTGATACCTCATTCAAATTAGGGTGTCTGACTCTACATCATGCATTTCTTTAGTTGGAAATGGAACAGCGAAAAATCTGTGGCATTTATCCTATGGCTAAAAAGTTATTCTTTTATTACATACCAGGTGGAGAATGCAAACAGAAAAAAAAGAGCACTGCCCTATAGTTGAATGATTCAGTAACTCTGGGTACCAGGCATCTACAACCATCTAAATATATAAGAGGCATCGTGATTACTCGCTAATCCCGCCTCCTGCACAGTAGCTCCGCCCCCACCATATCACCACACATAATCCCGCCCCCCCACCCTATTACCACACACAATCCCGCCCCCACCACATTACCACACACAATCTGCACCATATCACCACACACAATCCCGCCCCCCACAAATCCCACCCCCCACCACATCACCACACATAATCCCACCCCTTCAACACATCACCACACATAATCCCACCCCCCAACACATCACCACACAATCCCGCCCCCCAACACATCACCACACATAATCCCACCCCTCCACCCCATTACCACACACAATCCCGCCCCCCTACCACATTACCACAGATAATCCCGCCCCCAAAACATTACCACACATAATCCTACCCCCCACCACATCACCACACATAATCCAGGCCCCCCACCACATTACCACACATAATCCCGCCTCCACAACATTACCACACATAATCCCACCCCCCACCACGTTACCACACATAATCCAGCCCCAACACCACATTACCAAATCAACATTAAACTTAGCACTCAACTTAGGATGCTGGAACAGAAGAATTTATTTTGCAGTATACTCAAAATGTTTCTGTTCAACATGAACGTTCTTCAGTTATTACAAAATGTAAAAAGTGCAAATAAATACAAAAAAACAAAATAACCAAAGTATGTACAAAAAGGAGAAACAATCGGTCAAATACAATGTAATTATACATGATACTCAGCGGAAGTGAATCTGGCAGAGAATATAAGCCAAAATCCGAGCACAATCAAATATAGGTGTAAGGAAGAGAGGAAGTGCAGGACAAACGTTAGATACGTGTCCATGTGGTATAAGGTAACTAGAGAACATACCGTATATGGAAGTCAGTGGGCCACACAAATTCTATGCTGGGGGCTGTGGAAAGTAATGGGGTAACCAGAGGGTTAAACAAAGGACTACTGAGGGAGAAATATAGATGGATATGCTACTTACACCACAGCCGAGGTATGCAGAGAGAAGTGCTGTAGGAATTTAAAATAATGGTAGTAAGTGGGTGAAATGGAGGTAAAAGCATTAACCGTGCGAGGAGGGGTTAAATTACCTTTAGGAGAGCGAGGTGTAGGCATGCATGCCGCCAGACGCAGAGTCCACCGCTAGTCTGGGGATGTAGACTCCAAATGGAGTTTAAGAAGGGAAGGGGCGGGACACCTTAGCCGGCAACCAATGAGTGAGGAGCCCTGGCCAGGAGTGACATATCGCTACTGAGAGGAAAAAAAAAATGGATACATGAATGTTATAGATGGGGAGGGAACTAAAATACCAACCATAACCCCATCACTCCGGTGTTTTACACCCTCCCCAAAATTCACAAAAATCTACAAAATCCCCTGGGGAGACCGATCGTGGCATCGACCGACTCCATTCTGTCACCATTAGCAATATACTTAGAAAAAATTCTTACCCCTCTGATCAAACAGACACCATCTTTTTTACTCGATATCAACGCTTTTCTGGACACCATACGCCAAATCGGCTCCATCCCTACTGATGCCCTACTTGTCACTCTGGATGTAAAAGATCTCTATACCTCCATCCCCCATCTAGAGGGTATAGCTTCCACACAGAGACTCCTGTCTACTACAAACATGGATCCGGACCAGATCCAGATGTGCGTTGACCTCCTCACACTGGTACTTACCTCTAACTACTTCTGTTTCCAAGATGATTATTTCCTACAGATACGCGGGACCGCAATGGGCTCTAATGTGGCGCCCCCCTATGCTAACACCTATATGGCGGACTTCGAAGCAACTATCATATATGACAATTACCTATTTCATAACCACATAATTGTGTGGAAACGCTATATAGATGACGTCTTTTGCATCTGTGGGGGCACATTAGAGTCCCTCTTGCTTTTTCTGGACTTCCTTAATCTCTCCTGGCCAGGCATTTCCTTCACCATGGGACATGACCAACAACGGGTCAACTTCCTAGACACCTTGGTCATTAAAGATTCCGATGGCACCTTTACTATGGATCTCTATATCAAACAGACTGACCGTAATAGTCTTCTTCACTTCCAGAGTTTACATCCTCCCGCCACGAAAAAATCTATCCCCAAGTCTCAATTTCATCAAGTACAGGGCATTGTATCTGACCCTGCCACTCGGGACCTACGCCTAGTGGAAATGACAGACAAATTTCTTACAATGGGTTATCCTTCCACCCTGTTGAATGAGGCTAGGGTGCCCTCTAATAGAGCCCAATGCAATAACTCCAAGCGTATACCATTTGAACATACATTCCATCCTTTCGCGTACATCATCCACAAGGGTATCCGTAAAAATTGGTCTCTTTTGTCTACTGCTCATCCGGACGTCCCGGAGTTCGGACAACCCTTCCTCCCATGTTTCAAGCGACCACGCAATATTAAAGACAACCTTGTAAAGGCCGACATTGGCCCTAAACTTCCCCGTGAGAAACAGAGTTTTCTACACAGACCCAAAGTAGGGACCTTCCCGTGCTTACAGTGTGCCCAGTGTAACAATGTTCTCAAAGGGGAGAAATTTATACATCCCCTCTCGGGCAAATAGATCAAAGTACAAGGTTTCTTTACTTGCAACTCGTCTTTTGTCGTCTATCTTATCAAGTGCCCATGTGGCCTGCTGTACGTGGGGGAGACGTCTCAAACCATTAGAGACAGAATTTCCAAACATAAAAGTACCATCAGATGTAAGAATCTTCTTCTCCCTATCCCGCATCATTTTATCACCAAGGGACATAATTAGTGTTGAGCGATACCGTCCGATACTTGAAAGTATCGGTATCGGAAAGTATCGGCCGATACCGGCAAAGTATCGGATCCAATCCGATACCGATACCCGATACCAATACAAGTCAATGGGACTCAAGTATCGGACGGTATCCTGATGGTTCCCAGGGTCTGAAGGAGAGGAAACTCTCCTTCAGGCCCTGGGAACCATATAAATGTGTAAAAGAAATAATTAAAATAAAAAATATCGCTATACTTTACCTCTCCGACGCAGCCGGGACCTCAGCGCAGGAACCGGCAGCGTTGTTTGTTTAAAATTCCCGCTTTTACATGGTTACGCGAACTCCCGGCTTGTGATTGGTCAGGGCGCCCATGTTGCCGGGCCGCGGACCAATCACAGCAAGCCGTGACGAAAATACGTCACGGCTTGCTGTGATTGGTTAATGGCGGCCATGTTGCCGGGACGCGGACCAATCACAGCAAGCCGTGACGTAATTTCGTCACGGCTTGCTGTGATTGGTCCGCGTCCCGGCAACATGGCCGCCATTAACCAATCACAAGCCGTGACGTCACGGGAGGCTGGACTTGCGCGCTTTTGAAAAAGCGCGCGTGTCCAGCCTCCAGTGACGTCCCGGCTTATGATTGGTCACGGCGCCATGTTGCCGGGACGCGGACCAATCATAGCAAGCCGTGACGTATTTTCGTCACGGCTTGCTGTGATTGGTCCGCGGCCCGGCAACATGGCCGCCCTGACCAATCACAAGCCGGGACTTCGCGTAACCATGTAAAAGCGGGAATTTTAAACAAACAACGCTGCCGGTTCCTGCGCTGAGGTCCCGGCTGCGTCGGAGAGGTGAGTATAGCGATATTTTTTATTTTAATTCTCTCTTTTACACATTTTAACAATGTTAAAATGTGTAAAAGAGAGAATTAAAATAAAATGTTTTTCCGATACCCGATACCCGATACCCGATACCACAAGAGTATCGGAATCCCGGTATCGGAATTCCGATACAGCAAGTATCGGCCGATACCCGATACTTGCAGCATCGGAATGCTCAACACTAGACATAATATCTCCCAGCTGAGATACCAAATTATTGAACACGTGCCACCCCAACGCAGGGGTAGTAACAGGATTTTTACTTTGAGAAAACGTGAGGCCTTCTGGATTCACACTCTTGACACCGTGAGTCCAAGGGGCCTGAATAGGGAATACAAAATATCAGCATTTATTTAACGTGCTCTCTCCTTTGTTGTCATTTTGGTTATTTGTCATATTGATTAGGTGCTCTCTTTATATGCTTAATGCTTGTTGTGTTTGCATACTAATATATTGTTCTGTTCTCTACTAGAGCTGCTTATATTAATATGATTGGAAGTCACCAGCACGAATTTCCTCCTGCATGTCTACAGCACTGGGCACAGCTACCGCTCTCAACATCTGGATTTTAGTTTGCACCTAGTTTCACCTTAGCAGACTATGGGCACTTCTTTTGCTATACATGGTTCACATTTCTCCATAGAAGTGTATGCTCTGCCCACCCTCTTGCCCACATCTGCTCCCTGCAACACCCCTCTCACTTTGTCCCTACCATACATCTCATGTCATCTGTTCCCCTAGCTACTTTCATATTCCCGTCTATTCGCAGTTGCAGCCTCCAGCCAGGCTTTATTTTAGTTCCCTCCCCATCTACAACATTCATGTATCCATTTTTTTTTCCTCTCAGTAGCGATATGTCACTCCTGGCCAGGGCTCCTCACTCATCGGTTGCCGGTTAAGGTGTCCCGCCCCTTCCCTTCTTAAACTCCATTTGGAGTCTACATCGCCAGACTAGCGGTGGACTCCGCGTCTGGCGGCATGCATGCCTACACCTCGCTCTCCTAAAGGTAATTTAACCCCTCCTAGCACGGTTAATGCTTTTACCTCCATTTCACCCACTTACTACCATTATTTTAAATTCCTACAGCACTTCTCTCTGCATACCTCGGCTGTGGTGTAAGTAGCATATCCATCTATATTTCTCCCTCAGTAGTCCTTTGTTTAACCCTCTGGTTACCCCGTTACTTTCCACAGCCCCCAGCATAGAATTTGTGTGGCCCACTGACTTCCGGCCCCATTCATCACATGTATTCCGTATACGGTATGTTCTCTAGTTATCTTATACCACATGGACACATATCTAACGTTTGTCCTGCACTTCCTCTCTTCCTTACACCTATATCTGATTGTGCTCGGATTTTGGCTTATATTCTCTGCCAGATTCACTTCCGCTGAGTATCATGTATAATTACATTGTATTTGACCGATTGTTTCTCCTTTTTGTACATACTTTGGTTATTTTGTTTTTTTGTATTTATTTGCACTTTTTACATTTTGTAGTAACTGAAGAACGTTCATGTTGAACTGAAACGTTTTGAGTATACTGCAAAATAAATTCTTCTGTTCCAGCATCCTAAGTTGAGTGCTAAGTTTTATGTTGATTAAGTATATGGCGTGGGAGCCTAACTATAGCACGACTTCGTAGCTGTGCTCACGGTGTTGTTTCACCCACCACATTACCACACATAATCTCTCCCCCGCACCACATTACCACACATAATATCGCACCCCCACCACATCACCACACATAATCCCGCCCCCCCACCACATCACCGCACATAATCCCGCTCGCCCAACACATCACCACATATAATCCCGCCCACCACATCACCACAGATAATCCCTCACCCCCAACACATCACCACACATAATCCCGCCCCAACACATCACCACTCATAATCTCGCCCCCCATCACCACACATAATCCCGCCCTCCCACCCCATCACCACACATAATCCCGCCCTCCCACCCCATCACCACACATAATCTAGCCCCCCACCACATCACCACACATAATCCCGCCCCCCCACCACATCACCACACATAATTCTGCCCCCACCACATTACTACATATAATCCCGCCCCCCCACCACATCACCACACATAATCCCGCGCCCCCAACACATCACCGCTCATAATCCCGCCCCCCACCCCATCACCACACATAATCCCGCCCCCCACCCCATCACCACACATAATCCCGCCCCCCACCCCATCACCACACATAATCCTGCCCCCCACCCCATCACCACACATAATCCCGCCCCCCCACCCCATCACCACACATAATCCCGCCCCCCCAACCCCATCACCACTCATAATCCCGCCCCCCACCTCATCACCACACATAATCCCATCCCCCCACCACATCACCACACATAATCCCACCCCAACACATCACACTATTGTTATTAACTTCAATTTAAGTTAATTTACCACCTGTGTAAGCGCTATTGAATGTTGTCATTATTTACTTTAGTTTAATCACCAGCAGCGTTAATTAGATAGCAATGAGCGTGCCGAGTGTTAGCTGGCTGGAAACATCTAGTAAAGTAATATTATCAGTTTGAAAGTAAGGACTTGTAGATGTATTGATGGCCATTCCCTGGAGAGACTGGTGTAGATGCTGAAAATTTTCCATCTCTATTTCTCCTCTAACTTTGTTAAAGGCTTTTTTTAGGTATAAAGATTATATTTATATTAAAGTGGTATTCTCATTTCTAAGATGTTTGTGACGCCACCTTTGGTATTCGGTCAGGGATGACCGATGCTGCTTAAAGGGATCCGCTGGGATGATGTTATGGCAGCTGGAATGGTATGGTTTCCCACAGGTGAAGCTGGGTCCCCAGGGTTCCCGTTGTGGGAGGGAAAGATGGTAGATCATGTATAAAAAAACAGAGGTTTGCAGTCTCTTTACCTCTTTACTGTAGAGTTCAGGCAGCCACAGTCTAGGGTACCGGATCACCTCTTTACTGTAGAGTTCAGGCAGCCACAGTCCAGGGTACCGGATCACAGGTACAGATATGGTCCGGCCAGCTTGGAAGCGAATCTGGATTCCTCTTTACCAGGTGGGGTTAGAAGCCTTCCTTCTAGTGCTGCTTTGCAGTACCTTGTTGCCTTAGGCCTCACACAAGGTCCTCACGTTCTCTCTGTCCCCCTTGTTGGTAGGACACTACCCGTACGACAGGTAACTCGAGCCTTTCTATCATGATCCAGGCTCTATCTGCTACTGTGTCCTTAGCTGTTAATGGTGGACAGGTGACTTGAAGTCCAGCCTTCCGCCGGTTTCTGCCGTGGGGCATGAAGTTACCCCCACAACCTCGGTCTTCCAGCTACCGGTATCTGCGCTCAGCATGGAGGAAGCTCAGTTGCAGATTCTCTCTTCAGCTCTTCACTCTCCTTCGCTCCACTTCCCCTCTCAGTCTCTTTACAGACTGCTCTGGTTTCCTCTTGGCACTTTCCATGAGTTGCAGCACCTCACGTGGCTGCACAGTCCAAGAACTCCTTCCTCACTCCTCACTCTCCTCTCACGAACTATCTCCTCCTCAAGACCAGAATATATACTGTATATCTATATCTAGGGAAGCTCCCCTGAAACTGCATTCAGAGCTTCCCCTTTTTGCCTGGAGTCAGAACAGTGTTGTATGTGCTGAATACCTGATAAAGGGATCCTTCCTCACTTCCAAGTATGACATCACTCTCCCCATGAGGAAAGCAATGCCACTGTAACAACCGTTACCTGGGGTGTTACAGATCCCTTGCTGATTTTGTAAGTTTGCCCACTGACAAAGACATGAATAGTCTATAATTTTAAGGGTAGATTAATTTTAACATTGCAAAATAGAATATCAAAAATAAAATCCAGAAAATCACATTGTATAAATTATATAAATTTATTGAGTGCCTCATTCTAAATATTGTGTACAACATGTAGTTATGTTACTCCTATGCTCATAAAAATTCTGCACAGCCTGCCAACAATTATAAGCAAGGTCATCCATACTCCCTTTGAAGGCACCAATTGGAGTGCCTCCAAAAAATTAAGAAAGTGTAGTTGTAGTACTTTTACATTCATAAAGGCTTTGAACAAAGCGCAAAACTAGGAAAAATTATAAGTAAGGTTATCCAGTCATCCATAGACCCTAGAAGGCAACAACTGGCGGGCCTCATTCAAATATTGAACAATAAAAGCAATTTATGTGCTGCTGTCATCTGCTGGTGTGGAAAAGTTGGGGCTAATCGAGGCTTTGTTCATTTTTATCAGAGTAAGCCTGTCAGCACTTTCTGTTGACAGGTAAAAGAACACATCTTTTACAATCCCCCTGGTGGTACTAAACACCTGTCCAGACAAGACACTAGCGGCAGGGCAGCATAAAGCTTCCAAGGCATAGAGGGACAGCTAATGCCAGGTGTCCAGTTTTGAGACCCAATAATTGAAGGTCGCAGAGGAATTGGAGATTGCTTGACAAAGTTTAAAAACTTTTCCCTCTTTAAAAATAAAAAAAAATATCTGGCAATAAAGGAATGTCTCCCTCACGTCTCCACTTTGGTTGGGCAAGTAAGCTTGACTCCTGCCGCTATAGTTGCCTGATGGGAATTTTTTCAACATGTTTTTTACAAAGGGTTTCTGGTATAACACCATGTTAGAAGACCTCTCCACCTTAGGACGATGAGTTGCAAAGTTCTGCTTAGAGTCTTGCAGCGCGAATAACCAGTACTCTTTTTTTGGCCAACCTGAATGTAATACAAGGGTCAAGGGAAAGGCAGCGATACATAAAGTCAGCCATAGGTGCCAAAGTCCCTACAGCCAACACTGTTCCATGTTGGAGCTGGTATCCCACAACTGGTCTCTGCTGCTCACAAAGCCTTGCCAGCATGTGCAGTGTGGAGTTCCAGTGCGTGGTCATGTTGAACATCACTCTGTGAGCTGGCACTTGCATGCACTGCTGCAGCACTGTGAGAGCAGTGGCAGCTCTAGCTGAGTTGTGAAAATGGGTGCTGACAGAGCGCAGCTTGACCAGACGCTCTGGCAAATGTGGGTAGTTTTTCAGAAACCGCTGAATTACCAACATGAGCACGTGGACCAAGCATGGTACATGTGTGAGCTTGCCAAGCTTCTCAGCTGCCACCAGGTTATTCCCATTATTGCAAACGACCATGCCTTGTTGGAGATTTAGTGATGTGAGCCACAGATCTGCCTGGTCAGTTATTCATTTCAATAACTCTGCCACATTAGCTTCAGCATAGCTTGTTGCCTTTTTCTGCGCATTCTGCTCAAATTCTTTGGTATACTATATCACTGAAAAAAGTGTGATGATGAATATGGGCAGGAAAATGGATGCCCCACTGCCTTATTTTGTATGATCATGCTGAGTGCGAGCAATTCATAATCTTGGGATCAATGATAATATGCACATAATTGATGGTAAATAAAAATAGGAGTGACGAAGGGCAGGAGACTATAATTTATGATCAGAAATATTATAAATAAGTCAGAGCGAGTGCTAACAGTTTATAGCCCGAACATAGTATCTGCCATGGATTCAGATAATCAGACCAGTTATTGAACACTTGCAAGAACAAACAGGCGGAAAGAAGGATCCAAACAATAACCTATGGTCTTTTAATAAAATGCTTTAATGTGGAAGGCACAGAAGCGGTGACAGCAGTGGATAGCCACCAAACAAAAACACAAAAAGGGGCACTGGGCACCATACATGCCGTACTGAGAATAACAATAAATATAAAATAGGTCACAAATGTATCCAAAAGCATACAGAGTTTTTTTGCATAGATAAATACAAGGACAGATCACATATCAATCAATAACGTCAATAACGTAATACATTTTTCTGATTTTGGGTTAGCACATCGTTTGTTATCCTTGGTAACTGGTTTTTGTTATATGTCCTGAGGTGCCCAGTGAAATAGACCATTTACACACGAGGTACAGATTAATATTTATGATAAAGAGTCTATGTTTGTAATATGATATGTGTCTGTTGATGGAGAATATTGTAAATAGTCAGAGACAGGTCGATCTCTCAGAGGGGGTTGCCCTGTCTCGAACCACCTTAAGGAGCCTCTCCTAGGCACGTTTATTTTGCAAGAAGGGTTCATCATGCTCCCTTTCTTCTCGTATCACACACACTGCATACCAGCGATGTTGCCCCTTCATTTTGAGGAACATGACCCTGGTTCCTGGTGTCAGCTCTTGCGGCCCTTGGGGTAAGTGTTCGGTCTCTATTTCTCTCTAGAATGATACGTGCTGACAGGTACCAAACTCATCTATAGACCCACATCTCTGCTGCTAGTCGTATGTAATGACCTACCCCCAGGATGCCAACTGTTGGTACCTTGCAGCATGCGGGCCTGCTTGCATTTCTCCAGCAGTGATCCTGGCTCGCCTCCTTGTCTCTTCAGAGCAGCCTAGGCCCGCAGTCCGCTCAATAGTTGTTGGATCCTGCCTCTCCTGTCTACAGTCCACAAGAACCCCAGAGGTGAAGGCTGAAGCTTTGGTTCGGGCCTTTGTGGTTCTCGGAAAGTGGACTATTCCAGACCACAGGCTACTGCCACCTATGCTGTCGCAACAGCATGGTCTGGCTCCGATTTTCCTCTGTCGATCCCTCATGAGCCTTGGGGTATTCTGCCATCTTTGTCGTCTTGCCACCTACTAAGCATGCTACACTGTATGGATCACTAATTCAATCCAGAAAACATTTTTAATGCTTTTTTGGAGGGTTACATACCACCAAAATGTACCCAGGGGACATAATACTCTTTGGTTGAGCAATATAATACAGAAACATTTTTGAATGCTTTTTTGGAAGGTTATATACCACAGAAATCTACCCTAGAGGACATAATATGGATGAGAATGTGAAAATAGAAAGATTTAAACTCTTTTTTGGAGTATTATATAACAGCAAAATGTCACAGAAATCACCTAATGCTATATGGATTAATCCAGAAAATGCCACTACGAAGATGGCTACTGTATTACAGTGACGTGCAGGCAATCCCCGCATACTTATTGACTGTGTAACAAGCGCCAGACATGCGGAGTGGAGATTCGAGTTTGAAATCGACCACTGGCTAATGCTATCCAAGTTCCAAGCACATCCGAGCACCCAAATACTAGAGTGATATCCAAGTATCACCGAGCACGTTTGCTCATCCCTATCCATCATCTCAAATCTCAGTAATGTGAAGGTTTGTATTCATTGAAGACAGATTTTAGCCCTGCATTGATAGTGCATGGTCTCTTCAGGGGAAGAAAATAGCAGATTTCTCTAATAAAAAAAATTACAAAGTTTCTTATCTTTATTTGAACTAATTTATGGGTGAAAAAAAACCAATAGTCACTTTTTTACTTCATTCAACAAAAATGATAACATTTTTCACTGAAAACTGCATCTGACTATAATTGTTTCTCCTCATAAAAAACTAAACAGCATATCATTTGAGCAAGCAAATTTTGGGTGGTTATTTGCAGTAATTCCTAATACATATTTGAATAAAGTATTTGTGTACCATTATATGCCTGAGTATGTTTGAGTGCAGACCCCAAACAGATAACATATGTTCCTATAATTCTTTTCACTCATACGAAGACTCATCTGCCTGTGTAAAGCCTTGGTTCTGCCATCTGCTGAAAATCAAACTACTTTATCAACAAACAACCGATCACAATGCCAGAGCACAAATGAAATTTAGAACAGAGGAAAAGAATAGAAACATAATAGCCTCTTGTTAGCTTGAGAAAAGCCGAATTAGAATAGACTGCTCTTCTGCTATCTAACAGCTTAAACTGCTTCCTGCAGTGGGTTTTGACATGACATATTTTCTCGTTAATCGAGCCACTATCAACCTTTCTTCATCTTGAATGAATAGAATTAATTGGCTACAATAGAGTAATCACAATTTCTTTTCATAGATTACATTTCCTAAACAGACAGACAGAAGCGGCTCATAAATTTGTAATGTAAAAATTGGTTAATAAAGCACCACTTATATTCGATTACATGTTTTTCTAATCATGACAGCAATTGGTTGAGCCAATGATAGCTGAATTAAGCCAAAGAATGATATGCATCAGTACATGGAATGAATAATCAATAAACATAAATCTTCCTAATGGCTCTTCTTATTTCCGAAAAAATGTAGAGCTCTATTAAATTTGCATAAAAGATTTCTATCTCTCATAATCACTATAGACACATGGTAATGTGTGCTGAATTGGAGGATGACCTTCTGCCTGTAATCTTTCTGCCCATAATTTGCCTGCCAGTGTATAAAACATTTAATGATGTGGTTATTATGATTTTTCTTTTTTTTCTGGAGACTTTTTGGAACAGCATTTCTTTATGAACTCTTTTTAATGCACTCTCAGAGACTTGTCCACGGATACTGCTGTTCATCCTGATTGTCCTGGTTCAAGTATAAATGCTAGAACTACATTCTAACTTCCTCAGGCAAATGGGTAGGAGTAAGAGAAAAGGGTCAGTTGTACAACTAGTTACTTAAGGGGGTTATCCATTATTATGTGTAGGTAATTAGTATCATGAGTATCAACTCCTTTAAGAATCTGTTACCTCTGTAGGAGACCCTAAAGGTTTGTTTACACAGACTGACTAGGTGCTCTAAACAACCATTGATTTCTACAGGTCCTTCTCAAAAAATTAGCATATAGTGTTAAATTTCATTATTTACCATAATGTAATGATTACAATTAAACTTTCATATATTATAGATTCATTATCCACCAACTGAAATTTGTCAGGTCTTTTATTGTTTTAATACTGATGATTTTGGCATACAACTCCTGATAACCCAAAAAACCTGTCTCAATAAATTAGCATATCAAGAAAAGGTTCTCTAAATGACCTATTACCCTAATCTTCTGAATCAACTAATTAACTCTAAACACATGCAAAAGATACCTGAGGCTTTTAAAAACTCCCTGCCTGGTTCATTACTCAAAACCCCCATCATGGGTAAGACTAGCGACCTGACAGATGTCAAGAAGGCCATCATTGACACCCTCAAGCAAGAGGGTAAGACCCAGAAAGAAATTTCTCAACAAATAGGCTGTTCCCAGAGTGCTGTATCAAGGCACCTCAATGGTAAGTCTGTTGGAAGGAAACAATGTGGCAGAAAACGCTGTACAACGAGAAGAGGTGACCGGACCCTGAGGAAGATTGTGGAGAAGGACCAATTCCAGACCTTGGGGAACCTGAGGAAGCAGTGGACTGAGTCTGGTGTGGAAACATCCAGAGCCACCGTGCACAGGCGTGTGCAGGAAATGGGCTACAGGTGCTGCATTCCCCAGGTAAAGCCACTTTTGAACCATAAACAGCGGCAGAAGCTGTACTTTTTTCTGATGAAAGCAAATTTTGCATGTCATTCGGAAATCAAGGTGCCAGAGTCTGGAGGAAGACTGGGGAAAAGGAAATGCCAAAATGCCTGAAGTCCAGTGTCAAGTACCCACAGTCAGTGATGGTGTGGGGTGCCATGTCAGCTGCTGGTGTTGGTCCACTGTGTTTCATCAAGGGCAGGGTCAATGCAGCTAGCTATCAGGAGATTTTGGAGCACTTCATGCTTCCCTCGGCTGAAATGCTTTATGGAGATGAAGATTTCATTTTTCAGCACGACCTGGCACCTGCTCACAGTGCCAAAACCACTGGTAAATGGTTTACTGACCATGGTATTACTGTGCTCAATTGGCCTGCCAACTCTCCTGACCTGAACCCCATAGAGAATCTGTGGGATATTGTGAAGAGAAAGTTGAGAGACGCAAGACCCAACACTCTGGATGAGCTTAAGGCCGCTATTGAAGCATCCTGGGCCTCCATAACATCTCAGCAGTGTCACAGGCTGATTGCCTCCATGCCACGCTGCATTGAAGCAGTCATTTCTGCCAAAGGATTCCCGACCAAGTATTGAGTGCATAACTGAACATTATTATTTGAGGTTTTTTTGTTTGGTATTAAAAAACACTTTTATTTGATTGGTCGGGTGAAATATGCTAATTTATTGAGACAGGTTTTTTGGGTTATCAGGAGTTGTATGCCAAAATCATCAGTATTAAAACAATAAAAGACCTGACAAATTTCAGTTGGTGGATAATGAATCTATAATATATGAAAGTTTAATTGTAATCATTACATTATGGTAAATAATGAAATTTAACACTATATGCTAATTTTTTGAGAAGGACCTGTATTTACCAGTCTGCGATTGCTTCATAGCCTATTTACAGAAGCAGACTGGGGTACGCAAGGCATGCTGAATCATCTGCAATAGAGCTTTCACTGCTCACAACCTGCCAATCTATTCACAAGTACAAGTCCTATTTACACAGGGCAATGTGCTGCCATTTTAAGCTGCACAAAAGATCATTTTATCTGATGCACATGTAACACCCCAGGTAACCGGTTGTTACAGTGGTATTGCCTTCCTTACGGGGAGGATGATGTCATGCTTGGAAGCGAGGCAAAGATTCCTTTAACAGGTAACACATACTGTACATGAAACACGTTCTGACTCCAGGCCAGAAGGGGGAGCTCTGATCCAGTTTGTGGGTGGCTCCCCTATATATTCTGGCTGGAGGAAGAGTTAGAGGGTAGTCTCTTAGAGGAGAGTGGAGAGAGAGGAAGCAGACTGAAAGATTTCAGGAAGAGAGCTGGGGCCGTGCAGATGAGCAGATCTGCAGCTCCTGGAAAGGAAAGACAGGAATGAACAGCTTGTGGAGTGTGAAGGAGGAAGGACCAAAGGCGACGTAAAGAGCTGTAGGGAGGCTGCGACTGAGCTTCCTCCACGCTGAAGCGCAGAATTCAGGCAGCTGGAAGACTGAGGTTGTGGGGGTAACTCTATGCCCCACAGTAGAATCCGTCTGACAGTAGATTGCAGGTCATCTGTCCACCATTAACCCCTGAAGGCACAGTAACAGATAGATCCCAGAGTCATGCTGAGAGACCCTGTAAAAAGTCTTGAGTTACCTGCCATGCGGGTAGTGTCCTGTTGTGAATTCCGTTCTCAGGCTCCCTCCTGTGGTCATGAGTGGTACTGTGTAAGTTTGGTCTTGGGCTCCCTCTGGTGGCCTTTAGCGATATGGCTGGTCTTGGCTGGGCTCAGCTGTTTCATCTCCTGCTAGGCTGGACCTATTTAACTCACCTGGACTTTTACTTGTCGCCTGCTGTCGGTGTATTCAGTCCTGATCCTGTGCTCTCCTGAATATTCCTTGTGACCAGTCTCCTGCTATGAGAAGCTCAGTTTGCTTGTTCAGTTTCTCATTATTTCCTTGAAAACGTTTCTCATTATATTATGAGTTCAGCCCAGCTTGCTTTTATGTGATTTTTTGCTTGCTGGTTAGTTCTGGGGTGCAGAGTGCTCCCCTCACATCGTGAGTCGGTGTGGGGGTTCTTGTATTCTCTGCGTCGTTTACTTTTGATAGTTTTTGTACTGACCGCACAGACACCTATCTATTTTCTGCCTATCTAGTATTAGCGGGCCTCATTTGCTAAATCTGTTTCATCTCTACGTTTGTGTTTTCCCCTTGGCTCACCGTTATTATTTGTGGGGGGCTATCTAAAACTTTGGGTTACATTTCTCTGAGGCAAGTGAGGTCTTGCTTTCTCTCTAGGGGTAGTCAGTTTCTCAGGCTGTGACGAGACGTCTAGGTTTTCAGGTAACGTTCCACAGCTGCCTTTAGTGTGTTTGGATAGGATCAGGATTGCGGTCAGTATAGCTTCCACATCCCCAGAACTTGTCCTATATACTCAGGGTATATTTGTCAGGTCAGTTTGAGATCCTACCACCAGGATCATAACAGTACAGCAGGCCCGAAAGTGTTAATGCAGCTAAAGAGGGAGAAGAGAAATCTTAAGGTCATTTTTTTTTTCCTCTGCACTGTGTTTTGCCTCTCTCCTCCCCTTAATCTCTGGGTGGTTCTGTATGCAGCTACTAATATGGACATTCAGAGTCTGTCTTCTAGTGTGGATCATCTCACTGCAAGGGTACAGGGCATTCAGGATTATGTAGTCCGCAGTCCTATGTCAGAGCCTAAAATACCTATTCCTGAGCTGTTCTCCGGAGATAGATTTAGGTTTTTGAACTTTAAGAATAATTGTAAGTTATTTCTTTCTCTGAGACCTCGCTCATCTGGCGACTCTGTTCAGCAAGTCAAAATTGTTATTTCTTTGTTGCGGGGTGACCCTCAAGATTGGGCATTCTCTTTGGCGCCAGGAGATCCGGCACTGCTAAATGTTGATGCGTTTTTTCTGGCGCTTGGAGTGCTTTATGAGGAACCAAATCTGGTAGACCAAGCAGAGAAGGTTTTGCTGGCTCTCTCTCAGGGTCGGGATGAAGCAGAGGTTTATTGTCAGAAGTTTAGGAAGTGGTCAGTGCTCACTCAGTGGAATGAGTGCGCCCTGGCGGCGATTTTCAGAAAGGGTCTTTCTGAAGCCCTTAAAGATGTTATGGTGGGGTTCCCCACGCCGGCGGGTCTGAATGAGTCAATGTCTTTGGCCATTCAGATTGATCGGCGTTTGCGGGAGCGCAAACCTGTGCACCCTCTGGCGGTATTTTCTGAGCAGAAACCTGAGCCTATGCAATGTGACAGGATTCTGACCAGAGTTGAACGGCAAAACCACAGACGTCAGAATGGGTTGTGCTTTTACTGTGGTGATTCTGCTCATGTTATCTGAGCATGCTCTAAGCGCACAAAAAGGGTTGCTAAGTTTGTCACCATTGGTACTGTACAACCTAAATTCATTTTGTCTGTTACTTTGATTTGCTCTCTGTCATCCTACCCAGTTATGGCTTTTGTGGATTCAGGTACTGCCCTGAATTTGATGGATTTGTCATTTGCCAGGCGCTGTGGTTTTATCTTGGAGCCTTTACAATTCCCTATTCCGCTAAAGGGAATTGATGCTACACCATTGGCCAAGAATAAACCTCAGTACTGGACTCAATTGACCATGTGCATGGCTCCTGTACATCAGGAGGTAATTCGCTTTCTGGTGCTACATAATTTGCATGATGTTGTCGTGTTGGGTCTGCCATGGCTGCAGGCTCATAATCCAGTCCTGGATTGGAAAGCAAAGTCTGTGTCAAGTTGGGGGTGCCAGGGGATTCATGGCGATGCTCCTTTGGTGTCAATTGCTTCTTCTACTCCTTCTGAAGTCCCTGAATTTTTGTCGGACTACCAGGATGTATTTGATGAGCCCAAATCCAGTGCCCTACCTCCTCATAGGGATTGTGATTGTGCCATAAATCTGATTCCTGGTAGTAAGTTCCCTAAGGGACGACTTTTTAATTTGTCTGTACCAGAACATACCGCTATGCGGAGTTATATAAAGGAGACCTTGGAGAAGGGACATATTCGCCCGTCCTCGTCCCCTTCGGGTGCGGGGTTCTTTTTTGTGGCCAAGAAGGATGGTTCTCTGAGACCATGTATAGATTATCGCCTTCTAAATAACATCACGGTCAAATTTCAGTATCCCTTGCCACTATTGTCCGATCTGTTTGCCCGGATTAGGGGGGCCAGTTGGTTCACCAAGATAGATCTTCGTGGAGCGTATAATCTTGTGTGCATAAAGCAGGGCGATGAATGGAAAACAGCATTTAATACGCCCGAAGGCCATTTTGAGTACTTGGTGATGCCTTTTGGGCTTTCTAATGCCCCCTCTGTGTTTCAGTCCTTCATGCACGATATCTTCCGAGAGTACCTTGATAGATTTATGATTGTGTACCTGGATGATATTTTGGTCTTTTCTGACGATTGGAAGTCTCATGTGAAGCAGGTCAGGATGGTATTTCAGGTCCTGCGTGCCAATGCCTTGTTTGTGAAGGGCTCTAAATGTCTCTTCGGAGTCCAGAAGGTTTCCTTTTTGGGCTTTATTTTTTCTCCTTCTACTATCGAGATGGATCCAGTCAAGGTCCAGGCTATTCATGACTGGACTCAACCTACATCTGTGAAGAGTCTTCAGAAGTTCTTGGGTTTTGCTAATTTTTACCGTCGCTTCATCACTAATTTTTCTAGTGTGGTGAAGCCTTTGACGGATTTGACCAAGAAGGGTTCTGATGTGACGAATTGGTCTCCTGCGGCCGTGGAGGCCTTTCAGGAGTTGAAACGTCGGTTTTCTTCGGCTCCTGTCTTGCGCCAGCCCGATGTCTCTCTTCCCTTTCAGGTCGAGGTTGATGCTTCGGAGATTGGAGCAGGGGCTGTTTTGTCGCAGAGAAGCTCTGATGGCTCTGTGATGAGACCATGTGCTTTCTTTTCAAGAAAGTTTTCGCCTGCCGAGCGGAATCATGATGTTGGTAATCGAGAGTTGTTGGCAATGAAGTGGGCATTTGAGGAGTGGCGACATTGGCTTGAGGGAGCCAAGCATCGTGTGGTGGTCTTGACGGATCACAAGAATTTGACTTATCTCGAGTCTGCCAAACGGTTGAATCCGAGACAGGCTCGATGGTCGTTGTTTTTCTCTCGCTTCAATTTCGTGGTTTCATATCTTCCGGGTTCGAAAAACGTGAAGGCTGATTCCCTTTCTAGTAGTTTTGTACCTGACTCCCCGGAGGTTTCTGAACCGACTGGTGTTCTCAAAGAGGGGGTGATTTTGTCTGCTATCTCTCCTGATCTGCGACGAGTGTTGCAGGAGTTTCAGGCCTATAGACCTGACCGTTGTCCACCGGAGAGACTGTTTGTCCCAGACAGATGGACCAGTAGAGTTATTTCCGAGGTTCATTCTTCGGTGTTGGCGGGTCATCCTGGGATTTTTGGTACCAGGGATTTGGTGGCGAGATCCTTTTGGTGGCCTTCCTTGTCGCGGGATGTGCGTTCCTTTGTGCAGTCCTGTGGGATTTGTGCTCGGGCCAAGCCTTCGTGTTCTCGTGCCAGTAAATTGCTTTTGCCTTTGCCTGTCCCGAAGAGGCCTTGGACGCATATTTCCATGGATTTTATTTCGGATCTTCCTGTCTCTCAGAAGATGTCTGTCATCTGGGCGGTTTGTGATCGTTTTTCCAAAATGGTCCATTTGGTACCCTTGCCTAAGTTGCCTTCCTCCTCCGATTTGGTGCTATTGTTTTTTCAGAATGTGGTTCGTTTACATGGTATTCCGGAGAACATTGTGTCCGACAGAGGATCCCAGTTTGTGTCCAGATTTTGGCGATTCTTTTGTGCTAAGATGGGCATTGAATTGTCTTTTTCGTCAGCCTTCCATCCTCAGACGAATGGTCAAACCGAACGAACTAATCAGACCTTGGAAACTTATTTGAGATGTTTTGTTTCTGCTGACCAGGATGATTGGGTGACCTTTTTGCCATTGGCTGAGTTTGCCCTCAATAATCGGGCTAGTTCTGCTACTTTGGTTTCACCTTTCTTTTGCAATTCTGATTTTCATCCTCGTTTCTCCTCGGGTCAGGTTGAGTCTTCTGACTGTCCTGGGGTGGATTCTGTGGTGGATAGGTTGCAGCAGATTTGGAACCATGTGGTGGACAATTTGACTTTGTCCCAAGAGAAGGCTCAGCGCTTTGCTAACCGCCGTCGCTGTGTGGGTCCCCGACTTCGTGTGGGAGATTTGGTATGGTTGTCTTCTCGTTATGTCCCAATGAAGGTTTCCTCTCCTAAGTTCAAGCCTTGTTTCATCGGTCCTTATAAGATTTTGGAAATCCTCAACCCTGTGTCTTTTCGTTTGGACCTCCCAACATCGTTTGCCATTCATAATGTGTTCCATAGGTCGTTGTTGCGGAGATATGTGGTGCCTGTGGTCCCTTCTGTTGATCCTCCTGCTCCGGTCTTGGTCGAGGGGGAGTTGGAATATGTGGTGGAGAAGATCTTGGATTCTCGTATTTCGAGACGGAGGCTTCAGTACTTAGTGACATGGAAGGGCTATCGTCAGGAGGATAATTCCTGGGTTGTCGTCTCCGATGTCCATGCGGCCGATTTGGTTCGTGCCTTTCATTTGGCTCATCCTGATTGGCCTGGGAGCTCTGTTGAGGGTTCAGTGACCCCTCCTCAAGGGTGGGGTACTGTTGTGAATTCCGTTCTCGGGCTCCCTCCTGTGGTCATGAGTGGTATTGTGTGAGTTTGGTCTTGGGCTCCCTCTGGTGGCCTTTAGCGATATGGCTGGTCTTGGCTGGGCTCAGCTGTTTCATCTCCTGCTAGGCTGGGCCTATTTAACTCACCTGGACCTTTACTTGTCGCCTGCTGTCGGTGTATTCAGTCCTGATCCTGTGCTCTCCTGAATATTCCTTGTGACCAGTCTCCTGCTATGAGAAGCTAAGTTTGCTTGTTCAGTTTCTCATTATTTCCTTGAAAATGTTTCTCATTATATTATGAGTTCAGCCCAGCTTGCTTTTATGTGATTTTTTGCTTGCTGGTTAGTTCTGGGGTGCAGAGTGCTCCCCTCACATCGTGAGTCGGTGTGGGGGTTCTTGTATTCTCTGCGTCGTTTACTTTTGATAGTTTTTGTACTGACCGCACAGACACCTATCTATTTTCTGCCTATCTAGTATTAGCGGGCCTCATTTGCTAAATCTGTTTCATCTCTACGTTTGTGTTTTCCCCTTGGCTCACCGTTATTATTTGTGGGGGGCTATCTAAAACTTTGGGTTACATTTCTCTGAGGCAAGTGAGGTCTTGCTTTCTCTCTAGGGGTAGTCAGTTTCTCAGGCTGTGACGAGACGTCTAGGTTTTCAGGTAACGTTCCACAGCTGCCTTTAGTGTGTTTGGATAGGATCAGGATTGCGGTCAGTATAGCTTCCACATCCCCAGAACTTGTCCTATATAATCAGGGTATATTTGTCAGGTCAGTTTGAGATCCTACCACCAGGATCATAACAGTGTCCTACCAATAAGGGGGACAGAGAGAACGTGAGGACCTTGTGTGAGGCCTAAGGCAGCAAGGAACTACAACACAGCGCTGAAAGGAAGGCTTCCAACCCCACCTGGCTAGGAGGATCTCAGAATCGCTTCCAAGCTGGCCGGACCATACTAGTACCTGTGATCCGGGACCCTGGACTGTGGCTGCCTTACACCAGTAAAGAGATAAAGAGACTGCAACCTTGTGTCCTCTGTTTTCCTACTACACCATCTTTATCTACTACACTGGGAGCCCTGGGGACCCAGCTTCACCTGTGGGAGCCATATCATCCCTGCTGCCATAACATTTGAAAAAACTGACCGTCACATCCAAACATAGACTAAGTGTGAACAGGTGCTGATCCTAGAGTCACCAACTCTTATATAGTCAAGCAAATAAGGCAGCACACTGCAGCGCTGAAACATGCAAACATGAAATACGAAAATTGAACTGCATTACTGCACTAGAAATATGAAACACGAGAGGGTTTAGCGCATGAAAATGGCCAATTTTATGTGTACTTGGTAGCCACTTTACGGCATCTCTCTTATAACAGGTCCTACGCTTTCCTTTCCTCAAATGCAGTTCAATTTTCGTGTTTCATGTTTGCATGTTTCAGCGCTGCAGTGTGCTGCCTTATTTGCTTGCTGCCGTAACATCACTCCAGTGGACCCATTTAACCAGCATTGGTCATCCCTGACCGAATACCACAGGTGGCGTCACAAACATTCTTATTCCTAAAAACCCTTTAAATACATTTCCTTTAATTTGGATGCCCAGGGCCACGGACCAGGTCGCTGCCACCATGACCACCCCTTTAATGACGACCGGACCCAATACCAAGCACCCCTGGGCCCTGGCGGGTGCTCCACACATGCATTTTGCTCATTCATCAGGTGATTGTCAACCGGTTTACTATTTACATTGAAATATATTCTTGAAACAGCATTCCTGGGTATCCCCATTCACAAAAATCTTTCAGTGTAACTGAAGTCTTAACCCCTTTCTGACATTGGACGTACTATCCCGTCGAGGTGTGGTGGGCCCGTATGACCACCGACGGGATAGTATGTCATAGCGATCGGCCGCGCACACAGGGGGAGCATGGCCGATCGTGGCCGGGTGTCAGCTGACTATCGCAGCTGACATC
The DNA here is from genome assembly GCF_051348905.1 of Ranitomeya variabilis. Taxonomy (NCBI): domain Eukaryota; kingdom Metazoa; phylum Chordata; class Amphibia; order Anura; family Dendrobatidae; genus Ranitomeya; species Ranitomeya variabilis. The sequence goes on from NC_135233.1 coordinate 517,563,707, forward strand.
CGGCTCTATGTGCCAGGAGCGGTCACGGACCGCCCCCAGCACATTAACCCCCAGCACACTGCGATCAAACATGATCGCAGTGTTCCGGCGGTATAGGGAAGCATCGCGCAGGGAGGGGGCTCCCTGCGGGCTTCCCTGAGACCCCCGGAGCAACGCGATGTGATCGCGTTGCTCCGAGGGTCTCTTACTTCCTCCTCCCTGCAGCAGGCCCGGATCCAAAATGGCCACGGCATCCGGGTCCTGCAGGGAGGTGGCTTCACAGCGCCTGCTCAGAGCAGGCGCCGGGAAGCCTGGAGCTGTGCACGTCAGAACGCCGAGTGCACAGCAAAGTGTCAGATCAGCGATCTTACACTATAACATGATGCCCCCCCGGGGCAATGTTATAGTGTACAAAAAAAAATATTCACGTGTAAAAAAAAAAAAAAAAAGTAATTTAAAAAGAATATATATACACTCACTGGCCACTTTATTAGGTACACCTGTCCAACTTCTTGTTAACACTTAATTTCTAATCAGCCAATCACATGGCGGCAACTCAGTGCATTTAGGCATGTAGACATGGTCAAGACAATCTCCTGCAGTTCAAACCGAGCATCAGTATGGGGAAGAAAGGTGATTTGAGTGCCTTTGAACGTGGCATGGTTGTTGGTGCCAGAAGGGCTGGTCTGAGTATTTCAGAAACTGCTGATCTACTGGGATTTTCACGCACAACCATCTCTAGGGTTTACAGAGAATGGTCCGAAAAAGAAAAAAAATTCAGTGAGCGGCAGTTCTGTGGGCGGAAATGCCTTGTTGATGCCAGAGGTCAGAGGAGAATGGGCAGACTGGTTCGAGCTGATAGAAAGGCAACAGTGACTCAAATCGCCACCCGTTACAACCAAGGTAGGCCTAAGAGCATCTCTGAACGCACAGTGCGTCGAACTTTGAGGCAGATGGGCTACAGCAGCAGAAGACCACACCGGGTACCACTCCTTTCAGCTAAGAACAGGAAACTGAGGCTACAATTTGTACAAGCTCATCGAAATTGGACAGTAGAAGATTGGAAAAACGTTGCTTGGTCTGATGAGTCTCGATTTCTGCTGCGACATTCGGATGGTAGGGTCAGAATTTGGCGTAAACAACATGAAAGCATGGATCCATCCTGCCTTGTATGGAGCATCTTTGGGATGTGCAGCCGACAAATCTGCGGCAACTGTGTGATGCCATCATGTCAATATGGACCAAAATCTCTGAGGAATGCTTCCAGCACCTTGTTGAATCTATGCCACGAAGAATTGAGGCAGTTCTGAAGGCAAAAGGGGGTCCAACCCGTTACTAGCATGGTGTACCTAATAAAGTGGCCGGTGAGTGTATATATATATATATTGTTCCTATAAATACATCTCTTTATCTAAATAAAAAAAACAATAAAAGTAGACATATTTAGTATTCCTGCATCCGTAACGACCCGACCTATTAAACAGTCCCACTAGTTAACCCCTTCAGTGAACACCGTAAAGAAAAAAAACTAGCCAAAAAACAATGCTTAATTATCATACTGCCAAACAAAAAGTGGAATAACACGCAATCAAAAAAACGTATATAAATAACCATGGTACTGCTGAAAACGCCATCTTGTCCCGCAAAAAACGAGTAAACATACAGCATCATCAAAAAAAAAAAAAAGTTATGGTCCTCAGAATATAGCGATGCAAAAATAATTATTTTTTCTATTAAATAGTTTTTATCGTATAAAAGCGCCAAAACATAAAAAAATGATATACATGAGGTATCGCTGTAATCATACTGACCCGAAGAATAAAACTGCTTTATCCATTTTACCAAACGCGGAATGGTATAAACACCTCCCCCAAAAGAAATTCATGAATAGCTGGTTTTTGGTCATTCTGCCTCACAAAAATCGGAATGAAAAGCAATCAAAAAATTTCAGGTGCCCAAAAATGATACCTATAAAAACGTCAACTCGTCCCGCAAAAAACAAGACCTCACATGACTCTGTGGATGAAAATATGGAAAAATTATAGCTCTCAAAATGTGGTAATGCAAAAAATATTTTTGCAATAGAAAGCATCTTTCAGTGTGTGACGGCTGCCAATCATAAAAATCCGCTAAAAAACCCACTACAAAAGTAAACCAAACCCCCCTTCATCACCCCCTTAGTTAGCGAAAAATTAAAAAAATTAAAAAATGTATTTATTTCTATTTTCCCATTAGGGTTAGGGTTAGGGCTAGGGTTAGGGTAAGGGTTAGGGTTAGGGTTAGGGTTAGGGCTAGGGTTAGGGCTAAAGCTAGGGTTAGGGCTAGGGTTAGGGCTAGGGTTGAGGCAAGGGTTAGGGCAAGGGTTAGGGCAAGGGTTAGGGTTGGGGCTAGGGTTAAGGCTACAGTTAGGGTTGGAGCTAAAATTAGGGTTAGGGTTGGGGCTAAACTTAGGGTTAGGGTTTGGATTACATTTACAGTTGGGAATAGGGTTGGGATTAGTGTTAGGGGTGTGTCAGGGTTAGGGGTGTGGTTAGGGTTACCGTTGAGATTAGGGTTTGGGATGTGTTTGGAATAGGGTTTCAGTTATAATTGGGAAGTTTCCACTGTTTAGGCACATCAGGGGCTCTCCAAATGCGACATGGCGTCTGATCTCAATTCCAGCCAATTCTGCGTTAAAAAAGTAAAACAGTGCTCCTTCCCTTCCGAGCTCTCCCGTGCGCCCAAACAGGGGTTTACCCAAACATATGGGGTATCGGCGTACTCAGGACACATTGGACAACAACTTTTGGGGTCCAATTTCTCCTGCTACCCTTGGGAGAATACAAAACTGGGGGCTAAAAAATAATTTTTGCGGAAAAAAAAGATTTTTATTTTCACGGCTTTGCGTTATAAACTGTAGTGAAACACTTGGGGGTTCAAAGTTCTCACAACACATCTAGATAAGTACCTTGGGGGTCTAGTTTCCAATATGGGGTCACTTGTGGGGGTTTCTACTGTTTAGGTACATTAGGGGATCTGCAAATGCAATGTGACGCCTGCAGACCAATCCATCTAAGTCTGCATTCCAAATGACGCTCCTTCCCTTCCGAGCTCTGCTATGCGCTCAAACGGTGGTCCCCCCCACATATGGGGTATCAGCATACTCAGGACAAATTGGACAACTTTTGGGGTCCAATTTCAACTCTTACCCTTGGAAAAATACAAGACTGGGGGCTAAAAAATAACACAACACATCTAGATGAGTTCCTTAGGGGGTCTATTTTCCAAAATATTGTCACTTGTGGGGGGTTTCAATGGTCAGGCACATCAGTGGCTCTCCAAACGCAACATGGCGTCCCATCTAAATTCCTGTCAATTTTGCATTGAAAAGTCAAACGGCGCTCCTTCCCTTCCGAGCTCTCCCATGCGCTCAAATAGTGGTTTACCCCCACATATGGGGTATCAGCGTACTCAGGACAAATTGTACAAATTTGGGGTCCAATATCTTCTCTTACCCTTGGGAAAATAAAAAATTGGGGGCGAAAAGATCATTTTTGTGAAAAAATATGATTTTTTATTTTTACGGCTCTGCATTCTAAACTTCTGTGAATCACTTAATGGGTCAAAGTGCTCACCACTAGGGTTGAGCGAAACGGGTCGGCCATTTTCAGAAGTCGCCGACTTTTGGCAAAGTCGGGTTTCATGAAACCCGACCCGACCCCTGTGTGGGGTCGGCCATGAGGTCGGCGATCTTCTGAATCTGGTATCGGAATTCCGATACCGAGTTCCGATATGTTTGCAATATCGGGAATCGGTATCGGAATCCATATTTAAGTGTAAAATATTAGTCTGGCCTTTTCCCTAATTCAATGTCAGTTGTCAATTGTTGAGCTTGGAGTCATGGCTCTCTGAGGATTTCCCTGTCACTCTGACCATTTCAGCAAAGCTAAGTCCTTTTTTGTCTTTTTGCAGTTCACTTGTTGTGGACTTTGTTGTTTAGCACTTTCTATGTTTTGCTCATTTGTCCAGCTTATCAGTATGTATCTAGTCAGCTAAGCTGGAAGCTCTGGGCAGCAGAGTTTGCCCTCCACACCTTTAGTCAGGTGTGGAGATTTTTGCATTTCTCTGCGGTGGACTTTTTCTAGTTTTTATTACTGACCGCACAGTGTTCTGTCCTGTACTAATTCTTTCTAGCTAGTAGTGGCCTCCTTTGCTAAATCTTGTTTCATACTACGTATGTCATTTCCTTCTCCTCTCACAGTCATTATTTGTGGGGGGCTGTCCTATCCTTTGGGGATTTTCTCTGAGGCAAGATAGCTTTCCTGCTTCTACCTTTAGGGGTAGCTAGATCTCCGGCTGTGACGAGGTGTCCAGGGAGTGACAGGAACATCCCACGGCTACCGCTAGTGTCTGTGTTAAGATCAGGAACTGCGGTCGGTATAGTTACCACCTGCTCAGAGCTAGTCGCATGTCGCTCCTTAATCACCAGACCATAACAACCAGGGCGCGTCCGAGGGTGAGTATATCAATAATTTTTATTTTGATTCTTTATTTTACACATTAATATGGATCCCAGGGCCTGAAGGAGAGTTTCCTCTCCTTCAGACCCTGGGAACCATAGTATCCCATTGCACTGCATTGGGTTTCGTGTTTCGGCTGACCCCGACCCCGACTTTTTTATGGGATCGGCCGATTTCACTCGACCCGACTTTTGAGAAAGTCGGGTTTCGTGAAACCCGACCCGATCCTATAAAAATAAAAGTCGCTCAACCCTACTCACCACACATCTATATAAGTTCCTTAGGGGGTCTACTTTCCAAAATGGTGTCACTTGTGGGGGGTTTAATGTTTAGGCACATCAGGGGCTCTCCAAACGCAACATGGCGTCCCATCTCAATTCCAGTCAATTTTGCATTGAAAAGTCAAATCGTGCTCCTTCACTTCAGAGCTCTGCCATGTGCCCAAACAGTGGTTTACCCCAACATATGGGGTACCAGCATACTCAGAACAAATTGTACAACAAATTTTGGGGTCCATTTTCTCCTGTTACCCTTGGTAAAATAAAACAAATTGTAGCTGAAATAATTTTTTTGTGAAAAAAAGTTAAATGTTCATTTTTATTTAAACATTCCAAAAATTCCTGTGAAACACCTGAAGGGTTAATAAACTTCTTGAATGTGGTTTTAAGCACCTTGAGGGGTGCAGTTTTTAGAATAGTGTCACACTTGGTTATTTTCTATCATATAGACCCCTCAAAGTAACTTCAAATGAGATGTGGTCTCTAAAAAAAAATGGTGTTGTAAAAATGAGAAATTGCTGGTCAAATTTTAACCCTTATAACTCCCTAACAAAAATAAATTTTGGTTCCAAAATTGTGCTGTTGTAAAGTAGACATGTGGGAAATGTTACTTATAAAGTATTTTGTGTGACATATCTATGTAATTTAATTGCATACAAATTCAAATTTGGAAAATTGTGAAATTTTCAAAATTTTTGCCAAATTTCTGTTTTTTTCACAAATAAACGCAGGTAATATCAAAGAAATTTTACCAATATCATGAAGTACAATATGTCATGAGAAAACAGTGTCAGAATCACTGGGATCTGTTGAAGCATTTCAGAGTTATAACCTCATAAACGGACAGTGGTCAGAATTGTAAAAATTGGCCTGGCCATTAACGTGCAAACCTCCCTTGGGGGTAATGGGGGTTAAAGTGAGTTTGTCAGTACAAAATTACAGTTCAAACTAAGTGCAGGTGCAACACCCACAAGGGCTGTGGGGTACTCAGAACTGGGTCAGCCGGTTCTTGAAGGGGTGGTCACAGCAGCAGTGACCCGGTCCGTGGCCCTGGGCGTGCAATAAAAGTATTGAGGAACGTTTGTAGGGGATAGAGGAATTGTTTGTGATGCCACCTGTGGTACTCAGCTAGGGATAGCTGATGCTGCTTAAAGAGACCACTGGAGCTGATGGTGATGCAGCATAGTTGGTACAGCTTAGGCTAGTTTCACACTAGCGTCGGGAACAACCCGTCGCTGTGCGTCGGGCCGACGTTCCCGACGCTAGGGTGGTCTCCGCCGCACAACGGGGGCAGCGGATGCATTTTTCCCACGCATCCGCTGCCCCATTGTGAGGTGCGGGGAAGTGCGGGGAGGTGGGGGCGGAGTTCCGGCCGCGCATGCACGGTCGGAAAAAGTGGACCGTCGGGAGCAAAAAACGTTTTTTTTCTCCCGACGGTCCGCTACCACACGCCCAAGCGTCGCAAAACGGATGCGACGTTTGGCAATGCGTCGCAAATGTGTCGCAAATGCGTTGCTAATGTTAGTCTATGACGAAAAAACGTATCCAGCAAGAACTTTTGCTGGATGCGTATTTTCGGCAAAACGACGCATTTGCGACGTATTGCAGTTAACGCTAGTGTGAAACTAGCCTTAGTCCCAAGATATACAGTGGGGCAAAAAAGTATTTAGTCATTCAGCAATAGTGCAAGTTCCACCACTTAAAAAGATGAGAGGCGTCTGTAATTTACATCATAGTTAGACCTCAACTATGGGAGACAAACTGAGAAATAAAAATCCAGAAAATCACATTGTCTGTTTTTTTATCATTTTATTTGCATATTATGGTGGAAAATAAGTATTTGGTCAGAAACAAACAATCAAGATTTCTGTCTCTCACAGACCTGTAACTTCTTCTTTAAGAGTCTCCTCTTTCCTCCACTCATTACCTGTAGTATTGGCACCTGTTTAAACTTGTTATCAGTATAAAAAGACACCTGTGCACACCCTCAAACAGTCTGACTCCAAACTCCACTATGGTGAAGACCAAAGAGCTGTCAAAGGACACCAGAAACAAAATTGTAGCCCTGCACCAGGCTGGGAAGACTGAATCTGCAATAGCCAACCAGCTTGGAGTGAAGAAATCAACAGTGGGAGCAATAATTAGAAAATGGAAGACATTCAAGACCACTGATAATCTCCCTCGATCTGGGGCTCCACGCAAAATCCCACCCCATGGGGTCAGAATGATCACAAGAACGGTGAGCAAAAATCCCAGAACCACGCGGGGGGACCTAGTGAATGAACTGCAGAGAGCTGGGACCAATGTAACAAGGCCTACCATAAGTAACACACTACGCCACCATGGACTCAGATCCTGCAGTGCCAGATGTGTCCCACTGCTTAAGCCAGTACATGTCCGGGCCCGTCTGAAGTTTGCTAGAGAGCATTTGGATGATCCAGAGGAGTTTGGGGAGAATGTCCTATGGTCTGATGAAACCAAACTGGAACTGTTTGGTAGAAACACAACTTGTCGTGTTTGGAGGAAAAAGAATACTGAGTTGCATCCATCAAACACCATACCTACTGTAAAGCATGGTGGTGGAAACATCATGCTTTGGGGCTGTTTCTCTGCAAAGGGGCCAGGACGACTGATCCGGGTACATGAAAGAATGAATGGGGCCATGTATCGTGAGATTTTGAGTGCAAACCTCCTTCCATCAGCAAGGGCATTGAAGATGAAACGTGGCTGGGTCTTTCAACATGACAATGATCCAAAGCACACCGCCAGGGCAACGAAGGAGTGGTTTCGTAATAAGCATTTCAAGGTCCTGGAGTGGCCTAGCCAGTCTCCAGATCTCAACCCTATAGAAAACCTTTGGAGGGAGTTGAAAGTCCGTGTTGCCAAGCGAAAAGCCAAAAACATCACTGCTCTAGAGGAGATCTGCATGGAGGAATGGGCCAACATACCAACAACAGTGTGTGGCAACCTTGTGAAGACTTACAGAAAACGTTTGACCTCTGTCATTGCCAACAAAGGATATATTACAAAGTATTGAGATGAAATTTTGTTTCTGACCAAATACTTATTTTCCACCATAATATGCAAATAAAATGATAAAAAACCAGACAATGTGATTTTCTGGATTTTTTTTTCTCAGTTTGTCTCCCATAGTTGAGGTCTACCTATGATGTAAATTACAGACGCCTCTCATCTTTTTAAGTGGTGGAACTTGCACTATTGCTGAATGACTAAATACTTTTTTGCCCCACTGTATATACTATTAAAGATGGTGATGGTGGATGTGTGCAGGGTAAATTGCGCAATAAAGAGAATGGACACATCAAGGTGCAGTCTTCAAGTTTTACTCACAGTTCTGGTATGCTAACCAGCCGGGTGCTGTGTCCTCTAGGTTTAGTGGTCCAGCCAACTCTCCAGTAACTTGGGGCACTTGTCCAGAACCCCTTTTTATGTGCCTTTCCTGGCCGACTCTCTGCGCTTGCACTCACCTCTCCTGCCTTGCGCTTCACACCCAGTGTCCCAAGCTTATAGTCATGGATCCTGTCGGGCGACGTCCTCACTGTCCCCTTGACCCTCTGTGACTCCCTTTTCAGCGGGCTAGATGTGCATATGGCTGTCGCACTTGTAGACATGACAACCTCTGTGTTCCTAGCTGTGACTTCCCCTACTGCAACCTGGTCCCTCCACCTGGCGATGGTCAGCGTGAATTCAGGCACCCACTGGTGGTTTCCTTACTTCCCGTGCCCCTAGGACCTATTTGTTCCTTCTGGGAGCTTCTCTCCACTCTCTCTCTCTTCAGACTGTCGGGAGTCTCAGACCCACACGTCTGCTCTGCTCCACTTCTCACAGAATCTCTAACTTTCCTCACTCTCTCATCCCCTTGTTCACTGTCTCCACCCACACCCTCTACCTAATACCTCCCTAGCCTGGAGAGGTCTAGTGATGGGTGCAAGTTTTAGGGTTCTATTCAGTGTCTCCTCCTTACCAGAGAGTTGGAGCACCACACCTCTGGCTGAGGTGCAGTACCTCTGTGGTGATTGGACCCCCAGGGGTGCCACATAGGTGCTCCGTGCACCCTTTGTAAAAATATTTAGGTGAACTTTTCCACCTACTTGGTTTACCCCCCTCTTCTTTGATTGACATCTCTGGCTTCATAGTGCAACAGAAGGGTGGAGACAAATGGAAAACAAGTAGGTGGGCAGGTGCATTTAAATGTTTGTCAATGCAAATGGTGCACTGGGAGCCTGTACTTGGATTGAACAGTAATTTTGTTGCTGGCAAACTCTCTTTAAGGTGGCCTGCTCATATTGTCAATGACAACCATCTAAAATGTCAGGGAAAAAGGTTTGGGTGTATTACATTTTAACAAGCCTGATCATTTGTTCTCACAGGTGGCACTAGAGTTCTAGTCCTCATCCTCTCTGAAGCGGCAATTTGAATATTTAATTTCCTAATGGACCATTGCAAGGCTTAAAAGTCTCCTCAGATAGACATGCCTGACTTGGTATGTCACTCTCGACATAGAGAAATGTTACCCCTTGGATCCTTCTCAAAGGAACCAAGGTATCCTGAAGTGGATTGCTGTTTGTTTCCCGTAACTATATCCATAATATTTTAGAATCACATGTTTGCTTCCGATACCAATACAAGTCAATGGGACTCAAGTATCGGACGGTATCCCTGATGGTTCCCAGGGTCTGAAGGAGAGGAAACTCTCCTTCAGGCCCTGGGATCCATATTAATGTGTAAAATAAAGAATTAAAATAAAAAATATTGCTATACTCACCTCTCCAACGCAGCCTGCACCTTACCGAGGAAACCGGCAGCCTTGTTTGCTTAAAATGCGCGCGTTTACTGCCTTCTGTGACGTCACGGCTTCTGATTGGTCGCGTGCCGCCCATGTGACCGCGACGCGACCAATCACAACAAGCCGTGACGTAATTTTCAGGTCCTGAATGCCTAGAATTAGGCATTCAGGATCTGAAAATTATGTCACGGCTTGTTGTGATTGGTCGCGTCGCGGTCACATGGGCGGCACGCGACCTATCACAAGCCGTGACGTAATTTTCAGGTCCTGAATGCCTAGAATTAGGCATTCAGGACCTGAAAATTACGTCACGGCTTGTTGTGATTGGTCGCGTCGCGGTCACATGGGCGGCACGTAAGGCAGTAAACGCGCGCATTTTAAGCAAACAAGGCTGCCGGTTTCCTCGGTAAGGTGTAGGCTGCGTCGGAGAGGTGAGTATAGCAATATTTTTTATTTTAATTCTTTATTTTACACATTATATCGATCCCGATACCGATTCCCGATACAACAAAAGTATCGGATCTCGGTATCGGAATTCCGATACCGCTAAGTATCGGCCGATACCCGATACTTGCGGAATTGGAATGCTCAACACTACAGATGACCTGATATTTAAAATTGTCTATACTGTTGAACTGGTCTCAAAAAAAATTTGGGGTACTAATAAATTTACATGAATCTCAATACTAAAAAGCCTGTAATTGTTGAAAATACACATGGCAAAGAGAGTGAACCCTGCTGACCATAAGGCTACTTTCACACTAGCGTTAACTGCAATACGTTAAAATGCGTCGTTTTGCAGAAAAAACGCATCCTGCAAAAGTGTTTGCAGGATGCGTTTTTTCCCCATAGACTTGTATTGGCGACGCATTGCGATGGATTGTCATACGTCGTGTCCGTCGTACGAGGTATGCGTCGAAGTTTGGCGACACGTCGTCGGCAAAAAACGTTGATTGTAACGTTTTTTGTCTCCGCCTAAAAAACGTGCCGCGACGCATCCTGCGGCATGCGTCGTTGGCTACAATGGAAGCCTATGAGCGACGGATGCGTCGGGACACATGGTACGACGCAATGCAGCGCTGCAATACTTTTTTTACACTGAGCATGCTCAGAAGCTGGATTTTGTTGCCAATTGGCCAGACACCCCCAAATCTATATAAACCTGGCCTGGGCCTTCAACCCCACATATGCCAGCAAGAAGACAGAGAGGAGAAGACTGCCAGCAAGAGCCAGCCTGCCACAAGACCCCAGCCTGCCACAAGACCCCAGCCTGCCACAGGAGCCTGCCACAAGACTCCATCAAGCCTGCCACAAGACTCCAGCAAGCCTGCCACAAGACTCCAGGCAGCCTGGCACAAGACTCCAGCCACCATAGAGCCAGTGTGAGTATTGCCATTTCTGTGTGCGTCTGTGTGCCTGTGCATTTTTGTGTGTATGAGGTACTGACTACAGCAAGAGCTTAAAACCTGAAGAGAACCAGAGGCCTGCCATCGTCCTGCAACAGCCAGTGCCATGCTGGAGTCCAGATCCACCCTGTTGCCAGCCACTGTGAAGACATCCAGCCGGAGGACTGCCAGCCTTTTTTACGTGTATGTGTGTATGTGTGTGCGTATGCGTCTTCTGTTTGGGTCCACCTTTGTGCCTTTGTTGTACATATGTGTATTTGCATAAAGCTTATGTGCTTTTGTGTGTGTGTGTGTGTGTGTGTGTGTGTATTTTTGTACGGCTGTGTGCTTTTGTATGTATGTCTTCATGTGCCTACACCTTATTATGCCTTCGCCAATCTTATGCCTGTTCATGTGGGAGGGTATGTGTCCACGTTCAGAATTGCATCAGGATTTGGTCAGGATTAGTGTTGAGCGATACCGTCCGATACTTGAAAGTATCGGTATCGGAAAGTATCGGCCGATACCGGCAAAGTATCGGATCTAATCCGATACCGATACCCGATACCAATACAAGTCAACGGGACACCAAGTATTGGACGGTATCCTGTATGGTTCCCAGGGTCTGAAGGAGAGGAAACTCTCCTTCAGGCCCTGGGATCCATATCAATGTGTAAAAGAAAGAATTAAAATAAAAAATAGGGATGTACTCACCCTCTGACGCGCCCTGGACTTTACCGCCGTAACCGGGAGCCGTTGTACCTAAGAATGCGCGCTTGAAGGGCCTTAGATGACGTCACGGCGCTCTGATTGGTCCGTAGCGGTCGCGTGACCGCTACGCGACCAATCACAAAGCCGTGACGTCACCTAAGGTCTTTCAAGTGCTTGAAATACCTTAGAAGACGTCCGCAGCTTCTGATTGGTCGCGTAGCGGTCGCGTGACCGCTATGCGACCAATCACAAAGCCGTGACATCACCTAAGGTCTTTCAAGCGCTTGAAAGACCTTAGGTGACGTCACGGCTTTGTGATTGGTCGCGTAGCAGTCACGCGACCGCTACGGACCAATCAGAGCGCCGTGACGTCATCTAAGGCCCTTCAAGCACGCATTCTTAGGTACAACGGCTCCCGGGAACGGCGGTAAAGTCCAGGGGCCGCCGGAGAGGTGAGTATATCCCTATTTTTTATTTTAATTCTTTCTTTTACACATTGATATGGATCCCAGGGCCTGAAGGAGAGTTTCCTCGGCGACGATTCCACCAACTCTGGGATCGGCTGGTAGAACCTTCACGGTTTGTTGACTGTTCAGCAGCAGCAGGAGCAGCAGGAGACTGAAATAAAGGAAACAAATTATCTGTAATGTAGGCATGTTTTCTGTGTTTAGTTATGTATGAAAATCTGTTTTGTGTATGGTGCAGTGTGATGTGTGAAGCTACTGTTTCACCACTACTTACACTTGGTTCCTCCCCCACTTGCATCTCTCCACCCGTCTCGCCCCCTTCTGACAGCTCCTCATCTGATTCAGCTTCCTGTTTAAACATAATTTATGCATGTAGTGATTAACAAAAAATGTAAATTAAAAAAACAAAAAAAAAACCCAAAACATTTTTTGTGTTAACTTACCGATACATGCTGTTGCTGTGGAGGAGGGCTGTCAGAAGAGGACATTGTTGCGTTAGCCAGGCGGCAGCTGTGGTCCTGGGGTCTCTGTAAGTTAAAAGACTCTTGCAATCTGCTCTACACATTGAAGTAGCAGATTTGGGGTCTTCAAAACTTACTTTTCAAGCTTTGTGGCTGTGGTCCTGGTGGTCTGGTCCTGGTGGGGAACACAGGCGGCGGCTGTGGTCCTGGGGTCTCTGTAAGTTAAAAGACACTTGCAATCTGCTCTACACATTGAAGTAGCAGATTTGGGGTCTTCAAAAATTACTTTTCAAGATTTGTGGCTGTGGTCCTGGTGGGCTGGTCCTGGTGGGGAACACAGGCGGCGGCTGTGGTCCTGGTCCCTGGTGTATCTGTAATAAGTATAATGGATTTATAGTTAGACCACCCCCCGAACTAGGTAATGTTTAACGATAAACACCCTGCTAAAATGATGTGAGAAAAGTTCATTAAAGGTGAACACCAAAACCCCAAAACAGGTGCACGTTATACCATTCATTTCCATGTCCCAAAAAAAATATTTTTAAATGTGAACCCACCATTAGTGTTGAGCATTCCGATACCGCAAGTATCGGGTATCGGCCGATACTTGCGGGTATCGGAATTCCGATACCGAGATCCGATACTTTTGTAGTATCGGGAATCGGTATCGGGATTAATATCAATGTGTAAAATAAAGAATTAAAATAAAAAATAGGGATATACTCACCTCTCCGGCGGCTTCTGGACTTTACCGCCGTAACCGGGAGCCGTTGTACCTAAGAATGCGCGCTTGCAGGGCCTTAGATGAGGTCACTGTGCTCTGATTGGTCCGTAGCGGTCGCGTGACCGCTACGTGACCAATCACAAAGCAGTGACGTCACCTAATGTCTTTCAAGCGCTTGAAATACCTTAGAAGACGTCACTGCTTTGTGATTGGTCGCGTAGCGGTCACGCGACCACTACGCGACCAATCAGAAGCTGCGGACGTCTTCTAAGGTATTTCAAGCGCTTGAAAGACCTTAGGTGACGTCACTGCTTTGTGATTGGTCGCGTAGCGGTCACGCGACCGCTACGGACCAATCAGAGCGCAGTGACCTCATCTAAGGCCCTTCAAGCGCGCATTCTTAGGTACAACGGCTCCCGGTTACGGCGGTAAAGTCCAGGCTGCGTCGGAGGGTGAGTATATCCCTATTTTTTATTTTAATTCTTTATTTTACACATTGATATGGATCCCAGGGCCTGAAGGAGAATTTCCTCTCCTTCAGACCCTGGGAACCATCAGGGATACCGTCCGATACTTGAGTCCCATTGACTTGTATTGGTATCGGGTATCGGTATCGGATTAGATCCGATACTTTGCCGGTATCGGCCGATACTTTCCGATACCGATACTTTCAAGTATCGGACGGTATGGCTCAACACTACCCACCATGTAAAAATATCTTTACCACATTTTATTTTCAAAAATCACCTCCCCCAAAAAACCTTTAAAGTATAACCTTTATTAAAAAAAGAGCCCTCAATCAACTCTGCATTGCATGTGTAACCATTGGTACATACACCAGTTTTAAATTTACCTTTCTGAAATGATACTATGGACATTTTTTTAACAAACATTTTATTATTTTCTTTTTTTTTTTTCTTTCTTGTTTTTTAACATCACAATTAGTAGCGGAAATGCTCTTTATTTTAAATACAAGTACATCAACTGCGAATGGTTTCAACAATAATAAGAAAATCAACACTTTTAAATAGAAAAAAAAGAAAAAAAGCAAGCTCACACATTCAAACCACAAGCTGCAGACCACTAGACTTTGCAAAAATACATCCGATTAAAAAAAAAAAAAAAAAAAAATATTTGAGAAAAGAAAAAAAAAAACACATTTAAACCACATGCTGCACACACCACTATACTTAGTAAATACATCAGAAAAAGGCAATTAACCAATTAAGGCATGGACAAATGCACATGCAATCAACAAGATGCACACAAACATGCCTGGTATGTGTTCACGTTCAGGATTGCATCAGGATTTGGTCAGGATTTTCCATCAGTTTTTGTAATCCAAAACCAGGAGTGTAACAATTAGAGGAAAAGTATGTAATCGAAAACCTGGAGTGTAACAATTAGAGGAAAAGTATAATAGAAAAACATGCACCACTTCTGCATTTATCACCCACTCCTGGTTTTGGCTTACAAATACTGATGGAAAATCCTGACCAAATCCTGATGCAATTCTGAACGTGGACACATACCCTCCCACATGAACAGGCATAAGATTGGCGAAGGCATAATAAGGTGCAGGCGCATGAAGACATACATACAAAAGCACACAGCCGTACAAAAATACACACACACAAACACACAAAACCACATAAGCTTTATGCAAATACACATATGTACAACAAAGGCACAAAGGTGGACCCAAACAGAAGACGCATACGCACACCCATACACACATACACGTATAAAAGGCTGGCAGTCCTCCGGCTGGATGTCTTCACAGTGGCTGGCATCAGGGTGGATCTGGACTCTAGCATGGCACTGGCTGTTGCAGGACGATGGCAGGCCTCAGGTTCTCTTCAGGTTTTAAGCTCTTGCTGTAGTCAGTACCTCATACACACACAAATGCACAGGCACACAGATGCACACAAAAATTGCAATACTCACACTAGCTCTATGGTGGCTGGAGTCTTGCTGGCAGCCTGGAGTCTTGCTGGCAGCCTGGAGTCTTGCTGGCAGTCTGGAGTCTTGCTGGCAGCCTGGAGTCTTGCTGGCAGTCTGGAGTCTTGCTGGCAGTCTGGAGTATTGCTGGCATATGTGGGGTTGAAGGCCCAGGCCAGATTAATATAGATTTGGGGGTGTCTGGCCAATTGGCAACAAAATCCAGCTTCTGAGCATGCTCAGTGTAAAAAAATGTATTGCAGTGCTGCATTGCGTCGTACGATGTGTCCCGACGCATCCGTCACTCATAGGCTTCCATTGTAGCCAACGACGCATGCCGCCGGATGCGTCGCAACACGTTTTTTAGGCGGAGACAAAAAAGTTACAATCAACGTTTTTTGCCGACGACGTGTCGCCAAACTTCGACGCATACCTCGTACGACGGACACGACGTATGACAATCCATCGCAATGCGTCGCCAATACAAGTCTATGGGGAAAAAACGCATCCTGCAAACACTTTTGCAGGATGTGTTTTTTTCTGCAAAACGACGCATTTTAACGTATTGCAGTTAACACTAGTGTGAAAGTAGCCGTACTCTGCAGATGAAAAAGTACTTTGCTGTACAAACTGTGCTCTGCTGATCTGTGATGGCCCCAAGTACTGACCACCACTGTACAATGTATGATAATCCATAAAATGTTATAGCTGCTGAATTGACACCTAGTGTCCATGCATGGAACCCAAACATGGACTTCTCCCCGAAGTCCATGTTAC
This sequence comes from Ranitomeya variabilis, assembly GCF_051348905.1. Lineage (NCBI taxonomy): Eukaryota > Metazoa > Chordata > Amphibia > Anura > Dendrobatidae > Ranitomeya > Ranitomeya variabilis. The sequence continues at coordinate 517,579,736 of NC_135233.1, forward strand.
TGTTCAGGTTCTGCAGCCCGAACAAAGGTTGATGAAAAGGTGCAATGCAGCCAATCAACAAGCTTTTCCTGTGTGGGCACTTCCAGACCCATTACATTATTGTTATTGGTTGGCGAATCATGTTAAAGAATAACATTTATAACATTATTCTGGATACCTAGCACAGTTAAAGCTGACAGATATGTGCTGCAGCCCACAACTGTCAGCTTTATGTTGGCTGGTTATCAAAATAGAGGCGTCCTCATGCTGTGTTTTTTAATTATTTACATATATAATGGGGTCCCCCTCATTTTTTATGACTAGCTAAGCTAAAGCAGACAGCAGGGGGCTGGTATTCTCAGACTGGGTATGGCCATGGATATTGGCCCTACACAGCCTAAAAATAGCAGCCAACAGCAGCCCCAGAAAAGGCACACCCATTAGTAGTTCCTATTCTGGTGCTTTGCCTGGCTCTTCCCACTTGCCCTGGTACATTGGCAAGTGGAATAATCAAGTATCCATGGCCCCTTTGCAGCCTATTAATATCAGCCAGCAGGTGTCTGCATAGCCTTTGATGGTTATTAAAAATAAAGGGGACCCAAAACCGTTTATTTAATTATTTAAATAAATAATTAAAAAAACAGTGTGTGGTCCCCCATTTGTGATAACCAGCCAAGATTAAGCACACAGCTAGGGGCTGGTATTCTCAAGCTGGGAAGGGGCCATAGATATTGGCCCTCTCCAGCCTAAAAAATGACAGCCCGCATCCATCCCAGAAATGGTGCATCCATTAGTTGGCAACTGGGGTAATAGTCATGGGGTTGATATTAGCTGCTTTATGCCTGTAGACATCATTAGGGCTAGTCTTAGAGACCGTTCTCCATTACTAATCCCTGGGCTTGATATCAGCAGACATAAAACAGCTGCCTTATACCCCAAACCCATTTCTCTACTTGCCAACACACCAGGGCAAGTGGGGTGTAATACTATTGTAGGAACTCAAGGATTCTGATAGCGTGGGGCAATGAACAGACAGAGACGGGTTTCTTTAGTGCAAATAGTGTATTTTTACAACAGCAATAAGACCCAAAACAATATACTGATAACCCACAGTGTCCTGGAATGAAACAAGTCCTTGAAACATATACAGCAAATCGGCAGAGTTTTTAAGGCAGAGTCCTCAGCAAGTTGCTCAAAAGGTGAGTGTGACAGGTGACAAGGTGCAGATCCAAACACTGTCGGTGCAGAAAGAGTCAAATCCAGGTATAAAGTAAACACAGGGAAGTCCATATCAAGTCCACAAGTTCATCCCAGGTGTGGCATGAACACGGGTAAGTCCAGAAACTAGTTCACAAGTTGATCCCAGATGTGGCATAAACACGGGTAATACATTTGAAAAAACTGACCGTCACATCCATACATAGACTAAGTGTGAACAGGTGCTAAATCTAGAGTCGCCAACTCCTGTACATTCAAGCAAATAAGGTAGCACACTGTAGCGCTGAAACATGCAAACATGAAACATAAAAATTTAACTGCATTACTGCACTAGAAATATGAAAAATGAGAGCGTTTAGCGCATAAAAAAGGCCAATTTTATGTGTACCTGGTAGCCACTTTACGGCATCTCTCTTATACCAGGTCCTACGATTTCCTTCCTCACTGAGAATAAACGTCTCCATCTGAATGGGTGCCTATGAAAACCTCTTGTGAGACTACCATTCTCTCTCTCTCTGTGGAGGGGTGTGGACCTGCTGTAATTAAAACACCGGTGACTAGGAGGCGGAGTGCTCGGTCAGAAAGCTAAATAATACATTTGAAAAAACTGACCGTCACATCCATACATAGACTAAGTGCGAAAAGGTGCTAAACCTAGAGTTGCCAACTCCTGTACATTCAAGCAAATAAGGTAGCACACTGTAGCGCTGAAACATGCAAACATGAAACATGAAAATTTAACTGCATTACTGCACTAGAAATCTGAAAAATGAGAGCGTTTAGCACATAAAAAGTTTCTAGTGCACTAGAAACTACTACTTTCTACTGCACTAGAAACTTTTTTTGCGCTAAACGCTCTCATTTTTCAGATTTCTAGTGCAGTAATGCAGTTAAATTTTCATGTTTCATGTTTGCATGTTTCAGCGCTACAGTGTGCTACCTTATTTGCTTGAATGTATAGGAGTTGGCGACTCTAGGTTTAGCACCTGTTCACACTTAGTCTATGTATGGATGTGACGGTCAGTTTTTTCAAATGTATTATTTAGCTTTCTGACCGAGCACTCCGCCTTCAAGTCACTGGTGTTTTAATTACAGCAGGTCCATTACCCCTCCACAGAGAGAGAGAATGGTAGTCTCACAAGAGGTTTTCATAGGCACCCATTCAGATGGAGACGTTTATTCTCAGTGAGGAAGGAAATCGTAGGACCTGGTATAAGAGAGATGCCGTAAAGTGGCTACCAGGTACACATACAATTGGCCTTTTTTATGCGCTAAACGCTCTCATTTTTCATATTTCTAGTGCAGTAATGCAGTTACATTTTCATGTTTCATGTTTGCATGTTTCAGCGCTACAGTGTGCTACCTTATTTGCTTGAATAAACACGGGTAAGTTCAGACACTAGTTCACAAGTTGATCCCAGATGTGGCATAAACACGGGTAAGTTCAGAAACAGGTTCACATAAGTATTTTACTGGTGTTGTTTCCAACAGCTCCCACCGGGGGAGTAAATGAAGGATTAAGTAGCAACACACAGTCCAGAAACAAAGTCCATAAACATAGTTCAAAAACACAGTTCTTACCAGGCGGAATGAACCAAGGGTTAAGTTCCAAGTCATCAGACTAATGATAACATAGAGAGTGTAGCTTACATATGCAGGGAATGTCCAGAGCCAGAGGTAGAGACACACTCAGAACCAGCAGTTGAGCTGAAGGAGAACAGAATCAGAATACTCCAGCAAAGAGGCTGACACCTGACCCGGGTTTTAAACAAACAAACAGGAAGTAGGGCAGACAAAAACAGCAAACTCCATCTTAACAAAGGGCAAAATCATTCACAAGGTGACTTGGAAAACCCGGAATACTGATATGGGGAGAGCTGAGACTAAGCATCAGAATTGGCACATCTATTGTATGAGCCTTTTCTGGGGGGGGGGCTGAGGGCTAGTGTTTTTAGTCTGGGAATGGGCTAATGTCCATGGTTCCTTTGCAGCCAATATCAGCACACAGCTGTCAGCTTAGCCCTTACTGTTTATTGCATGTAAGAGGAACCCCACATCATTTTTTGGGGGTCTCCATTTTAAAAGCCAGTACAGGCTACGATGACAGCTGTGAACTGATATTAATAACCTGGGAAGCTTAATGGATATTGGTCCCTTCCCAGAATAATAACACCAGCCCGCAACTGTCTACATTCCCTCAGCTGATTAGTAAAATTAAGGGGGACCTGTCATTTTTTTATTTTACTTCTTTGTTAGCTAAAAAGATGTACAGTAAAATAAACACACTGTACTAATTATCTCACTGGCATATTTATTACTATGGACAGGGACCGACAGCTGAATAATCTCATCAACATTGCCTACTCTTACTTCTATCTATCAGGGAGACCAAACATTTCCTGATGAGAGTAGTACTCATCTGCCGATGCCTGATGAACCGTTACCTTTTCAGCGCTGGTCACAGTTGCTGGCTCACACGCTGTCATCTGTGTGACAGTATGGGAACAGGAGCGCTGTGACCGGCAGTAACGTGTAAGGTTACTGCCAATTAGAGCCAGTGTTTCCCGTGCTGTCATACTGGATATTCAGGTCTTCCCTTCATTTGAATGGGGTCTGGGTACCAGAATAGTACCCAAACAGAACTTTTTTTAAAGTTCCACCAAACCCGATGGACCTGAACATCCACAGGTCCGCCCATCCCTACTGCAGAGCATTATGGGGAGGCCCACAAGGCAAAGCAAAATGACATTAGCCCATTATCTGATGCTTCAGCGGTGTGGGAAATCGTGCTTGCCAGTTATTCTAACAAACTCCAAATCGAAAATCACATTGTTAACATTCACATGAAACCCCACATTTCAGGAAATTCAACTCAAATTTGATCCCCACATATCAACATGCTCATCTTTACTTACTAGTCCAGACCACCTGCTGCTATTTTTCCGCACCCTAGTTCCAATGTGTTTGTGCATTGTTGAATCATTTGGTTTTGTTTCTGTGTTGAAAGTATGGCTTTTATTCCATGAAGACCACTTCTGACCAGACTTCTCTGAACAGCAACACCCAAGAAAAAGCCCTCAGTGCTATCAAAGGGCAACCCTTGTCAGCCAACACGTATAAACCAAAAAAGGGAATGAAAAACACTGAGGGTCAACTCAGTACATTGATGGATGACTCATGTAACTATGTCAATAAAATATACAAAAATTAATACATGAAATCCATATCAGACAAGGGTAATTATAAATATGAATTTATTGAAAAAGACTAAATATAAGTATATAAATGCATCATACAAAAAAGACAAAAAGTGCACAGGCATGAAAACAGCTGAGAAAAACAGCGCATAGAATGTAAAAAAGTTGCGCTGAAGACGACACAGAAATGGTACTAATCACTGCTGCACAACCCGCAAAAAACCCCATGAATGCCGTAAATTACGACAGCCAGTGGTAAATGATCATATGTAAAATAGTAGATAACCACACTGGCTGCAAGTATTAGTGCTGGGGCCACAAGATACTAGGCTAAAGTGCTCAAACATCAAAAGAAATACATGGGGTAGTCAGACTGAATACTAATACCTTGAGACATCACTGCGGCAGAATGCGGGCGTGCAGACAGTGAAAGTGGAGCCTCGACGCGCGTTTCACCGCCTTGGCTTCATCAGGAGGCGTGGCTGATAGAAGAAGGGCCGGGATATTTATTTGGAAATGAAAGGGGATCCAGCAAATCGGCATGCAGGCCCAGCATGACGTGTACTCGTCAGTGGAGAAGCGGGCCGCCACACACTATGGAGTATGGGTAGGAGGACACACGCCACCCATCCCATCTCCACGGCAACGCACCTGGCCTGCGACGCCACTAAGGCGCCACAGCACATGCATGGGACGCGTCCATAAAGGAGTGCATACGGTAAAGGAGGGGGCGGGATCTCAATAAAAGTGAAGGGGGATCCAGCGAATTGACGCGCTAACCCAGCATGATGTGTGCGCGTCAGTGGAGAGGCAGGCCGCTGCGCGCCGTGGAGTATGGGTAGGAGGACGCACGTCATCCACCCCATCTCCACAGCAACGCTCCCGGCCAGCGACGCCACCAAGGCGTCACAGCGCATGTGTGGGGCGCGTCTGCACCGGAGAACAAGTAAACAGGTAAACTTTGCAGCAAAACTTCTGCCTGAATATCAGGGGCTTATCCTACAGTGGATTGGCTTAGACCACAAACCATGGGTACATGGTAACAGGGGCCAGATGTAAAATAGACAATAAATACAAGTATGTACACCCCCCAATATATATATACCAGTAACCCCAGGTTCTCCAATAGGAGATCCACACACAAATAAAATAAATAAATGCAGAATAAACACAATTCAACAAAATTTGCAAAAAACAGCAAAAAAATCTCATATGAACCACAAGATGGAACCAAATAAACACCATGCATATTAAATGATGATCATAGAACAAATTAGTTAGGCTGACATGTACAAATGCCAAAACATAACTGTCCAGATAACAGACACAAAGATCTTGATCTTGAAATACAGATATGTCTGATGCAGAGCGGTCTAGATTTCTCCCGCTAAACCTGAAGCACTCTCTGATGCCGAGTCCCCTTGACATCTATATGGAAATGATGAATAGAACAGCATCTAATTAAGAAAAAAGGAAGAATAAGAACAAATACGTGATAACCAGAGCGCACAATATATACCCGAACCATAATAAAAACCGTAATTTAAAAACAATGACTAGAGGAAAGACTTGAAACTGAGGGCCTCATTTAAACCTTTTGGTGAAAGGGAATCCAGAGTCACTATCCAGCGTGCCTCTTTTTGAAGCAACTTCTGCTTCACGTTGCCACCCCGAATACCCAAATAAATGCGGTCAATCCCGCATACATCAAACCCCTTAGGATTGCTGTTATACCTTTCAAGAAAATGTTTGGGAATGGGTTTTAATAGATGTGGTTCAGAACAATTGGCTGAATTTCTGATATCCCTCAGATGTTCCTGTACTCGCACCTTCAATGACCTGGTTGTCATGCCAACATAGATGCGATCACAAGGACAGCGGCCACAGTACACGACGGCTTCAGTGTTACAGGTAATATGATGGACAATCCTATAGTAGATATCCCTCTGTTTGTAACCCCTCATCTTGAAACGGGTGGATAGATCTCTGGCCTGACAGAGAAAGCTATCATCATCCGAACAAATACGGCGAGCTCTAAAAAACTGTCCCACGGGTATCGAGCTCTTAAGCTTAGGGGGATGGGACGACGTGAAGTGCAACAATGCGTTGGTAGCTGTTTCCTTCCGAAAAATGTTTGTACTAACAGTACCCTCCCCAGGGTTAGAAATAAACAAATCCAAGAAGTCAATAGAGTCCTGACTATACTTCCCCATAAGCCTGATATTGAGAGTGTTGTCATTTAGTTGGTTCAAAAATGAATCCAACTGTGACGTGGAGCCCTGCCAGATGAAGAATATGTTGTCGATATAGCGTAGCCACGGGATGACGGAGCTGTGACCTGGTGTGTCAAGGACTGCATCCCTCTCTCACAGCCCCAGGAACAAGTTAGCATACGAGGGCGCACACGACGCCCCCATAGCTGTGCCCCGGAGCTGTATGAAGGGGTGGTCCTTGAACACAAAAAAAAAAAATTATGAGTAAGGATGAACTGTAAGAGTTCCAAAATAAATGAAATCAAGTTCGGTTCCAAATTAGTCATGTTGAAAAAAAAATTGGCATCCCGCATCCCGTGGCCATGCCCTATACATATACAAGGACTCCACATCACAGGTAACAAACCACATATCCTCGTCCAGAGTGAGACCGTCCAATCTTCTCAAGACCTCTGTGGTGTCTTTGACAAAAGACGGGAGGGTCTCAACACATTGTTTGAGATAGAAATCAATAAACTGATAGGCTGGTTCACAAAGACCCCCCATGCCCGAGACAATAGGTCTGCCAGGTGGGCAGAGGGGGTCTTTGTGAACTTTAGGTAATAAGTAAAACGTGGGAATGACAGGAAATTCTGGAAATAAAGCCTGCCTCATTTTAGTAGTAATTGCATGGGACTCTACACCTTCATCCAGAATATGGCTCAATTCTCTTTGAAACACAGTCAGTGGTAAAGAATCAAGTTTTTTATAATGGTCAGGTCTAAGCAACTGCTTAAAGGCCTCAGCCTCATACAAACCGACAGGCCACACCACCACATTACCTCCCTTGTCCGCCTTTTTGATGACAACATCCTTCATTGCTCCGAGTTCACTCAGAGCACTCCTCTGTGCAGGTGTCAGGTTGTCACGGCGAACACGGGGATTCAATTTGTGAAGATCCTCTCTAATCAATTTCACAAAAATCTCCACTTGAGGACATGCGGACAAGGGGGGAAAAAACTCTGAACAGCAGATGGGTGTAGCTGAGTTAAATTACTTGCTGTATTTTCTGAGCTGACAGCCTTGCTGGACATCTTAAAATGTTGAGGGGAAGTGAGCGTTATGTATCTCTCATCTGCAAGTTTCCTTGGAATACCAAATTGCTTATGGTTATAGTGGGACTTCACTCTTTCAATTACATACAATCTCACAGATACACTAGAAGTACTTTGAAACACCTCAAAGAAGATGATGCCTTATATCATTAAAGACATCACACAAACTTCAAACAAAACAAATAACATCCTTTTATAGACTATTTAACACAGAAAGGACAGCGGAGGGGGGCGCTCATAGGATTATACCTGGTGGTCAGATTAAAGGTGCTGGTCAAATTAAAGGGTACCTGTCACCCCCAAAATCGAAGGTGAGCAAAGCCCACCGGCATCAGGGGCCTATCTACAGCATTCTGGAATGCTGTAGATAAGCTCTGATGTAACCTGAATGATGCGAAATAGAGGTTAGAATATACTCACCTGGGCGGGCGGTCCGATCTGAGGGGCGTCGCGGTCCGGTTCGGGGCCTCCTTTCTTCATAGGATGACGTCCTCTTCTTATATTCATGCTTTGGCTCCGGCGCAGGCGTACTTTGTCTGCCCTGTTGAGGGCAGAGCAAAGTACTGCAGTGCGCACGCGCCAGGCCTCTCTGACCTTTCCCGGCACCTGCGCACTGTTTTGCTTTGCTCTGCCCTCAACAGGGCAGAGAAAGTACGCCTGCGCTGAGGCTGCAGCATGAAGACAAGAATAGGACATCATTGTAAGATTATGGGAGGTGCTGGACCGGACCGGGACACCCATTGGACTGGACCACAGTGGGAACGCCCCTGGGTGAGTATAATCTAACCTCTTTTTCTCATCTTTCAGGATACATCGGGGGCTTATCTACAGCATTCCAGAATGCTCACCTTCGATTTTGGGGGTGATTTGTTCCCTTTAAGTATCTATTGAAACGGAGAACCACTCACCTCTCAGGCTTGTACACCCTTGCACAACCTTGGAAGAAGCCTGTGGTAAGTGGAAGGTGAGCCGTCGAGCTGTGCATGTAACTGAAACGCAACACCACAGGTCCTGCAGATCTCCTAGTAGTGATATATACCCCAAAAATTATATTTACTAAATAAATCAATCAATCAAATAAGTCAAATTATTTTATTATCATAAAAGGCAATATGACACAATATACAATTTAAAAAGTAATATTTTATTAAAATTAATTAAAATTAATAACAAATAATTCCGGGGGGGGGGGGGGGGCACGTCAGACTAATTGGAACAAGATTTATAAGTATATATGATAATATAATATAATATAAGTAATAAAAAATAATACTCATAAAAATTAATAATAAAATATAATAAATCTCACATGACTGGGATATAATAAGAGAAAAAAAATATAAAGTTAGCACAAGAACCTCTCAATATTTCATATTTAAATAAAGTGCAGATGTAATATGGAAATATATATTAACAAACAAATACGCACAATATAAAAAACCACACAATATAAAAAATCAAAATCCAATATTTAAAGTGCAATAGAGAAGAGTGGCAAATATAATAAATAATGCTGTGTAAAAAAATACTGTGGGGACGGAGCCTTGTGTGGTAATGTGTGGGGACGGAGCCTCGTGTGGTAATGTGTGGAGACGGAGCTTCGTGTGGTAATGTGTGGGGATGGAGCCTCGTGTGGTAATGTGGGGGGCGGGATTATGTGTGGTAATGTGGTGGGGGGCGGGATTATCTGTGGTTATGTGGTGGGGCGGGATTATGTGTGGTAATGTGGTGGGGGCAGGATTATGTGTGGTAATGTGGTGGGGGCGGGATTATGTGGTAATGTGGTGGGGGCGGGATTATGTGGTAATGTGGTGGGGGGCAGGATTATGTGTGATAATGTGGTGGAAGGGTGGGATTTTCTGTGGTAATGTGGTGGGGGCAGGATTATGTGTGGTAATGTGGTGGGGGGCAGGATTATGTGTAGTAATGTGGTGGGGGCGGGATTATGTGTGGTGATGTGGTGGGGGGGCGGGATTATGTGTGGTAATGTGGTGGGGGGCTGGATTATGTGTGGTGATGTGGTGGGGGAGCGGGATTATGTGTGGTAATGTGGTGGGGGCTGGATTATGTGTGGTGATGTGGTGGGGAAGCGGGATTATGTGTGGTGATGTGGTGGGGGGGCGGGATTATGTGTGGTAATGTGGGGGGCGGGATTATCTGTGGTATTGTGGTGGGGGCGGGATTGTGTGGTAATGTGGTGGGCGGCATTATTATCTGTGGTAATGTAGTGGTGGGTGGGATTATCTGTGGTAATGTGGTGAGTAGGCGGGATTATCTGTGGTAATGTGGTGGGGTGGTGGGATTATGTGTGGTAATGTGGTGGGGGCGGGATTATGTGTGGTGGGGGTGGGATTTTCTGTGGTAATGTGGTGGGGGGCAGGATTATGTGTAGTAATGTGGTGGGGGGTGGGATTATGTGTGTTGAGGCGGGATTATGTGTGGTGATGTGGTGGGGGGTGGGATTATATGTGGTTATGTGTTGGGGTGCGGGATTATGTGTGGTAATGTGGTGGGGGCAGGATTATGTGTGGCAATGTGGTGGGGGGTGGTATTATTTGTGACAATGTGATGGGGGCGGGATTATGTGTGGTAATGTGGAGGGATTATCTGTGGGGGGGGGATTATGTGTGGTGAGGTGGTGGGAGGGCGGATTTATATGTGGTGATGTGGTGGGGGGCGGGATTATGTGTGGTAATGTGGTGGGGGGGCGGAATTATGTGTGATAATGTGGTGGGGGGCGGGATTATGTGGTAATGTGGTGGGGGGCAGGATTATGTGTGATAATGTGGTGGGGGCGGGATTATGTGTGCAATAGAGAAGAGTGGCAAATATAATAAATAAAGCTGTGTAAAAAAATACTGTGGGGATGGAGCCTTGTGTGGTAATGTGTGGGGACAGAGCCTCGTGTGGTAATGTGTGGAGACGGAGCCTCGTGTGGTAATGTGTGGGGATGGAGCCTCGTGTGGTAATGTGGGGGGCGGGATTATGTGTGGTAATGTGGTGGGGGCGGGATTATCTGTGGTTATGTGGTGGGGGCGGGATTATGTGTGGTAATGTGGTGGGGGCAGGATTATGTGTGGTAATGTGGTGGGGGGCGGGATTATGTGGGAATGTGGTGGGGGGCAGGATTATGTGTGATAATGTGGTGGAAGGGTGGTATTATCTGTGGTAATGTGGTGGGGGCAGGATTATGTGTGGTAATGTGATGGGGGCAGGATTATGTGTGGTGATGTGGTGGGGGGGCGGGATTAAGTGTGGTAATGTGGTGGGGGGCTGGATTATGTGTGGTGATGTGGTGGGGGAGCGGGATTATGTGTGGTAATGTGGTGGGGGCAGGATTATGTGTGGTGATGTGGTGGGGAAGCGGGATTATGTGTGGTGATGTGGTGGAGGGGCAGGATTATGTGTGCTAATGTGGGGGGCGGGATTATCTGTGGTATTGTGGTGGGGGCGGGATTGTGTGGTAATGTGGTGGGGGGGCATTATTATCTGTGGTAATGTGGTGGTGGGTGAGATTATCTGTGGTAATGTGGTGGGGGCAGGATTATGTGTGGTGATGTGGTGGGGAAGCGGGATTATGTGTGGTGATGTGGTGGAGGGGCAGGATTATGTGTGCTAATGTGGGGGGCGGGATTATCTGTGGTATTGTGGTGGGGGCGGGATTGTGTGGTAATGTGGTGGGGGGGCATTATTATCTGTGGTGATGTGGTGGTGGGTGAGATTATCTGTGGTAATGTGGTGGGGTGGCGGGATTATGTGTGGTAATGTGGTGGGGGCGGGATTATGTGTGGGGGGGTGGGATTTTCTGTGGTAATGTGGTGGGGGGCAGGATTATGTGTGGTAATGTGGTGGGGGGTGGGATTATGTGTGTTGAGGCGGGATTATGTGTGATGTGGTGGGGGGCGGGAATATATGTGGTTATGTGGTGGGGTGCGGTATTATGTGTGGTAATGTGGTGGGGGCAGGATTATGTGTAGCAATGTGGTGGGGGGTGGTATTATGTGTGACAATGTGGTGGGGGCGGGATTATGTGTGGTAATGTGGGGGGATTATCTGTGGGGGGGTGGGATTATGTGTGGTGAGGTGGTGGGAGGGCGGTTTTATATGTGGTGATGTGGTGGGGGGCGGGATTATGTGTGGTAATGTGGTGGGGGGGCGGAATTATGTGTGGTGATGTGGTGGGGGGTGGGATTATGTGTGGTGATGTGGTGGGGGGTGGGATTGTGTGTGGTAATGTGGTTGGGGGCTGAAATTGTGCGTGGTAATGGGGTGGGGGGCGTCATTGTGTGTGGTAATGTGGTGGGGGCGGGATTGTGTGTGGTAATGGGGTGGGGGCGGGATTATGTGTGGTGATGTGGTGGGCGGGCGGGATTGTTTGTGGTAATGTGGTGGGGGGCGGGATTGTGTGTGGTAATGTGGTGGGGGGCGGAGCTACTGTGCAGGGGGCAGGATTAGCAAGTAATCACAATGCCTCATGTATATAGATTGAGAGGATCTTGTGCTAACATTATATTTTTTTTTCTTATTATATCCCAGTCATGTGAGATTTATTATGTTATTATTAATTTTTATGATTATTATTCTTTATTATTTATGTTATATTATCATATATACTTATAAATTTTGTTTTTAATTAGTCTGACGTGCCCCACCCCCAACACACAGGAATTATTTGTTATTAATTTTAATAATTTTTAATAAAAATATTACTTTTCAATTTGTATATTGTGTCATATTGCCTTTTATGATAATAAAATAATTTGACTTGATTGATTTATTTATTTAGTAAATATATTTTTTGGGGGTATATATCTATTGGTAATATTTACTATTGATTATTTATCAAATATTATTTGGTATTTCTTTTCTATATAGGATTTTTTTTCTCCTAGTAGTGATGCCTGTGCTGCTCCATCCTCAACCCTCAAGGGGAGTGTAGATAATGAAGAAAAAAGCGTGCAGTCAAGCGGAGCGCTGGGCATTCAGAGGGCGCAGGGTTAATAAAATGTACAGACCTTTATTAAAATGCTGAACACACAACGCGTTTTTGCGGCTGAATGCAGCCTTCATCAGATGAAGGTCCAGCAACTGATGAAGATGGCATTCAGCCACTGAAATGCGTTGTGTGCTCAGCATTTTAATAAAGGTCAGCACATTTTATTAACCTTTTGCCCTCCTCTGGATGCCCAGAGCTCTGCTTAACTGCACACTTTTTTTCTTGATTTTATAAACTATTGACACAAAAAAAATGGATTATTCCAAGTCCAAATCGGGTATTGCTTATTGGACATAATCATTATAAAGTCTGCAAATAAATTATATTCTTCAACCCCTATAAAATTACCATCAGCCATATACTGGTAATGGAATAAAAATGTATGGAATATAAATGAAATACATGTCCAAAACATCAGCCACCTCATGCAGTTCATCCACATAATATATCACCCTTAGTGTTGAGCGATACCTTCCAATATTTGAAAATATCGGTATCGGATTGGATCGGCCGATATTCGAAAAATATCGGGTATCGCCGATACCGATACCCGATACCAATGCAAGTCAATGGGACAAAAATATCGGAATTAAAATAAACCCTTTCTTTCCTTGTAGGTTCATTCTACATGAATGAAAACAACTAAGAATAATGTAGGATGTATTGGGAGAGGTGGAGGACACATTAAAGGCATAGAGGTTTAGCCCAATCAAATGGAATAGCAGGAATTATTTTTTTTTTTAAGACGTTCGGAGTTACAAAGATATTGAGTAAGTTAAGATTTTTTATATTTTGTCAGATATTGATGTTTCACTAATTCCATGCTCTTCACCTTCTTTTTTACTTCTCCGACACTTTATTCTTCATCATCCTCAGCAGCATCTTTTACATCAACTTCTTCTTCACCTTATTCATCTTCTTCTTCTTCACCTTCTTCCTATTATTCTATTTTGCTACATTCTTCATATTCTTTTTAGTCAACTATTATTCTTCTTCACATTCTACTTCTTCATCATATTCTTATTTGTGACAGCCATTCCTGTAGTTGTTATCTATAAAAGTTTGAAGTTACACGTTCCATTCTGCCTGTCACAAAAGAGTTACAACAGGATTTGTCCGCGTTCTGTTTGGCCTGCAGCAGACTTTATCAAGGGGCACCACGAGGAGGAACGTACTCACCCCCATACACTGCTTAGTCTTCTTCTGCTTATAATTTAGATAATATCTTTTGCTCTGATGTTTAGTCTTATGCTTAATGTTCTTCTGCTCTTTGTTCTGCAGCTTCTTGTTCTTCTGCTTCTCGGTCTTCCGGGTCATCGTCTCCGAGGTCGTCGTCTCCGGGGTCGTCGTCGTCATCGGGGTGGTCTTCAGGGTTGTCGTCTCCAGGGTCGTCGTCTCAGGGGTTGTCGTCTCTGGTGTTGTCGTCATCTTAGGAGTGGTCTTCATGGTTGTCGTATTTAGGGTCTTGAACTTGGAAATGTAGCAGAAGGTACAAGAAGGCTGAGAAAATGCCGAGAACCAGCTGATGGAACTGGAACCCGGATGGCTACCCGAAGGTCCAAGAGCCAATGGAACTACCGAGGACCAGCTGACATTACTGGAACCCAGTTACTAAGCAGCGGATACCCGTGCCAGAAAGCACTACCAAGGACCACCTGACATTGGTGGAACTTGGATACCCAGAAGGAGGCACCTAAGCCAAAGGCTCTGCCCAGAACCAGCTGACAGTACTGGAACCAGGATGGGGAGCAGAAGGTACAAGAGCAAAAGACACTGCTGAGAACCAGCTGATGGTACTGGAACCCGGATGGGTAACCGAAGGTACAAGAGCCAAAGGAACTACCGAGGACCAGCTGACGTTACTGGAACTGGTTACTGGAACTGGTAGTTGCCGCTGTAGGTTGGCCTAGGTCTTCAGTGTGTTTTTGTAACTCCACCGCGTGCCTAGTCCGCACACGTTTCCACATATTTGTAGTGTTGAGGTTGCTGACACTTTTCCCTCTTTTGACTTTCTGATGACACACCTTGCATTTGACAAAGCAAATGTCATCTGCAACTGTGTCAAAAAAGGACCAGGCACTGCAAGTCTTGGGAGCGCCGGTTTTGGCTTTTGGAAGAGGCATGCTCCTAACGGGTGCCGAAGTGGAGGCTACAGGAACCGCAGTCGTCCCCCTCCCTCTCCCTCTTTGGCCCATGGAATCTCTTCCTCAGAGCTGCTCCCACCACCTTCCTGTACCTCACGCCATGATGGGTCAAAGACCTCATCATCTACACTCCCCTCTTCCACCAACTGCTTCTCCTGGGTAGTCTCGGCAGCACAGTACGCACCTGAAAGTGTCACCTGAGTCTCATCATCAGATGCATACTGAGGTGTGCTGACCGGAGGCACTGGCCCACCTGTCTCTTCAGAGTCAGAGAGACAAAGCTTTTGGGCATCACTGCATACTGCCTCTTCTTCCATTTCTCCAATGCTGCTTGGCTGGCCCCCTGTTTCCAAGCCAAGAGATTCAGAGAACAGAAGTAGAGATGGCTCCTGTCCTGGGCTCTCTGACTGCCTGGGCAATTTGGCAGGTGGTGAAGAGACAGATGGGTGCTCTCCAGTGCTCTGTGCCTGAGAGGATGTGGCACTAATTGAAGTCGATGCGTTAGCTGCCATCCATCCGACAACGGCTTCAATTTGTTCTTCACGCAGCAGCGGTGTACGGTGATCTCTGCTGAAACTGGGTGATGATGAGTCACCGGTGCCCGCAGCAGGCACAGAATCCCCATGTTCTCTCCCTGCTCCACACCCACGCCCACGTGCCTTACTCCCTGCCTTCTTCATCTTGGTTGACTGATAAAGATAAGCAGAAAAGTACTAAGGGCTTAGTGTGCTTATTCCAGAAAAGCTCCTAACAGTATAAGAAACACTAATTTTCTAAAGTGTGGACTAGACTTTAATATGAGCTAATGTGGCCTACACAACTGTGAAGTGGTGTGTTTGGTGAACTTTATTAATTTGTTTTGTTTTTGCATAACTGACTACAGAGTGAGCTGCACTCACACACAGACCGTGCAGACAGCCGTGAAAGGCACTGCAAGGCCAAAACTAGCTCCTCTATGTAATCCTATATAGTGTTTTTCCACAATCTAGCAGGATACAGAGGAAAGCCACTAATAGGCTAAATTTGAAAAAATGTGCAGCAGCCTGCACTAATTGAGAAACAGACAATGGAACGGTATGAGGCAGTGACGCACCCTGAGCTGACAACAACTGGCTGTGGCTGCGGACAGACCACAGAGCGATGTGCACTCACAAAGAGACCGTGCAGACAGCCTTAAACGGCGCTGCAAGGCCCAAAAAAGCTCCTCTATGTAATCCTATGTAGTGTTTTTCCAAAATTTAGCTGGATACGGATGGAAAGCCACTAATAGGAAGTATTTGAAAAAATGTGCAGCAGGCTGCACAAATTGCAAAAAAGGACAATGGATTGAACAGTATGAGGCAGTGACGCACTCTGAGCTGAGTACAACCGGCTGTGGCTGCGGACAGACTACAGAGCGAAGAGCACTCAAACAGAGACTGTGCAGACAGCCGTAAACGGCGCCACAAGGCCAAAAAAATCTCCTCTATGTTATCCTATGTAGTGTTTTTCCACAAATGAGCTGGATACGGATGGAAAGCCACTAATAGGAAATATTTGAAAAAATGTGCAGCAGGCTGCACTAATTGCAAAAAAGGATAATGGATAGAACAGTATGAGGCAGTGACGCACCCTGAGCTGACTACAACCAGCTGTGGCTGCGGACAGACTACAGAGCGATGTACACTCACACACACAGAGACCTTGCAGACAGCTGTGAACAGCGCTGCAAGGCAAAAGCAAGGTTCTCACACAGCGGTTGCTAAATTAGCCTGGGTAAAGCACAATGGAGCTAATCACTATCTCTAAACTGGCCCTCAGTCAGAACACAGCGTCCTGTCCCTAACTGAATTCACAGCAGAGTGAGCCCAAAATGGCAGCAGCGACTTTTATACTGCATCATGACATCATTTCAGCAGCCAATCACAGCTATGCCAGTAGTTACAAGCCCACCATGCAGAACAGGATGTGCCCACACTTCTAATCAGTCCTCATTGGCTGAATTCGGGCACTTTGAATTCTGGGAACTTCCGATTCCGGTATCCGATATACTGAAAGTATCGGAACTCGGTATCGGAATTCCGATACCGCAAATATCGGCCGATACCCGATACTTGCGGTATTGGAATGCTCAACACTAATCACCCTGACTTGCAATAGGAATGTTATGGAAACAGATTGCAGCCTTTGTAAATACAAATTTAGCACAAATTTTCCAGAACACAATATATTGGGACCTTTTTGGAATTTAACCTACAATGAGAGGAAAAAAAGACCGGAAACGGAAAAGACATTTTATATCTCTGCAGCTGCAAGTAAATCAATATTACATCGTTGGATAGCCTATTTAGGGATTAGCAAATCTGAATGGTAAAGTTTGGGGTCCATAACGGACACCTAGTGTCTGGTACTGAACCCCGAACATGGACTTTTTACTGCACTTCCAGTTTCCTCTTCGGGTTTGCAAGTCAATCAGTCAATCAACAAGCTTTCAGTCTGTTGGCACTTCCAGAGTCGTCACAGCCATTGGCCAGATCACGAGTGCCGCCTCCATTCTGCTCTTATTAGTGTAGAGATAGGATGCAGCTGGAGTGAGGGACAGTTTCTGACTGAGCACTCTGCAAAAAAAAACATATCTGGATGCAACCCATATTTATGCCAAAAGCCATTGTGTGTAATCTCCAACACATACCTGTGTGTACTCTGCACCCTCAACCTATGGGAGTACTGTGCCTTTCAGCCGCTGTGTGAAAGCTGCACCCCGCCTATGGGAAAACTGTGCCTTTAAGCAGCTGTGTGTACTCTGCCCCATGCCTGTGGTATTACTGTGCATTTAAGCCACTTCTTGTACTCTGCACCCCCTACTTGTGGGAGTACTGTGCATTTAAGCTGCTGTGTGTTCTCTGCACCCTCTGCTTGTAGGAGTAATGTGCCTTTAAGCTGTTTTGCATACTCTGCCACCCCTCCTGTGGGAGTACTGTACCCTTAAGCTGCTATGTGTTTTCTAGTAGCTTGATAAACAAATAGTAGGCATCAAACTTGAATAATGTCTATGATGCCCATACACTAGATCACCAGGGTTAACGGGTTCTGTACTGCTACAGCCAGTCCAATTTTTGGCAAGGGTGTCTATGATGCCCATAAAATAGTTTTAAAAAATTTACCCCACATGGGGAAATGTTTCTCAGCCCATGCACTTTGTGTATGGGCATTACAAGTCTAGAAGTCCCACTCCTTTAAATTAGGCCTAGTTTTTAATGTGGCCTTCCTCAACGTGTCATCATTCTCCGCCACTAGATCACCAGGGTTTACGTGTTCTTTTCTGCTACAGCCAGTCAATTTTTTGGAAAGGGTGTCTATGATACCACAAAATATTTTTAAAAAATGTACCCTCCATGGGGAAATGTTTGTCAACCCATGCACTTAGTGTATGGGTATTACGAGTCTAGGAGACCTGCTCCTTTGTAATGGGAAAACATTTTTTATGAGGCCCTCCTCCATGATTCTTCCAAGGGGGATTGTGCTGCGTGCACATTTGGATCAAGATGGCCCTTGCATTCAATGCATAAGGAAACAGTATGGCTGGACTAACTAAAGAATGTGAAGTGGGTTTTCCTGTGGCCATCCAGTACCTGGGTTCAAAGGCCTCTTGGGGTGCATATGACTTGGTAGCAGGGCAGGCCTTGCAGTTAACCCTTCACCCCCAGAGCTTTTTCCGTTTTTTCGTTTTTGGTTTTTGCTCCCCTCTTTCCCAGAGCCATAACTTTTTTATTTTTCCGTCAATATGGCCATGTGAGGGCTTATTTTTTGCGGGACGAGTTGTACTTTTGAACGATACCATTGGTGTTACCATGCTGTGTAATAGAAATGTGAAAAAAATTCCAAGTGTGATGAAATTGCAAAAAAAGTGCAATCTCACACTTGTTTTTTGTTTGGCTTTTTTGCTAGGTTCACCAAATGCTAAAACTGACATGCCATTATGATTCTCCAGGTCACTACGAGTTCATAGACACCTAACATGTCTAGGTTATTTTTTACCTAAGTGGTGAAAAAAAATTCCAAACTTTGCTAACAAAAAAAAAAATTGTGCGATTTTCCGATACCCGTAGCGTCTCCAATTTTCGTGATCTGGGGTCGGGTGAGGGCTTATTTTTTGCATGCCAAGCTGGAATTTTTATTGATACCATAGTACAGATACATTTTTTTGATCGCCCGTTATTACATTTTAACCCCTTAAGCCCCGAGGGTGGTTTGCACGTTAATGACCAGGCCAATTTTTACAATTCTGACCACTGTCCCTTTATGAGGTTATAACTCTGGAACGCTTCAACGGATCTTGGCGTTTCTGACATTGTTTTCTCGTGACATATTGTACTTCATGTTAGTGGTAAAATTTCTTCGATATAACTTGCGTTTATTTGTGAAAAAAACAAATATTTGGCGAAAATTTTGAAAATTTCGCAATTTTCCAACTTTGAATTTTTATGCCCTTAAATCACAGACATATGTCACACAAAATACTTAATAAATAACATTTCCCACATGTCTACTTTACATCAGCACAATTTTGGAACCAAAAATTTTTTTTTTGTGACGGAGTTATAAGGGTTAAAAGTTGACCAGCAATTTCTCATTTTTACAACACCATTTTTTTTTAGGGACCACATCTCATTTGAAGTCATTTTGACGGGTCTATATGATAGAAAATACCCAAGTGTGACACCATTCTAAAAACTGCACCCCTCAAGGTACTCAAAACCACTTTCAAGAAGTTTATTAACCCTTCAGGTGTTTCACAGGAATTTTTGGAATGTTTAAATAAAAATGAACATTTAACTTTTTTTCACACAAAATTTATTTCAGCTCCAATTTGTTTTATTTTACCAAGGGTAACAGGAGAAAATAGATCCCAAAAGTTGTTGTACAATTTGTCCTGAGGACGCTGATACCCCATATGTGGGGGTAAACCACAGTTTGGGCGCATGGCAGAGCTTGGAAGCAAAGGAGCGCCATTTGACTTTTCAATGCAAAATTGACTGGAATTGAGATGGGACGCCATGTTGCATTTGGAGAGCCCCTGATGTGCCTAAACATTGAAACCCCTAACAAGTGACACCATTTTGGAAAGTAGACCCCCTAAGGAACTTATCTTGATGTGTGGTGAGCACTTTGACCCAACAAGTGCTTTACAGAAGTTTATAATGCAGAGCCGTAAAAATAAAAAATCATATTTTTTCACAAAAATGATCTTTTCACCCCCAATTTTTTATTTTCCCAAGGGTGAGAGAAGAAATTGGACCCCAAAAATTGTTGTGCAATTTGTCCTGAGTACGCTGATACCCCATATGTGGGTGTAAACCATTGTTTAGGCGCAGGGCAGAGCTCGGAAGGGAAGGAGCGCCATTTGACTTTTCAATGCAAAATTGACTGGAATTGAGATGGGACGCCATGTTGCATTTAGAGAGCCCTTGATGTGCCTAAACATTGAAACCCCTAACAAGTGACAGCAATTTGGAAAGTAGACCCCCTAAGGAACTTATCTAGATGTGTGGTGAGCACTTTGACCCAACAAGTGCTTTACAGAAGTTTATAATGCAGAGCCGTAAAAATAAAAAATCATATTTTTTCACAAAAATGATCTTTTCACCCCCATTTTTTTATTTCCCCAAGGGTAAGAGAAGAAATTAGACCACAAAAGTTGTTGTGCAATTTGTCCTGAGTACGACAATACCCCATATGTGGGTGTAAACCATTGTTTGGGCGGATAGCAGAGCTCAGAAGGGAAGAAGCGCTATTTTACTTTTCAATGCAAAATTGACTGGAATTAAGATGGGATGCCATGTTGCGTTTGGAGAGCCCCTGATGTGCCTAAACATTAAACCCCCCCACAAGTGACACCATTTTGGAAAGTAGACCCCCTAAGGAACTTATCTAGATGTGTTTTGAGAGCTTTGAACCCCCAAGTGTTTCACTACAGTTTATAACGCAGAGCCGTGAAAATAAAAAATATTTTTTTTTTTCACAAAAATGATTTTTTAGCCCCCAGTTTTGTATTTTCACAAGGGTATCAGGATAAATTGGACCCCAAAAGTTGTTGTCCAATTTGTCTGGAGTACGCTGATACCCTATTTGTGGGGGGGGACCACTGTTTGGGCGCATGACAGAGCTCGGAAGGGAAGGAGCGCCATTTGGAATGCAGACTTAAATGGATTGGTCTGCAGGCGTCACGTTGCATTTGCAGAGCCCCTGATGTACCCAAACAGTACAAACCCCCCACAAGTGACCCCATATTGGAAACTAGACCCCCCAAGGAACTTATCTAGATGTGTTGAGAGAACTTTGAACCCCCAAGTGTTTCACTACAGTTTATAACGCAGAGCCGTGAAAATAATTTTTTTTTTTTTTCACAAAAATGAAATTTAGCCCCCAGTTTTGTATTTTCACAAGGGTATCAGGATAAATTGGACCTTAAAAGTTGTTGTCCAATTTGTCCTGAGTACGCTGATACCCCCTATGTGGGGGGGAACCACTGTTTGGGCGCAAGACAGAGCTCGGAAGGGAAGGAGCGCCATTTGGAATGCAGACTTAAATGGATTGGTCTGCAGGCGTCACGTTGCATTTGCAGAGCCCCTGATGTACCCAAACAGTACAATCCCCCCACAAGTGACCCCATATTGGAAACTAGACCCCCCAAGGAACTTATCTAGATGTGTTGTGAGAACTTTGAACCCCCAAGTGTTTCACTACAGTTTATAACGCAGAGCCGTGAAAATAAAAATTATTTTTTTTTTTCACAAAAATGATTTTTTAGCCCCCAGTTTTGTATTTTCACAAGGGTATCAGGATAAATTGGACCCTAAAAGTTGTTGTCCAATTTGTCCTGAGTACGCTGATACCCCCTATGTGGGGGGGAACCACTGTTTGGGCGCATGACAGAGCTCGGAAGGGAAGGAGCACCATTTGGAATGCAGACTTAAATGGATTGGTCTGCAGGCGTCACGTTGCATTTGCAGAGCCCCTGATGTACCCAAATAGTACAAACCCCCCACAAGTGACCCCATATTGGAAACTAGACCTCCCAAGGAACTTATCTAGATGTGTTGTGAGAACTTTGAACCCCCAAGTGTTTCACTACAGTTTACAACGCAGAGCCGTGAAAATAAAACATATTTTTTTTCCCACAAAAATGATTTTTAGCCCCCCCAATTTTTATTTTCCCAAGGATAACAAGAGAACTTGGACCCCAGAAGTTGTTGTTCAATTTGTCCCTAGTACGCTGATACCCCATATGTTGGGGTAAACCCCTTTTTGGACGCACGGGAGAGCTCGGAAGGGAAGGAGCACTGTTTTACTTTTTCAACGCAGAATTGGCTGGAATTGAGATTGGACGCCATGTCGCGTTTGGAGAGCCCCTGATGTGCCTGAACAGTGGAAACTCCCCAATTCTACCTGAAACCCTACCCCTAACCTCACCCCTAACCGTTTACTGAACATTTTCTGACAGTCATAAGTGCCACGTATATAAGTGCCACGTATATAAGTGCCACGTATTTAAGAGCCACGTATTTAAGTGCCACGTATTTAAGTGCCACGTATTTAAGTGCCACGTATTTCAGTGCCACGATATTTCAGTGCCACGTATTTCAGTGCCACGTATTTCAGTGCCACGTATTTCAGTGCCACGTATTTCAGGCACTGAAAAATACGTGGCACGTAAATACTTCAGTGCCACGATGTTTCAGTGCCACGATATTTCAGGGCCACGATATTTCAGTGCCACGTATTTCAGTGCCACGTATTTCAGGCACTGAAAATACGTGGCACGTAAATACGTGGCACGTAAATACGTGGCACTGAAATACGTGGCACTTAAATACGTGGCACTTAAATACGTGGCACTTATATACGTGGCCACTGAAATATCGTGGCACTTATATACGTATATACGTATATAAACGTATATTTCAGTGCCACGTATTTCAGTGCCACGTATTTCAGGTTAGGGGTAGGGTTAGGGTTTTTTGTTTTTTTCTTGTTTTCTTGTGTTTTTCTATAAAAACGCATGCGTTTTACCGCGTTTACATGCATTTTTTCACACATGCGGTTTTTTTAAAAAACGCATGCAGATAAAAACGCAAGTGTGAAACCAGACTAAAAGACGCTTTTTATAGCAAAAAAGTTTTTGCGTCTCCACATTTTGAGACCTATAATTTTTCCACATTTTGGTCCACAGAGTCATGTGAGGTCTTGTTTTTTGCGGGACGAGTTGACGTTTTTATTGGTAACATTTTCGGACACGTGACCATTTTTTATCACTTTTTATTCCGATTTTTGTGAGGCAGAATAACCAAAAACCAGCTATTCATGAATTTCTTTTGGGAGAGGCGTTTATACCGTTCTGCGCTTGGTAAAATTGATAAAGCAGTTTTATTCGTCGGGTCAGTACGATTACAGCGATATCTCATTTATATCATTTTTTTATGTTTTGACGCTTTTATACGATAAAAACTATTTTATAGAAAAAATAATTATTTTGGCATCGCTTTATTCTGAGGACTATAACTTTTTTATTTTTTTGCTGATGATGCTGTATGGCAGCTCGTTTTTTGCGCGACAAGATGACGTTTTCAGCGGTAACATGGTTATTTATATCCGTCTTTTTGATCGCGTGTTATTCCACTTTTTGTTCGGCGGTATGGTAATAAAGCGTTGTTTTTTGCCTCGTTTTTTTTTTTTTTTTTCTTACGGTGTTTACTGAAGGGGTTAACTAGTGGGCCAGTTTTATAGGTTGGGTCGTTACGGACGCGGCGATACTAAATATGTGTACTTTTATTGTTTTTGTTTGTTTTTTTTAGATAAAGAAATGTTTTTATGGGAATAATATTTTTTTTTTATTATTATTTATTTAGGATTTTTTTTTTTTTTTTTTTACACATGTGGAAATTTTTTTTTTTACTTTTTTACTTTGTCCCAGGGGGGGACATCACAGATCGCAGATCTGATA
The DNA here is from genome assembly GCF_051348905.1 of Ranitomeya variabilis. Taxonomy (NCBI): domain Eukaryota; kingdom Metazoa; phylum Chordata; class Amphibia; order Anura; family Dendrobatidae; genus Ranitomeya; species Ranitomeya variabilis. The sequence continues at coordinate 517,603,560 of NC_135233.1, forward strand.
GTGTGCACAGCACTCTATCAGATCGGCGATCATACTTTCATCGGAGCAGGCTGCAGCTTTCATCTGCAGCCTGCTCCGACCCGGAAGTGCTCCCTGCAGGACCCGGATACAGCCCCTCGGCCATTTTGGATCCGGGGCCTGCAGGGAGAAGACGTTCGGTACGAGGTGAGTACATCACCTTGTACCGATCGTCTCAGGGAAGCACGCAGGGAGCCCCCTCCCTGCGCGATGCTTCCCTGTACCGCCGGTACACCGCGATCATGTTTGATCGCGGTGTGCCGGGGGTTAATGTGCCGGGGACGGTCCGTGACCGCTCCTGGCACATAGTGCCGGATGTCAGCTGCGATATGCAGCCGACACCCGGCCGCGATCGGCCGCGCTCCCCCCGTGAGCGCGGCCGATCGCGTATGACGTACTATCCCGTCACCGGGAATTAAGGCCCACCCCACCTCGACGGTATAGTACGTCATACGGGCTTAAGGGGTTAATGCAATGTCGCGGCGACCAAAAAAACGGAATTTTGGCGTTTTGATTTTTTTTCTCGCTACGCCATTTAGCAATCAGGTTAATCCTTTGTGTTTATTGATAGATCGGGCGATTCTGAACGCGGCAATACCAAATATGTGTAGGTTTGATTTTTTTTTTATTGTTTTATTTTGATTGGGGCGAAAGGGGGGTGATTTGAACTTTTATATTTTTTTAATTTTTTTATATTTTTAAACTCTTTTTTTTTTTAATCTTGGCATGCTTCAATAGCCTTCATAGGAGGCTAGAAGCATTCACAACTCGATCGGCTCTGCTACATAGAGGTGAAGAACAGATCACCTCTATGTAGTAGAAATGGTGGTGTACTTTGAACGCCGACCACAGGGTGGCGCTCAAAGCAATCAGCCATCAACAACCATAGAGGTCTCAAGGAGACCTCTGGTTGTTATAGCAATGCACCGCTGACCCCCGATCATGTGACGGGGGTCAGCGGTGGGAGCACCTCCGGCCGCGCAGCCGGGAGCGCTAGTTAAATGCCGCTGTCAGCGCTTGACGGCGGCATTTACCTAGTTAATGGGCGCGGGCGGATCGTGATTCTGCTCGCGCTCATTGCGCGCACATGTCAGCTGTACAAAACAGCTGACATGTCGCGGCTTTGAGGTGGGTTCACCGCCGGAGCCCACCTCAAAGCGGGGGATCTGCCAGCTGACGTACTATTCCGTCAGCTGGCAGAAAGAAAACAGTATGGGATTACAAAATGAATAATGTGAAGTGTATTTTCCTGTGGCCATCCAGTATCTGGGTTCAAAGGCTTATTGGTGTGCATATGACTTGATAGCAGGGCAGTCCTTGCATTGAATGCAACATTTTTTCAGGAGGCCCTCTTTTAACTCTCGTGAAAGGGGTATTGGGGTGCGTTGTAATTCTTTGCAGCCCAGCCACTCACTGCATAGGCAATAACAGCATAGGAGACCCACTGTTTAATAATGGCCCTTTAAAAATATTAATGCCGCCTGATGCCCCTCTAAAAATAGGCCTTGAGACTTTAAGAGTCCCTCCTTCAGAAATGAAACAAGATGTGTCTCCTTATGTGTCACACAAATCATGGCCAGCTAGGGTTGTTAAATGTTACAATGACATTTCACAGTGAATGCATTTGTATTGGTTGAAAGCAATTAGTGATGAGCGAGTATACTCGTTACTAGAGATTTCCCGAGCACGCTCGGGTGTCCTCCGGGTATTTTTTAGTGTTTGGAGATTTAGTTTTCCTCACTGAATGATGAATGAGTTTACATCTGTTAGCCAGCTTGATTACATGTGGGGATTCCCTAGCAACCAGGCAGCCCCCACATGTAGTTATGTTGGCTAATAGCTGTAAATCATTCAGCTGCGGCAAAGAAAACTAAATCTCCGAGCACTAAAAAATACTCCGAGGTCACCCGAGCATGCTCGGGAAAGCGCAAGTAACGAGTATATTCGCTCATCACTGAAAGCAATGTTAAAGTTTAAAAAATGCATCAAAAACATTGCAAGTTAACATAGAAAAAGTGGTGGAGGAACATTTTGGTCTGGGGTTAATTATTTTGCCTTACATATAAGTCATTAGCCTGAAAAGGATGTACCTTAACATATTTCCCAGCAAAATCCATTTTGGTTTCGTTTTTGTATGATTTTTGGTGCACCTGTAAAGATGACGTGAAACTCTGACAACATTGCTTACAGCTGTGACCTAGGAGTCAGAAATGCTTCCAGGAGCGATCCCTATGATGTTCCCATGTCATTTGAGCAGTGTTTCCATCATTTTCAGTTGTTTTTAGACATCGAAAGGACCCCCGGGGGGATTGCGATAAAAATACTCTGGTTTCCCATAGACTTACATTGGGCTCGTTACTCGGGTCAAATACCCGAGTATTCCAATTTGTTAACTCAGTGTGCCATCACTTGCCCATGTGTCGGGGGTTAGGTGGACTTTCCCAGTAACAGCATTGTTGAGGGCACGGTTAATGTTGTGTGACACGTGCTGGTGTAATGCCGTTATGGCATACCGGGAGAAATAATGGCGACTGGGGACTGAGTACCTTGGGACGGCTGTGGCCATCAGGTTGCGGAAAGCTTCCGTCTTGATAAGCCTAAAAGGCAACATTTCCAATGCAAGCAGATGAGAAATGTAAGAATTTAGTACTGTGGCCTGTGGGGCGTCGGCTACATATTTCCGCTTGTGTTCCAATGACTGGGGTATAGACAACTTAAGGCTGTGCTGGGACAAGGACGTGGAAGGGCTTGATGATGGTGCTAGTTGACTGTGGGCAACAACAGGTGCAGGGCATGAGGCATCTTCCATTGCACCGTGGACTGGGGATTGGCTTGGATGCAAAACAGTGGAAGAAGCATTGGTGTCACCTGTAGACAGTGTTCCTGGAGCCTGGGGTTTGGCCCACAAAGTCGGGTGCTTTGCTGCCATGTGCCTGATTATGCTGGTGGTGGTCAGGCTGCTAGTTTTGCTACCCCTGCTGATGCGGGCATGGCAGGTGCTGCAAATGGCCTGTTTGGGGTTATTGTCTTTAAAAAATAACCAGACTCGGGAAGATCTAACAGTTGGAATGGCAACTTCCATCATGTTGGTGTTAATGGGAACGGATGCATGCCTTCTGTCTGCAGTCACCACACTGCTTCTTCCTGCCTCTTGGGCTGCTATGCCTCCTTCCCCATGTGTGCTGCTATCCTTGCTCTGCATGTCCTCCTGCCAGGTTGGGTCAGTTACTATGTCATCTACCACCTCGTCTTCCACATCCGCACCCTGCTCCTCCTCCTGACTTTCTGGCAATTGTGTCTCATTATTGTACACCTCTTGTGACACTTTCCCACCATCGCCTTCATGTGACCATGGCTGCTCAAATCTTTGGGCATCGCTACATGCGATCTCATCTTGCCCCACTTCAAGTTGACCGGCCGAGAGTCCGGAATTTTTAAAGGGAAAACTGAACAGCTCTTCGGAGTGTCCAAGTGTGGGATCAGTTATCTCTGGGCACTCAGCAGCATGGTGGGAGGAAGGAGGATCAGGGTTAGTAATATGGGGCCCAGACTAACGGCTACTCAGACTTGACCGTGTGGAAGACGTGGTTGTGGTTAAATGACTGAAAGCATTATCCGCTATCCAACCAACAACCGTTTCACACTGCTCTGGCTTCAATAGTGGTGTGCTGCGGTCCCCTAGAAACTGGGACAGGAAGGTTGAGCGAGAAGATGTTGTTCTTTGTTATGGCCCACTTTCAGCTTGGCCACGGCCTCATCCTCTGAATGCACCATCACCATCATATGGACTTCCCCATCTCTTGCCCCTTGCCTTGCCCATTTTAAATGGACTACTGAAATATTTTAAAAGTTTGATACAAATGGATTAATTTTGAGAAAACTTATATGTGATCAGTGTGCCAAAAACACATTTAATTCAATGGAATGTTGGTAATTTTTTATTTTGTTTTTAACAAATTTTATTAATAAATCGGGTAAGAAGCACCAAAGCCAGCTCAAAGGAGGAATCAAATGCAACAATTTTTAAATCACAGATAGAGGAAGCGTCTGGCAGAGAAACCACAATCTACTATATAATTGTCTAAGGGTCACTTCCGTCTTTCTGTCTGTCTGTCCTTCTGTCTGTCACGGATATTCATTGGTCGCGGCCTCTGTCTGTCATGGAATCCAAGTCGCTGATTGGTCGTGGCAAAACGCCCACGACCATTGCCATGACCAATCAGCGACGCGCACAGTCCGGAAGAAAATGGCCGCTCCTTACTCCCCGCACTCAGTGCCCGGCGCCCGCATACTCCCCTCCAGTCACCGCTCACACAGAGTTAATGCCGGCGGTAACGGACCGCGTTATGCCGCGGGTAACGCACTCCTTAACCGCTGCTATTAACCCTGTGTGTCCCCAATTTTTTACTATTGATGCTGCCTATGCGGCATCAATAGTAAAAAATGTAATGCTAAAAATAATAAAAAAACAAAAAACCTGCTATATTCACCCTCCGTAGTCTGCCGAGCCGCTCGCGCCAGCCGCCATCTTCCGTTCTCGGTGATGCATTGCGAAATTACCCAGAAGACTTAGCGGTCTCGCGAGACCGCTAAGTCATCTGGGTAATTTCGCAATGCATCCTGGGAACGGAAGATGGCGGCTGGCACGAGCGGCTCGGCGGAGCTTCCGTGGATCCCAAGCGCCAGTAACCGCTTCCTGGATCCAGGCGCCAACGGAAGGTGAGTATATAACATTTTTTTATTTTAATTCTTTTTTTTAACAGGGATATCATGTCCACATTGCTATATACGTGGGCTGCACAATATACAACGTGGGCTGCGCAATATACAACATGGGCTGCGCAATATACAACGTGGGCTGCGCAATGTACAACGTGGGCTGCTAATTATACAACGTGGGCTGCGCAATATACTACTTGGACTGCGCAATATACAATGTGGGCTGCGCAATGTACAACGTGGGCTGCGCAATGTACAACGTGGGCTGCACAATATACTACGTGGGCTGTGCAATATACAACGTGCGATGCGCAATATACTATGTGGGCTGCGGAATATACAACGTGGGCTGCGCAATATACAACATGGGCTGCGCAATATACTACATGGGCTGCGCAATATACAGCATGGGCTGCGCAATATACTACGTGGGCTGCGCAATATACTACATGGGCTGCGCAATGTACAACGTGGGCTGCGCAATGTACTATGTGGGCTGCGCAATGTACTGCATGGGCTGCACAATGTACTGCATGGGCTGCGCAATGTACTGTGCAGGCTGTGCAATGTACTGCGCGGGCTGTGCAATATACTACGTGGGCTGTGCTATACACTACGCATACATATTCTAGAATACCCGATGCGTTAGAATCGGGCCACCATCTAGTGTTCAATATGTGGCCTGGATTTTTTTAACATTTTTTAACCACAAATTACTGTATAGAACAAGGGTAACAGACAAAAAAGTGGAATGTATGCCTGAAAGCAAGTATTTGGACACCACAGATAGACCGGGCATCTGACTGAGATAACAGACTGTTTCAATGTGTAGCCTGGATTTTTTTTTATTTTTTAAACCACAAATTACTGTATAGAACAAGGATAGCATACAGACAAAAAAGTGGAATGTATGCCTGATAAGCAAATATTTGGACTCCATAGATAGACCGGGCCTCCGACTGAGATAACAGACTATTTCAATATGTGGCCTGGAGTTTTTAAACATTTTTAAACCACAAATTACTGTATAGAACAAGGGTAGCAGACAGACAAAAAAAGTGCAATGTATGCCTGAGAAGCAAATATTTGGATACCATAGATAGACTGGGCATCTGACTGAGATAACAGACTGTTTCAATATGTAGTCTGGATTTTTTTTTTTTTTAGACCACAAATTACTGTATAGAACAAGAATAGCATACAGACAAAAAAGTGGAATGTATGCCTGAAAAGCAAGTATTTGGACACCATAGATAGACCGGGTGTTAGGACTGGCGGAACGCACCTAGTAAATAGTGAGATGATATTTGGTATGTTCGCAGTCCGGGGTCCACCGTGCAGGAGAGAACCCGCTGCTAGCAAATGGCGGCACTATATGGTGGTGGAAGCGAATTCTGTTACGTCACAGAGCCATGGTGCCACACAAAGAGAGCAAGCAAGAAGTCACAGAACTCAATTCCAAGACTCGGTATTGAGTTCGTCTAGACCACTTGCGCTCGACACCGCTACAGGGTGTCAGAATAAACTAAAGTAATTTTAAGCACAAGAGTGCGAGCAGTGCCGCACTGGCGGACACCACTAACCACCCAGACTTGGGTTTGGAAAGCGCTCTAATAACGCATGGCGCCGCACTGGCGGTCACAGCAAAGACGCTGTATCGTATGTGGTATGCTGATACCTCAGCCGGGCGCTAGATAGCATACATCCACCTTATGAGAACAGTCATACACAAGGGAGGGGATTTTTAAAGAATGACTTGCACTCATCAACACACAAACGTTTTCAAATGTACACTAGCGCATGGCCGTGCGGCCATGCGAACCTTTCATAGCTGCAGCAAGTACAGGACCTTCCCAGAATGACCAATGGGATGCTGCCACAGAAGTCGAGCACCTTCAGGACCTTCCCAGAGGACCAATGGGATTTGCTGCAGTATCTAAGCATGTGACCCTTGATCTCCAGCGAGAGATCTTACCCTGGGCATGCTCAGAAGGGGAAAAGCAGGACTTAGTCCCAAAAACGTCTGCTCGCCGCTGCCCAGTACTGGCTACAATGGCAGAAGCTGGAAGGGCAGTAGTAAGCCTTTGCACAGAGTCAGACTAAGCAAGACATTGGGACCGACGTCTCCACTGAGCAGACTCCACCGTGGCAGGAGAAGAATGGGAGACTGCAGCGGAGATGGCTCGAGATTCCCTCTGTGCAGAGGCGGGAACTCGACCCCCAACACCGGGCTTCTGACTGAGATAACTATTTCAATATGTGGCCTGGAGTTTTTAAAAAATTTTAAACCACAAATTACTGTATAGAACAAGGGTAGCAGACAGACAAAAAAGTGTAATGTATGCCTGAAAAGCAAGTATTTGGACATCACAGATAGACCGGGCATCTGACTGAGATAACAGACTCTTTCAATATGTGTATAAATAGGAGAAAATAAGGAGCATATAGTATTAATGTAAACGAATATCCTTTATTGGTACAAAATATTAGATATTAAAACAGTAATACATTTCAAATAATTGGTGTTTTCCCAGTTAAGCACAAGAAGGGGAGTTTCCCCCTACAAATTGCCCCCGTATATAGGTACATAAGTAAACGTAAGAAACAAGTCCCCTACGATAAAAAGGTGGAGCTAAATACACCAGGGTATAGCTTCTGCTAGTGCAGTAACCCAAAAGAGTTGTACCAAAAGTGCATAGTGCATAGTAATAATAGTAGATACCACCGATGAACTTACCAATGGAGAGGGCAATAAAGGGGGTCCCACCGGAACAAAGAAGCACCCCAACGCGCGTTTTGCGGCTAGACCACGCTTCTTGAGAAAGCGGCGTGGTCTAGCCGCGAAACGCGCGTTGGGGTGCTTCTTTGTTCCGGTGGGACCCCCTTTATTGCCCTCTCCATTGGTAAGTTCATCGGTGGTATCTACTATTATTACTATGCACTATGCACTTTTGGTACAACTCTTTTGGGTTACTGCACTAGCAGAAGCTATACCCTGGTGTATTTAGCTCCACTTTTTTATCGTAGGGGACTTGTTTCTTACGTTTACTTATGTACCTATATACGGGGGCAATTTTTAGGGGGGAACTCCCCTTCTTGTGCTTGACTGGGAAAACACCAATTATTTGAAATGTATTACTGTTTTAATATCTAATATTTTGTACCAATAAAGGATATTCGTTTACATTAATACTATATGCTCCTTATTTTCTCCTATTTATATATATATACGCTATGGAGCTTTATTTGTCTGGAGGCACTTAAAATATATGTGCCTGGGTCCAGACCATTGCTATGGGTTTGGGATTTTTGCTAATATCTTTCAATATGTGGCCTGGATATTTGGGGGACCACCAAAATTGTGTCAATAAGTAGGCTATAACACAAAAAAAAAAATTGGAGCACTAAAATTGTAAAATATTTAGCGAAATTATATGCTATGCGTGAGGCGTACAAATCACAGTGATAAATATAAGAACTGTAACTAAATATTTTAGGGCCAGCTAAAGATGCTTTGGTCAGCAAAATGGCATCCAGAAATGTTGTAAGACACTCAAAAAAATACTATAGTACCAAAAAAAAGGCCAGAATTTTCTGCGCACTCACATCTGTTGCCTGGGACAAAAAAAAGTTTTAAATTGTTGGATTTTCACTCTCTTGTATTGAAATTACCTGGCTGTAGTCTGCAGTGTGACCAAGCAAATAAATGTAGAAAAAAGGGGCTATGGATTGCTTTGTAATAAAATTAGCAGGTATAAGGTGCAAAAAAAAAAAATTATAGCCACGGATACCTGCAGCTACGTACATATAAAATATGCAGCAGCAGACAGTAATGGAGCCTTTATATGTATGCAGTGAGATCTATATACTCACATACAGTAATGGCCGGAGCTGAAGCCGCCCCTCCCCCCGCGGCGTAAGGGTAGGCACATCATGACCATGGGATGGAGGGAGGGGTTAAGGTTTAGGGGTGGGGGCTTAAGGGGAATTTTTTAGCTTAAACTGGCAGTGGGGGGTGTGGTCAGGTCAGTTCCCGCTCTCTGGGCAACGAGTGCGGACTTACCATGGCCACCGTGGACGTTATCCTGGAGAGCCTGAGGGCTGCGGCAGCGGCGCACCCTCCAGGCTGGCTCGAGCAGCAGGTGTCCGGCATCTTAGGGAGCGGTGTGACAGCAGCGGCATCGGGGTCTCCAGTGAGGCGCTCTCGCTGGACCAGGCCTCCAGTTCGCCTGTCTCCCGATTCGGCTCCCCGGGCCCCCCGTCTGCGCAGGAGCCCCTCCAGGGACTTGCAGCATCAGGGGGGCGGAGCCAGTGCAAGCCGGGCAGTGCTTGAGGCCTACCTTGTCGGGGGGCCACGGCGGTGATGCTCCTGCCGCGCGGCCTGCCTCTGCCTCACCTACACTCGGGCGGGGCAGCAGCTCGGATGCGGGTGGCCCTGCAGGTCCGGGAGCAGGGCTGACCCCTGTAGCTACAGCGGGGTCTATCCCTGCAGCGGGGCGTTCGGACACAGTGGCGGCCTCACTCCTCGTGGATGGGGGCCAGGCCGCATGGGCAGCAGCAGCACCGCGTCAGCCGTCTGGGACACAGCAGGCTGTGTTTCCCTCTCCTCGGCCTTCATCGTCACAGCAGGATTCCTATCAGACCCCTCGTTGGCAGTCGGCTTCCGATGGCATGGACCTTCATGGACAGCAGCTTCTGGATCCCGGGATTCCGGCTGGGGGGGATCACAGCTCCCTCGCAGCCTGGTGAGTGTGTGTCTTTGTCTTTAGTACCTTTACAGCATCTGACCTCTTCTGCGTTGGTGGGGTCGCAGGGTGATTCTGTGACGGGTTTTGGGGTTGGGGGTATGGCTGGGTCCGATATGGGGGGTGTTGGGGCAGTGTTAGCGAACGTGAGGGATTTGTTGGTGCGATTGGAGAGGGGTATGAGTGATCAGCGGCACTTGGCGGCGTGGACATGGTTGCAGAGGGTTTCGGGGGTAAGCGAGGTGTCGTTGGGCCCCTGGGCGCCTGTTTTGGTTTCGGTTCAGATGGAGAAAGAGGAGTGTCGTATTCATTTGGATGATAGGGCCCACGGGGAGGTCTATGTTTGTTTTGAGGGCCCTTTGGGGGCGCATCTTAAGAAAGAGGTGAAGGAAAAAATTCTGAAGGATGAGTATGTTGAAATATTTTCGCTGCTCCAGTTAGAGAAATTTAATTTGGATAAGGGGAAGAAGGAGGACAGCAAGAAGGAGGAGGAGGAAAAACGTAGGTGGCGGTTGATTCCTCAGACTTTCATAAATTGGTTGCTGGCGTTTGCCATTTTGGCAAGCGTAATTGGGGAGAAAGCGCCGGAGAATTGTTCGGGCTTGTTTTGGTACATGGACTCTATTGGGGAGGCGCATAGGGTTTATGGTGGGCAGGCGTGGTTGAGATACGACGAGCAATTCCGACAGCGGAAAGCTATTCGTCCAACTCTTCATTGGGACCAAAAGGATATCGGGCTCTGGCTGCGCGTAATGGCGCAGTATAAGTTTGGTCATTCCTTTCAGGGGGGGGGGGCGGTAGTCCCGGTCAAAGTAGTCAGTCCAGTTCGGCTGGTGCGTCAGGACAGTCCAGTCAGTCCGGGGGTCACAAAGCGGGTTTGTGTTGGCAATTCAACGACGGGCAGTGCAAGTTCGGGGTTAATTGCAAATTCAAGCATTTGTGTTCCCACTGCAGTGGCTTTTCCCACGGGGCCTCAAAATGCTTTAAAAAAGCTAAGTCCAAGTCAGGGGCCGGAAATTCTCATGGGGGTGACGCCTGTGAGGCTGGAAAGGATGGTCCCTTATCTAAGTAGGTACCCTCAGAAGGAAGCAGCGGTTTTGTTACATCACGGTTTTCGGGATGGTTTTGTTATTCCTGCCCCTCCGTTTGTGGTTCCTCAGGCGTTTAAAAATTTGCGGTCGGCGGTGTTACACTGGGATGTGGTGGCGGAGAAGCTGGGGAAGGAGGTGGCGTTGGGTCGGATGGCCGGCCCCTTTTTGTCCCTGCCATTTGTTGATTTGGTGGTTTCCCCACTAGGTGTGGTTCCCAAGAAGGAAGCGGGTAAATTCCGTTTGATACATCACTTGTCTTACCCGCGTGGGTTGTGGTTAACGACGGTATTCCGCCTGAGCTTTGTTCGGCGGTTTATGCGTCATTTGATGAGGCAATCGCTTGGGTCTGCAAGTTCGGACGTGGGGCCCTGTTGGCCAAAACGGATATTGAGGCGGCTTTTCATCTGCTACCTGTTCATCCCGATAGTGTTAAGCATTTGGGTTGTTTTTGGGATGGGGGATTTTACGTGGATAGGTGTCTGCCTATGGGTTGTTCCCTATCGTGTGCGTTGTTTGAGACGTTCAGTTCTTTTTTGGAGTGGGTGGTTAAGGATGTTTCGGATTGTGATTCGGTTATACACTATCTGGATTATTTCCTTTGTGTAGGCCCGGCTGGGTCGGATCGTTGTTCTCGGCTCTTGCGGGCTGTCAAATGGGTGTGTGAATGTTTTGGTATTCCCCTGGCCCCTGGTAAGACGGAAGGCCCGAGGACGTGTTTGAGTTTCTTGGGTATTGTTATCGATACGGTTGAGTGGGAGTTTAGGCTCCCTGTGGACAAGATTGAGGGGTTGCGCGAGGATTTGGCCCGGGTGCAGCGTTTGAAGAAATTGACTTTGCGAGATTTGCAATCGTTGCTGGGGAAACTTAATTTTGCTTGTCGGGTGATGCCGATAGGGAGAGTGTTTTCCAGGCGTTTGGCGAGTGCTACGGCCGGTGTTCGTGCGCCGCATCACTTTATTCATTTGTCAGCTGACCTTAAGGAAGATTTGACGGTTTGGAGTTCTTTTTTGGGATCTTACAATTGTCGTTCCTTGTTGATGGAAGAGGCGGTCGACAATGTCTCGTTGGATTTGTTTACTGACGCGGCGGGTGGCAGCGGTTTTGGGGCATACTTCAGGGGGCAATGGTGTGCTGAACCCTGGCCTGCGGCGTGGATTTCATCAGGTCTGGTCCGTAACATTACAAATACCAAAGAGAGAGAAACACCAATGGAAGCACCGTCACAGTATTAAAAGCTGGTAAATTTTATTAAAGGTCAATTGACACAAACATTATAAATAAATATTCATATAAAAATAGTAATATGATACCATCCTCTGGGGAACAACATACAGTCTGAGACCACAGGTGCAAGGCCCCATGTAGCAGCCACATATAAATGCTCAAAAGACACTCAGAGTAATCAAAAAGGTAGATATATAGAATTCCTATTAAAAAGTAAGTCCATGTTTTTTACTATATGTTAGTTCTTAGTAGGGGTTCCACCCCTTACCACAGTATGTCTGGATCAGTACAAAAAAAGGGAACTATAAATATATAGAATAAAGTGCCAAGTGCTTTAATGAGCTCACTAATATTTCTGCCAATAGTCTATCTAAGATCATAGTAGTGATATGTATAAGGGGCTAGTGAAAACACCATGCCCAATATCAAGCTTATAATACCGGCATGAATAATGAAAGCTATACGTAACCTGCACGTGTAGTCCTGACAGCCCCAACGCGCGTTTCGCGACTTGCTTCTTCCGGGGGAGTACCTGGTCCATAACATTGCGTTATTGGAAATTTTTCCTATCCTGGTGGCGGTTCATTTGTGGAAGCAGGAATTTCGCAAAAGGCGCATTCGTTTTAACTGTGATAACATGGGGGTGGTGTGTGCAGTGAATGGCCTTACAGCTTCGTCACCACCCGTGGTGCGGGTTCTCAGGCAATTGGTGCTATCTTGTCTGGAATTGAATTCGCAGGTCACGGCGACTCATGTGCCTGGGGCGAGGAATTCAATAGCTGACTCTCTTTCTCATTTCCAGTTCGAGCGTTTCCGGTCCTTGGCTCCGGAAGCAGAGACTGTCGGTTTGGAATGCCCTGCGGACCTTTGGCATGTGGCATCCGGGACGCTGAAGATCTGATAAGGTCGTCGTTGGCTCCCAAAACATGGGAGGCTTATCAGGCGCTCTGGGTATCATGGGAAGGGGTGTTGTCATCTTGCCCAGGTGGAGGTAGTGTTGATGATCGGCTAGGGATTTTGTTGTCTTGGCTTAGTCGTGGTTTTTCAGAGGGTTGGTCGTGGGCGAAGGTATCACGTTTGCCGTCCGCTTTGTTGTTTGGTTTTAAATTGAGGTGGCAGGTTGATTTGTTTAAGGAGTTTTTGGTGAAGCAGGCGGTTAAAGGTTTCCGTAGACAATATGGTAGGTTGGATTCACGGCGTCCCGTGTCTTTTGTGATGTTGGAATGGTTGGGCGAGGTTTTCGGGGATTGTTGTGGGTCATTGTTTGAACAACGTCTTTTCTGTTTGGCTTTTTCGTTTGCATTTTTTGGAGCAATGTGAATCGGTGAGCTGGTGTCCCCTAATAAGAATGTAATAGGTGGAATTTTGGCGCGGGATGTTCTTTTGTCTGAGGAGCGTGTGGAGTTTTGGTTACGTCGTTCAAAGACCGACCAGGTGGGGCGCGGTAGGAGGGTTGAGCTGGGTGCGGTCGTTGGTTCCCGGATGTGCCCAGTTGGGTGTTTAAATGGTTTTTGGGGGCTAGGGCCTCGCAGGGAGGGATGGTTACTTTGTCATGAGGATGGTTCTTCTTTGTCTTGGTATCAGTTTCAGGCGGTTTTTCAAGAGGGCGCTTTATGCGTTGGGGTTGGATGATTCGCGTTTTACTCCTCATTCATTTCGAATTGGGGCGGCAACGGATGCGGCTGCTGGTGGTTTGGATGGGGAGGCTATCAAGCATATTGGTAGGTGGAAATCGAATAGATACCGCAGTTATGTTAGGTGTTGAGTGGGTGTGAATAGGTCTTTTGTGACGTAGTTCGTTTATTGCTTTGCGGTTTTGGCTGCTGTTTTTGATCGTTTTGTTTGTATTTTTCAGGTTCCCTTCCATTTTTGGTGTGGATTTTCGGCCATTCTTATGTACATTGGGGAGCCCGGCGCGCTGACGTTCGGTCAGACGGTAGACAACTTGGGTTTGAGCGGTCAGTAGCTTTGGTCCGGTGGATTGGTTTCAGGGGTTTGGCCTGGAACAGGGTGTTGAAAGAAATTAATGCCACGGTAGTTTTGGATAAGTCGCCGGATATTTTGGTGTTACATGTGGGAGGTAATGATTTGGGGATGCGCCCATTCAGAGAACTAATTAAGGACATCAAGCAGGACTTGTTGCGATTGTGGCGTCTTTATCCTGGGTTATCGGTGGTTTGGTCGGCGATTGTTCCGCCTAAACGGTGGAGGAATATGCGGTCCTTGGAAAAACTTAATAAGGCCAGGATCAAAGTGAATAGAGCTGTGTCTGAGTTCGTTGCCAGGAATGGTGGAGTAGCCATGAGGCATTTTGAGCTGGAAAAAGGTAATGGGGCATTCTGGTTGGCAGACGGGGTGCATCTGAATGCCGTTGGGATTGATTTTTGGGCGCTTGGGCTTCAAGAAGGTGTGGAGAAGGCCATAGCGTTTCGTTGTGGTGGGGTCTCGGGTCTTTGAGGTGTTCAAAGTCCCTCATTGTGGTGGCTGGGGGGAGTCCTTGGAGTTGATGGAAATTGGGTTGGGGGGATTCATTGGCTTATGGCTCCCCTGTATTTTGTGGTAAAACTTGTTTTGGATCTGGTGACTTTGGGGGGTTCCGGCAGGGTTGGTCGGTTCCCCGGGATTTTTAGCGTGAACAGTGAACCCGATGAGGTTTTTGGTGCTCCTGAGCCAGGTGGTAACGGCTGGGAGTAATTTGGTTTTGTTAACGTGTTTTGATCACCAGATTCCTGGGAGCTCCAAGGACCCCTCCTAGTTTAAAATTATTGGATGTTTATTATTCATTTTGTATGTTTGTATTTAAATAAAAAGGCTGCTGTAGCCGATATTATTCTAAAGAATATGTAGTCATAGTCTTTATTTGGAGTCAAGGGCTTGGGGAGGGCATCGACGAGTGAGAGTTGGCTATGTTACCGTACCCCAACTGCTCGACATTACCAGGGTCAAGTGCCTGCATGCCTTGCACTGATGTGGATATGTGCACATAGACTCCCCTGCCTACCTAGCACTGCAATCTATGTACCCCCTAATTAGCCTGAAAACGGACTGTCGGTTTATCAGGATTTGTGTATTGAAGACTAGCAGACCCACACTAACTAATGAAAGAATGAATCTGACCCTATCTCAGCAGCAGCTCTCCCTACACTAGCTGAGTCTGGAGCAGAATGCAGTGAGCAGGGCGGCACCAAGTCTCTTATAGACCTGATGACACTGTGCGGCCAGACAATCACTGTAAAACCACAAAATCACTGCGGTATTATAGTGCATGGCAGACAATCCCTGCATGTTCATTGGCGCTCTAAAAAGCGTCAAAATTTAAAGGCGGAGACCTGAGCTCCCGCCGAATAATCACGGAAATGCTCGGTGCTAACCCAGTACACCGAGCACAGTGATACTCGGGCGAGTACCGAGTAGTGGCGAGCACATTCGCTCATCACTATTGGCGACAATAGTGCATCACAGCACCCATGATGCCAGGCAAAGCCCCCCCAGTTCTGGGCAACACCAACCCTACAGGCACAGTATTACAGCAACAATTGATGCCAAACAATGGCTAACAACCTTCAATGTGGTCTCATATGAAAAGCTGAGATGAAAATAGCGGGACACTTTTTGTAGTCTCCCAATAATTTAAAAACACCTGGTCCAAATAGGTGGAATGCTGGCACCAAACAAATAAATGAGGTGACAGACCGTGCAATATATCATAGCTGTAGAAAAAAGTCATGGACTGCGCATTAATATCTTATACCTAAATCTGCTGCAGAAAACAAAATTACAAAACTCAACACAACATTCTTAGTTAACATTGTGGTCATAATGTATAAGCCCACTGCCTATGTCATGGCGAACTTTAGAGGGTTCCCACAACTCAGAATTCCCAAATAGGGTACAGTCTATATAAAATGGGTTTTATAAAGTGGAAGAGCCCTTTAATAGAGGTCTAACGTTATTTCTCCCTAAATAACATTCCTCTTTTCTGTATAATGGCATTGTTCTACTGTAGTTCTCAGTTGTGCATCACTGAGTCATGCTCGAAGGTGACATCAAGTTAAGTTATCTTTTATTAGGTTTCTAAATTCAGCACATTATGTAAGATATGTTCCTTCACGTTAACAATATTCAAGATTAAAGCAGAGATTTTGAAGGTCGACTATAAAAGTTATCTGTGACACTTTGCCATGTCATTTGGTGTCATGTTGTTATAGATCATATTTTGAGAGGATCATTTCATGAGGCATGTTTTGTGAGTGGGGAAGATATCAAACATATTCTATCAACATGACAGTTACTAAAGAGAAATATCTTGAGATAAAGCTGAGTATATAAAGAAGAACACCAGTGGGTGGGTGTCAGATAACTTACGTATGTGCGGTGTCCTTTCTATACCTGAACATCAAACATTCTAAACCTGATGTGCTTTTCTCCTCACTTTCAACCCACATAACCAAATCTTGTACTGATATGTTTGGCAACTTTTAAAAACTGCATTCAGGGAGATTTAGCAAGACAAAGTATACTGCCGCATTATTTTTAGACAAACCATGCCACCTATTGCAGGTCTCACTAACCCCTTCTTCACGAATAAAAGCAACATTAAAGGGAACCTGTCACCCTCAAAATCGAAGGTGAGCTAAGCCCACCAGCATCAGGGGCTTATCTACAGCATTCTGCAATGTTGTAGATAAGCCCCCGATGCATCCTGAAAGATGAGAAAAAGAGGTTGGATTATACTCACCCAGGGGCAGTCCTGGTCCGGTTCTGGTCCGATGGGCATCGCGGTCCGGTCCGGGGCCTCCCATCTTCTTCCGATGACGTCCTCTTCTTGTATTCATGCTGCGGCTCCGGTGCAGGCGTACTTTGTCTGCCCTGTGGAGGACAGAGCAAAGTACTGCAGTGCGCAGGCACCGGGAAAGGTCAGAGAGGCCCAGCGCCTGCGCACTGCAGTTCTATGCTCTGCCCTCAACAGGGCAAAGTACACCTGTGCCGGAGCCGCAGCAGGAAGACAAGAAGAGGACGTCATCTTATGAAGAAAGGAGGCCTAGGACCGGACCGCGACGCCCATCGGACCAGAACCGAACCCGGACCGCCCCTGGGTGAGTATAATCTAACCTTGTTTTCTCATCTTTCAGAATGCATCAGGGCTTATCTACAGCATTACAGAATGCTGTAGATAAGCCCCTGATGCTGGTGGGCTTAGCTCACCTTTGATTTTGGGGGTGACAAGTTCCCTTTAAGCAAAATTAGAGGAACACAACCCTCTGCAAGCATGGATGTCAGATGCAGTTCTGATAGTGATAACTCTCTCAGGACAGATAATATAGTAGATGCAGTCCTATGGAACATCACAACACAGTTAAGTCTGTTGTCCACAACATGGACAACCCCTTTTCATTCCTTTATATTCATATAATTTTGGCTTTAATATATTACTCAGACTCTTTGCCTGATGTGCAAGGTGGTGAGGTGGAAGATAGATAAATCCTCATGTGTAAAATCTGCACTTTAAACAGAGGACTTGGTGAAATACCAAGTAGACAAACTGAAGGCACTCTCGGCCAACCAATTTAAAACTACCTCTACTTGTTTTGGCCTCACTTTTCATCCAGCGGCACCCATGCCTATGAAACTACGCAGAATTCCCTGATGCCTGCATGTACCAGAGGAAAGTGTGTCATTTGGGCACATTTCAGGAAGGGCCGTGGGTGGAGTCAATAAGCTAAACCTTTGACTCCTCAATTTCCCTGACTCCAGACTCCATGACTCTGGCCCCTAAGCGCTTCCTCACTACTGAGCATGTGCATAAAGTACAGCACAGGTTTATCTCAACTAAAGGCCGAGATCCTTAGATCAGGAACAGAACAGACATTTATAGGATGTTTCATAACCCTAACAAATTCTTATTAAAAATTGTACAGAATGTACTGCATTTTACTACTGTATCCAATTTATCACAGTAGGTATATTAGGAGTTGGAGTCAGTCCATTTTATACTGATTCCTACTCCACCAAAATGGAAACCGACTCCACAGCCCTGGTAGCAGATATAGATCTACCACATCCTCTCTTTTCCTGCAGCAGCTACACCACCACCAGCAGCAACATAGCCACATCCCCTACTTGATACTCTCCTCGTTGTTTCCAATCCAAAAAAAGTGCAGAGTATTACACGGCCTGTATACATACAGACAGTGGCAAGTAGAATTTTACACTACATGTTTTCAGATTAACCCCTTCTATAAAAAAACAAACAAACCAAGACCACTGTTGGATAGCTCCTCCACCTTTTCCACATCCACCTACACCTCAACCTCAGAAGCAAAAAAAGAAGAGAAGCCAGCACTGCTGAAGGTCAAAACGCAATATCTAAAGTGCACATGCACATAATAAATTCTGACTGTATTTCAAATATGAGATATTTAGCAAATAATTGATCAATTCTTTGAGCTACCCCGCCACTTCACGGCAATCTCATAATGGGGCAGTCCTAACTCTACGTTTTTTATTTACATTGTGCCATTACGGCCTCCTAAATGTATAGAGAGTGAGAAAAAAAAAAAAAAAGGACAGACCACATTAAATAACATTACATGACAAACTGTACCTGGAGCATTGACAGAATCACTCCCTTAGTGCCAGGAAGGCGAGCGCAGATAGAGGCCGATCAGGTCCTGTGCGGACATATCAGATCTGGCCTCCACACTGCCAAACCAACACCAAAGTTAAAGGATGAAACTGGCTGAGGCACAGCTGCCTAATTAACTAGAGCCTGAGGCAGGGCAGGGCTGCTGTGTGTGTGTGGGGGTAGCTCAAAGAATTGATCAATTATTTGCTAAATATCTCATATTTGAAATACAGTCAGAATTTATTATGTGCATGTGCACTTTAGATATTGCGTTTTGACCTTCAGCAGTGCTGGCTTCTCCCCTCTTTTTGCTTCTGTATTGGTATGTGGCTGACCACCACTGTTGCCGTGCACGCTGGGTCATATGTGCCATTCTGTCTGGGTTCACTATGATTGATAGGCTGCTGTGCACACACACACAGCAGTCCTGCCCTGCCTCAGGCTCTAGTTAATTAGGCAGCTGTGCCTCAGCCAGTTTCATCCTTTAACTTTGGTGTTGGTTTGGCAGTGTGGAGGCCAGATCTGATATGTCCGCACAGGACCTGATCGGCCTCTATCCGCGCTCGCCTTCCTGGCACTAAGGGAGTGATTCTGTCAATGCTCCAGGTACAGTTTGTCATGTAAAGTTATTTAATGTGGTCTGTCCTTTTTTTTTTTTTTCTCACTCTCTATACATTTAGGAGGCCGTAATGGCACAATGTAAATAAAAAACGTAGAGTTAGGACTGCCCCATTATGAGATTGCCGTGAAGTGGCGGGGTAGCTCAAAGAATTGATCAATTATTTGCTAAATATCTCATATTTGAAATACAGTCAGAATTCATTATGTGCATGTGCACTTTAGATATTGCGTTTTGACCTTCAGCAGTGCTGGCTTCTCCCCTCTTTTTGCTTCTACACCTCAACCTCCTCCACCACTTGGACTTCTGCCTCTTGTTTTTTTTTTTATTCTATGTTCTTTTAACCCCTTAGTGATGGAGCCAAATTTTTGAAATCTGACCAGTGTTACTTTATGTGGTAATAACTCTGGAACGCTTCAACAAATCCCAGTGATTTTGAGACTGTTTTTTCATGACGCATTATACTTTATGATAATGACAAATTTAGGTCAATACGTTTTGTGTTTATTTATAAAACAATATCAAAAATTTGAGAAAAATGTTAAAAAAGAGCAATATCCTAATTTGAATGATTATCCCTTTAATCCGGATGGTCATACCACAGCAAATCATTAAGAAATAACATTCCCCACATGTCGGCTTTACATCAGCACCATTTGTAAAATGTTATTTTATTCTGTTAGCATTTTAGGAGGTTTAAAAATGTAGCGGCAATTTTTCATTTTTTCAAGGAAATTTATAAAATTTATTTTTTAGGGACTTATCCATGTTTGAAGTTACTTTAGAGGTCCCATATATTGGGAAACCCCCAAATGTGATACCATTTTAAAAAAAAGCACCCCTAGACATATTGAATACTGCTGTCAGCTAGTTTATTAACCCTTCAGGTGCTCTACAGGAATTAATGCAAGTGGTATGACAGAAATGAAAATGTGCATTTTTACCACCTAAATGCCTCTAACTTCTGAGCAGATTACTACAGCTGTCAGACTGTAAGGCCGCTATTTGGTCGTGAATTGCCATAGCAAACATCAGGACCACAAAATAATGATCTGAGGGCACCAGTTTGGATAAAGAGGAAGCCCCCACATTCTGTTAACCATTTATAATGATGTAGTCACTATTGTCAGCAGCATCTAAGGGGTTAAACAGATTTGGAAGGTGCAAACACTGATCGTGGCTTATGCAGCAAGTTGTCAGCTATAGTGTACAGTCAACAGCTGCTGGATTGTCACCTGTATGTGGATGTTATTTTCTTATATCTCAGGTCAGTTAAAAGACGTATTGGCTGTCATTAAGGGTTTAAGTCTGTTCCATAACTAAAACAGAAAAAGAAACACTAAGACAGTTTTGGATACTTCCTCCCCTGCCTCTTTCATGTACACCACCACGTCCACCTCCTCCCCTTGGACCTCCACCTCCTGGTTCAAGTTTTTTTTTTTTCTTTTTACTTATTTTAAATCATTTCACTATCCACATTTGTTTGCAAAGCAACTGTCCTGCTCTTATTCCTATTTGGCTTCCTTTTGCAGCCTCCTAGTCCTGACTATGATCATTTTACAGCAGAGGTCCCCATTTACTTCTATTCGGTTCAGGTCTGGGGTCAAGGTCGAGGTCAAGTTCGGCCCAAACAAAACTTTTTATTGTACAGCATATTTGTTGTACCCGGCGAAACCGAGCATTCACATGTTCGCTCATCTCTACTTGTTGTACATGTTCTTTCTTTTTCAACTTACTTCAACCACATCAAGTTCCGAGAACCATCAAGCTGCTAAACATAGTGACTTGACCATTCCTCAAGTGCCTTCTGCATGGGAGCTTCCGGAAAAGACCTCCAGTGTTTTCCTGAACCGTTTTCTGCTAAAAAACTTTACAGTTACTTTGGTGTCTAAAGCACATACCTTTATCCTATTAATGACCAGAGGTATTTTTGGTTTTACAAATTCATTTCTTACTCCCCTTCTTCCCAGAGCCATAATTTTTTTTAGTTTTTTATGAAAATGACCATGTGAAGGCTTGTTTTTTGTGGGACGAGTTGGACTTTTGAAAGACACCATTGGTTTTGCCATGTCTTGCTCTCGAAAACGGTACAAAAATTCCAAGTGAGGGGAAATTTCAAAAAAGTGAAATCCCACAGTTGTTTTTTTTTTCCATGTTCACTAAATGCTAAAACCGACCTGCCATTATGATTCTCCAGGTCATTATGAGTTCATAGTCACCAAATATGTATAAGTTTTTTTATTTACCATATTTTTTGGATTATAAGACGCACTTTTTTTCCCCTAAATTTGGGGGGGAAATGTGTTTGCGCCTTATAATGTGGATATACCTTACCGACCATGGTGGAGCAGGGTCCCAGGGTTGCTGCTGGAGGAAGCAAGAGTGGAGTATTGCTGCAGGCAGCAAGCTGAGATGAGGGGGTGTTTGGAGGTGCGCCACTGCCAGTGTTCATTGGTGCTGGGGCTCTGCCGACATTTTGTGAAAGCCCAGAGTCCCTGTACTTACATGTTTTACTATGTGGTGGACTCGGGGAAAATGACTGCTGGGAGGGCGCATGTGCAAATGGAGATCTTGGCACCAAGATCTCGGGAGATGAATAGCCTTATTACGAAAAGGCCAATCAAAAATTTTGGGGAGATTCACAAAGAGTGGACTGCTTCTGGAGTCAATGCTTCAAGAGCCACCACACACAGACGTACAGTTGTGCTCAAAAGCTTACATACCTCTGCAGAATTTTTGCTTTCTTGGCCTTTTTCCTGAGAATGTGAATGATAAAACCAAAACTTTTTCTCCACTCATGGTTAGTGGTTGGGTGAAGCCATTTATTGTCAAACCACTGTATTTTCTCTTTTTAAATCATAATGACAACACAAAACATCCAAATGACCCTCATCAAAAATTAACATACCCTGGTGATTTTGGCCTGATAACATGCACAGAAGTTGACACAAATGTGTTTGAATGGCTACTAAAGGTAATATCCTCACCTGTGACCTGTTTGCTTGTAATCAGTGTGTGTGCATAAAAGCTGAGTGAGTTTCTTGGATCCAGGCAGATTCTTGCATCATAAAAATGCCTATTTATTGGTAAAAATGTTTTGCCCTTTTAGCTTTTTTTACGTTTTCACTTTTTCCCTCTATAGAACTTCAACTGTCATTGATGTGATAATTTGGCTAATATAGTTTTGACCACCGCATCTAGCAGACTGAGAGGTCATTATATGACCTTTGTGTGGGGTGACAGAACAGAAGCCCATTATTTTTCACAATCTTTTAAATACAGTGATCATTAGAAATAGGATGTACCAATACATCCAATATTGGTAAATGATTTTTAAAAAACACACCTTTCAGTCAACCACAAATGAAAGTCGTGGTCAGGCACAATAATGCACCATCCTAAATAGGGTAAATCACTGATACAAGTTTATGAGTCTGGGAAAATCATGGACAGCACATGTATAACATAGTAAGGTGAGATTATGCTAATTGATTAAGTTTAGCAGCTACATCAGCAATCTGTGGTTGTCAGATGGGAGGCCTATGAACCCTCCGTTACCTGACTGCATTCCTAGCACCTCTTTTGATAAGCCAGCCTGGTGTGATGTCATAATGAACAAAACAAAAATTTTAATGGAATCAATATTTTATGGAAGCACGATAAATGCCTTCAAAACAACATCAATTCTTCTAAGTACATGCACAAAGTTAGGGATTTTTTAGGATTATTGTCAGGTGTATGACAAAGCAATTATTCCAAACAGGAAATAATGATCATCATTTTCATATGAAGATTTGAAGACAGTCATTAATTAAAACAGAAACAGCTGTGTAGGAGGCTTAAAACTGAGTTGCAAACGCCCAAACTCTGAAACAAAAATGAGGTTGTGGAAAATGGTTTCATCTCACAGATTATGCAACAAGGCAATGCAGCAATAACACACACAGCAGTTATACTGCATCAGCAACGTCCCAGGCAAGTATTTTAAAATAAACTGGAATTTCTAGATGTGCTATTTAACATTTTTGAGAGGGAAACCGAGAAATAGGCATAATTGAAGACTATAGATGTGGAAACTTAGTGTAGCACATGACAGACACATTTTGCAAATTTTTCTTCAAATTCAGATGTCCAGCAATGCCATCAGCTCAAAACTGACAACAAACAATGGGACCCAGCTATACTCTTCAACTGTTCAGAGAAGTCTTTACAGAAGTAGTCAACATGGATAAATTGCAGCCAAAATGTCATACATTCGATATGCCAAGCAACGCATTTTAGTGTCCTAGACAGATGATGCACATGGCTAACAACCGCCCCCCCCACACATGAACTCTCAGCCCCCATGTAAAAGAATGGGTCAGTGACTAAGGTTACAGGATCCCTAAGGCACCCCACCACCCTTCCAATGGTAATAAGCACCGATGACCACTTCCACTGGAATTATTACCCGTTTCACCAAAAAAATACCAGCAAAAGTGAAAAAAGTGGTGTACTTTAGAAGTGATGCTCAAAAGGGAGTGTTTTTTCATAGTTAGATATAGAATCATTCATTGCTTAACCCCTTAGTGACGGAGCCAATTTGCAGCTTAATGACCAGGCCAATTTTAACAATTCTGACCACTGTCAATTTATGTGGTTATAACTCTGGAACGCTTTAAGGGATCCCGCTGATTCTGAGATTATTTTTTCGTGACATATTGCACTTCATGTAAGTGGTAAAATTTCCTCGATATTACTTGCATTTATTTATGAAAAAAATGGAAATATGGTGAACATTTTTAAAATTTTGCAATTTTCAAACTTTGAATTTTTATGCTCTTAAATAAGAAAGATATGTCACACAAAATAGTTTAATAAATAACATTTCCTACATGTCTACTTTATATCTGCACAATTTTGGAAACAATGTTTTTGTAATGAAGTTATAAGGGTTAAAAGTTGACCTGCGATTTCTCATTTTTACAAAAAAAAATTACAAAACCATTTTTTAAGAACCATCTCACATTTAAAGTCACTTTGAGGGGTGTGGAAGAAATAAAATGCCCAAATGTGACACCATTCTAAAAACTACACCCCTTAAGGTGCTCAAAACCACATTCAAGAAGTTTATTAACCCTTTACGTGCGTCACAGGAACTGAAGAAATGTGGAAGGAAAAAATGAACATTTAACTTTTTTTACAAACATTTTACTTCAGAACCAATTTTTTTTATTTTCACAAGTGCAAAAAGAAAATATACCATACAATTTTTTGTGCAATTTCTCCTGAATACGTTGATACCCCACATGTAGGGGTAAACCACTGTTTGGGTGCACTGCAGAGCTTGGAAGGGAAGGAGCGCCGTTTGACTTTTTCAATGCAGAATTGGCTGGAATTGAGATCGGATGCCATGTTGCTTTTGGGGAGACCCACAAGTGTCACAATTTTGGAAACTAGACCCCTTAAGGAACTTATCTAGATGGGTGGTGAGCAATTTAAACCCCTAAGTGCTTCACAGAAGTTTATAACGTACAGCTATAATAATAAAAAAATCATATTTTTTCCACAAATTATATTTTCTCCCCAAAATTTTTATTTTAACAAGGGTAACAGGAGAAATTAGACAACCAATGATGTTGCCCAATTTGTTCTGAGTACGCCGATACCTGACATGTGGGGATAAACCACTGTTTGGGTGCATGGCAGAGCTCGGAAGGGAAGGGGCGCCGCTTGACATTTTAAATACAGAATTGGCTGGAATAGTGATTGGACGCCATGTCACATTTGGGGATCCCCTGACATGCCTAAACAGTGGAAACCCCCAGAAGTGACAACATTTTGGAAACTAGACCCCTTAAGGAACTTATCTAGATGTGTGGTGAGCACTTTGAACCCACAAGTGCTTCACAGAAGTTTATAACGCAGAGCCATGAAAATAAAAAATATTTTTATTTTCCTCAAAAATTATTTTTTAGCACACAATTTTTTATTTTCACAAGGGTAACAGGAGAAATTGGACCCACAAAGTTGTTCTCTAGTTTGTCCTGAGTATGCCGATACCCCATATGGGGGGAACCACTTTCTGGGCAGACATCGGGGCTCAGAAGGGAAGTAGTAACGTTTTAAAATGCAGACTTTGATGGAAAGGTCTGCATGCATCATGTTGCATTTGCAGAGGCTGTGATGTACCTAAACAGTAGAAGCCCCACTTTAGTGACCGCATTTGGGAAATTAGACCCCCCAAGGAGTTTATATAGATGTTTGGTGAGCACTATGAACCCCCAAGTGCTTCACAGAAGTTTATAATGCAGAGCCGTGAAAATAAACTTTTCACCCCAAAATTTTTACTTTCACAAGGGTAACAGGAGAAATTTGACCATGAAAGTTGCTGTGCAATTAGTTCTGAGTACACTGATACCCCATATGTGGGGGGACCACTGTTTGGGTGCATGGCAGAGCTCGGAAGGGAAGGAGTGCCATTTTGGAATGCAGACTTTGATAGAATGGTCTGCGGGCGTCAGGTTGCGTTTGCAGAGCCCCTGATGTGCCTAAACAGTAGAAACCCCCCACAAGTACCCCATTTTGGAAAGTAGACCCCCACAAGGAACTTATGTAGATTTGTGGTGAGCACTTTTAATGCCCAAGTGCTTCACAGAAGTTTATAATGCAGAGCCGTGAAAATAAAAAATCTTTTTTTTCCACAAAAATAATTTTTTAGTACCCAATTTTTTTCCCAAGGTTAACAGGAGAAATTGGACCCCAAAAGCTGTTGTTCAAGTTGTCCTGAGTATGCTGATGCCCCACATGTGGGATAAAACTACTATTTGGGCACACATCGTGGCTTGGAAGAGAAGTAGTGATGTTTTGGAATGCAGACTTTGATGGAATGGTCTGTGGGCATCATGTTGCGTTTGCAGAGCCCTTGATGTGCTTAAACAGTAGAAACCCCCCACAACTGACCAGATTTTGGAAACTAGATCCCCCATGGAGATTATATAGATGTGTGGTGAGCACTTTGAACCCCCAAGTGCTTCACAGAAGTTTATGCCCACCTGATGAAGAATATCCACCTGATGAAGACAGTACTTCCGTTGAAAAGCGTTGTGGCTTAAACGTCATTCTAGTGTCAGAGTTTCCTTTTGGCGCTCCTTTGACTGAGTTTCACCCTTTTCCTGTTTCTGTCCTCCTTCGGAGGTGTTCGGCTGGAGCTGCGCAGGGAGAGTGCGCCTTCCCCTCACTAGGGCTACCTATCCAGCGCTCCTAAAGAATCCGCCTATTTCTCTCTCCTCTGATGTGCAATCACATCGGAGGACAGAGAAATTAAATGGCACAACAGACTTTATTTTTTTTGCAGTCGCCGGTATATGGTTAATACCGGTGATCACAACCCAGGGGTCAGTAAAAACCGACCCAAATCATGTTCTCTAGGGCAGAGGTGTCAAACTGCATTCCTCGAGGGCCGCCAACAGGTCATGTTTTCAGGATTTCCTTGTATTGCACAGGTGATAATTTAATCACCTGCACAGAATGATTCCAACACCTTGTGGAATGCTAAGGAAATCCTGAAAACATGACCTGTTGGCGGCCCTCAAGGAATGCAGTTTGACACCTCTGCTCTAGGGTTTCGGCTACCCCTGGCAGCCAAGACCCTGGAGAAAATCTGACTTTGGAGGCGCTATACACTTTTTCCACAGCGACGTTAATTAATGGTGCTGTGGTTTAATTACCCTTAACTACCGCTGTTAAAAGGCATATCGGTGGTTGTTAAGGGGTTAAAGACCATTTACACGATACCAGGGAAAAATAGCAATGTTCATCCTTGACATCCTATATTTTAAATGTCAAACCAAAGGATAGTCATGGAAAATAATATTGTTTAAATATAGTGGAGACTGTTTGGTTTCAATTAAAGAGTGTAGCATTTGGCGGATATCTCAATGGAAGCTAAATAGACCCCATTATAAAGAGATACGTAAAATGGTTTTAATATCTTTCAATCAACAAATACAGTTTGCAAAAAAACTGATAGTGGTTCTGGTGCCATATATCTGTACGAATAGTGGTTCTGGTGACATATTCATGTACTGACGATGGTTCTGGTCTCGTATTTCTGTACTAATGGTCGTTGTGGCGACATCTTCGTGTAGTGTTGGTTGCTCTAGTGCTGTATTCTTTTATTTTTACTGAATCTGTTGAGGCATTCATGTAGTGATGATGGTTCTGGCGCTGTGTTCATCGCTAGAACTATTATGAGTACATGAATACATCATCAGACCCATTAACAGTATATAAAAAATGGCACCAGAACTATCAGTAAATTAATACAGTGTATAGTATAATGTCCCTAACAGCACCCTAACTTCATACTCTGATGAGCAAAAGGGTAACATTGTTTTGAGCTTTTGATTTTTAGGCTTCATATCTCACCATCCATTAATACTTCTAACGTGAGACTACCATTATTTTATAGACAATCATCTTGGCTATCACATACATACATTGACTTGCAACTATTTTGTATATGATTTGTTATGCAGATTCTTGTCATGTCACTAAATTGTTACTGTTTTGCTCCTAAAAATCTAAATTGGAACTTTCGTTATTTTTTTATAGTATTTTGTAAATCTACTATTTTGCTTCAAACACTTCCTGAATCCTTCTGGGCATGGTCTCTATCAGATTAAGCATGTCTCGACAGAAACCTGACCCCAAAGTTCCACACGTTCCCAAAGTTGGTGAATACTGGTCGACTTATTTGGGTATGTTTGATTCGGATGAGTTTTGAGAACTGTGGGAGAGCAGGCTGAAAAAGACGTAAGTGACAGTAATTGACACTGCTTCCCTGTGTTCCCGCAACCCTGGCCATCACTGTGGTAAGCAGGAGGTAGCACCTTAGCTCATCCCAGCTCTTATTGAAACTGAAGTACAGCGCTGCAAACAACTTTGACTGTCAATTGCAGTTCCTCCTAAGCACATACAATGAATCTCATTAGATTATCCATCCCGCTAGACTATGCTCCCATGTTGGAAATATACAGTAGATTTTCTGTCATGGAATTATAACCACAAAGTCAGCAGCATATTACAATGGCAGAATCACGGATGAGATTTTAACAAATCTTATGCACTCACATTACATATCAGATGCGTAAATTTACTTGAGCTGCAGATTTTAAATCTGTTAGTTCACAATTTATTTACCTTAACTTTTCAGGCTGAAAAATCCTCATCAATAACAAAATCCTTATGTTTGTCCAGTTATGCTGTGGATTTACACATTAGACGTCACTAACATCAAGACAAAGCAGTTGAACAGAGGGAAATAGGAGATAAATCTATGGAACAATTCAGATTTATTTACTATTCCGGGCATTTGCAAAGCTGGGTGATGCCCACAATGGTCACTAACTGGTGTAAATAATAATAGTAATATTAGATTACAGTAACATGTCCTTTGCTTTTTTGAGGTATTCGCTGAATGTTGTTTTTTGTTCTTTTACTTTTATGTATAAAATAGCCTGCACAATAGTCAAGTCACTTCTTTTAACGATTTATCTTTGGAAAATCGGATGCAGTTGAAAGATGTTCAAAGACTAAACATATGAAAAGCAAGTTATTGCATTGTTATATAGAAATGTATATATTGAATATTTATACTGTTTATTTAGCACTATTTCAGGCACATTAAACAACGTTCCTGCATAATAAAAAAGACATTGGACCCAGCTTATCAAGACCAGCGTGTGTCATGAGGGAAGCATGCTGGAGTCAGACGCTCCAGATTAATGAAGAGGCAGGAGCATTAGACGAGTGGCGAAAGGATATATGTGCGCCTTGCCACAAATCCTACCCAAGCACCTGCTGGAGTAAGATTTCTGGCATAGAAAATGCCACCGCTTGTCATGAGTTTGACGATTGATGGTTGCCATGCCCATCCCACCTCAGCTCCTCCCCATTTTTTGCCCATTTTTGCAGAGCTAAGAGAAACTAGCATGAAGACCCTAAAGATCGCAAAATTTAGGCTTGTGCCTAAATGTTGGTGTTAAACCTTTGATGAATCAGGCCCTTTGTGTACACATTGTAGTGCAGCGGGGTTGGTACAGTGTGACAGACAGGCAGTGACCCAGGAAAAGTTCAAAAACATTGTCTCTTTTTAATGGTTAGCATACTCACAAACAGAACAAAGTAAATAGGATCTTCTGGATCACAGCCGGGAAACAGGATACCTGTTACCGTGGGTGACTGCACTGCCATTTACGCTGAGGGTGCCAGGACATTTGGCTCTGCTTAGGTTCTGTATTGCTTCCCACAGGTGGAACTCTGCAGTGCCTTCTGCTCTGCACGCTTGCAAAAACCAAACTGACACACCAAACTGTTATGACCCCAATGGCGAGGGTCTCAGAGGAACGTGGAAGTCTGCAGAATACAAAAATCCAGCTCATAGGGCAGTGGTAGCTGGGTTGACCATATATCTACTCCTAACGCCAACACTAGAAGTAGCCGGGGATCATTCCTACGTTGATTCTAGATGACACGCTCCAGCCGGAGAATCTAGCTACCCCTAGTAGAGGAAAACAAAAGACCTTTCTTGCCTCCAGAGAAGGGGACCCCAAAGCTGGATAGAAGCCCCCCACAAATAATAACGGTGAGGTAAGAGGAAATGACAAACACAGAAATGAACCAGGTTTAGCACAGAGAGGCCCGCTAACTGATAGCAGAATAAAGAAAGGTAACTTATATGGTCAACAAAAACCCTATCAAAATCCACACTGGAAATTCAAGAACCCCCGAACCGTCTAACGGTCCGGGGGGAGAACACCAGCCCCCTAGAGCTTCCAGCAAAGGTCAGGATATATATTTGGAACAAGCTGGACAAAAATACAAAACCAAAACAAAATAGCAAAAAGCAAAAAGCGGACTTAGCTGATATAACTGGAACCAGGATCAGTAGACAAGAGCACAGCAGACTAGCTCTGATAACTACGTTGCCAGGCATTGAACTGAAGGTCCAGGGAGCTTAAATAGCAACACCCTTAACTAACGACCCAGGTGCGGATAAAAGGAATGACAGAAAAACCAGAGTCAAAAAACTAGTAACCACTAGAGGGAGCAAAAAGTAAATTCACAACAGTACCCCCCCCTTAGTGAGGGGTCACCGAACCCTCACCACGACCACCAGGGCGATCAGGATGAGCGGCATGAAAGGCACGAACTAAATCGGCCGCATGAACATCAGAGGCGACCACCCAGGAATTATCCTCCTGACCATAGCCCTTCCACTTGACCAGGTACTGAAGCCTCCGCCTGGAGAGGCGAGAATCCAAGATCTTCTCCACCACGTACTCCAACTCGCCCTCAACCAACACCGGAGCAGGAGGCTCAGCAGAAGGAACTATAGGCACAATGTACCGCCGCAACAAGGACCTATGAAATACATTGTGAATAGCAAACGACACAGGAAGATCCAGACGAAAAGATACAGGATTAAGGATTTCCAATATCTTGTAAGGCCCAATAAAACGAGGTTTAAATTTGGGAGAGGAGACCTTCATAGGAACAAAGCGGGAAGAAAGCCATACCAAATCCCCAACGCGTAGTCGGGGACCCACACCGCGGCGGCGGTTGGCAAAGCGCTGAGCCCTCTCCTGTGACAACTTCAAGTTGTCCACCACATGATTCCAGATCCGCTGCAACCTATTCACCACAGAATCCACCCCAGGACAGTCAGAAGGCTCCACATGACCCGAAGAAAAGCGAGGATGGAAACCAGAGTTGCAGAAAAAAGGCGAAACCAAGGTGGCGGAACTAGCCCGATTATTAAGGGCAAACTCAGCCAACGGCAAGAATGTCACCCAATCGTCCTGATCAGCAGAGACAAAACACCTCAAATAAGCCTCCAAAGTCTGATTGGTTCGCTCCGTCTGTCCATTAGTCTGAGGATGGAAAGCAGACGAAAACGACAAATCAATGCCCATCCCACTACAAAAGGATCGCCAGAATCTGGAAACGAACTGGGATCCTCTGTCTGACACAATATTCTCAGGGATGCCGTGCAAACGAACCACGTTCTGGAAAAACACAGGAACCAGATCGGAAGAGGAAGGCAGCTTAGGCAAAGGAACCAAATGGACCATCTTTGAGAAGCGATCACATATCACCCAGATAACGGACATGCCCTGGGATAGCGGAAGATCAGAAATGAAATCCATGGAGATATGTGTCCAAGGTCTCTTCGGGACAGGCAAGGGCAAGAGCAAACCGCTGGCACGAGAACAGCAAGGCTTAGCTCGAGCACAAGTCCCACAGGACTGCACAAATGACCGCACATCCCTTGACAAGGAAGGCCACCAAAAGGACCTGGCCACCAGATCTCTGGTGCCAAAAATTCCCGGGTGACCTGCCAACACCGAGGAATGAACCTCGGAAATGACTCTGCTGGTCCACTTATCCGGGACAAACAGTCTGTCAGGTGGACAAGACTCAGGCCTATCAGCCTGAAATCTCTGCAACACACGTCGCAGATCCGGAGAAATAGCTGACAAGATAACTCCATCTTTAAGAATACCAACAGGATCAGCGACTCCAGGAGCATCAGGCACAAAGCTCCTAGAAAGAGCATCGGCCTTCACATTCTTTGAACCTGGTAAATACGAGACAACAAAATCAAAGCGGGAGAAAAACAATGACCAGCGGGCCTGTCTCGGATTAAGGCGTTTAGCAGACTCGAGATACATCAGATTTTTGTGATCAGTCAAGACCACCACACGATGCTTAGCACCCTCGAGCCAATGACGCCACTCCTCAAATGCCCATTTCATGGCCAACAACTCCCGATTGCCCACATCATAATTTCGCTCGGCAGGCGAAAACTTCCTAGAGAAAAAGGCACAAGGTTTCATAACAGAGCAACCAGGGCCTCTCTGCGACAAAACGGCCCCTGCTCCAATCTCTGAAGCATCCACCTCAACCTGAAAGGGAAGTGAGACATCGGGCTGGCACAAAACAGGCGCCGAAGTAAACCGGCGTTTCAACTCCTGGAAAGCCTCCACAGCAGCAGGAGCCCAGTTAGCTACATCGGAGCCCTTCTTGGTCATATCCGTCAAAGGTTTCACAATGCTAGAAAAATTAGCGATAAAACGACGGTAGAAGTTAGCGAAACCCAAGAACTTCTGTAGACTCTTAACTGACGAGGGCTGAGTCCAATCAAGAATAGCTCGGACCTTGACTGGGTCCATCTCCACAGCAGAAGGGGAAAAAATGAACCCCAAAAAGG
This sequence comes from Ranitomeya variabilis, assembly GCF_051348905.1. Lineage (NCBI taxonomy): Eukaryota > Metazoa > Chordata > Amphibia > Anura > Dendrobatidae > Ranitomeya > Ranitomeya variabilis. The sequence goes on from NC_135233.1 coordinate 517,635,856, forward strand.
GAACCTTCTGCACACCAAAGAGACACTTTGAGCCCTTGACAAACAAAGAATTTTCACGCAAAATTTTAAAGACCAACCTGACCTGCTCCACATGCGAATCCCAATTATCAGAAAAAACCAAAATATCATCCAGATAAACAATCAAAAATTTATCCAGATACTTCCGGAAAATGTCATGCATAAAGGACTGAAAAACTGAAGGCGCATTGGAGAGCCCAAAAGGCATCACCAAGTACTCAAAATGACCTTCGGGCGTATTGAATGCGGTTTTCCATTCATCACCTTGCTTAATGCGCACAAGGTTGTACGCACCACGAAGATCTATCTTGGTGAACCACTTGGCACCTTTAATCCGGGCAAACAAGTCAGACAACAGCGGTAAAGGATACTGAAATTTGACAGTGATCTTATTTAAAAGCCGATAATCAATACAAGGTCTCAAAGATCCGTCCTTTTTTGCCACAAAAAAGAATCCCGCACCAAGAGGGGAAGAAGACGGACGAATATGTCCTTTCTCTAGAGACTCCTTGATATATGAACGCATAGCGGTATGTTCAGGTACCGACAGATTAAACAGTCTTCCCTTAGGAAATTTACTGCCTGGGATCAAATCTATAGCACAGTCACAGTCCCTATGAGGAGGCAGTGCACTGGACTCAGACTCACTGAAGACATCCTGATAATCAGACAAATACTCCGGAACTTCCGAAGGCGTAGAAGAAGCAATAGACACAGGCAGGGAATCCCCATGAATACCACGACAGCCCCAACTTGAGACTGACATAGCCTTCCAGTCCAGGACTGGATTATGGGTCTGTAACCATGGCAGCCCTAAAACAACCAAATCATGCATTTTATGTAAAACCAGGAAACGTATCACCTCGCGGTGTTCAGGAGTCATGCACATGGTAACCTGTGTCCAATACTGCGGTTTATTTGCTGCCAATGGCGTAGCATCAATACCCCTAAGAGGAATAGGATTTTCTAATGGTTCAAGAGTAAAACCACAGTGCTTAGCAAATGACAGATCCATAAGACTCAGGGCAGCACCTGAATCTACAAACGCCATGACAGGAAAAGACGACAGTGAGCAAATCAAAGTTACAGACAGAATAAATTTAGGTTGCAAATTACCAACGGTGACAGGACTAACAACCTTAGCTATACGTTTAGAGCATGCTGAGATAATATGTGTAGAATCACCACAGTAGTAGCACAAGCCATTCCGGCGTCTATGAATTTTCCGCTCATTTCTAGTCAGGATTCTATCACATTGCATTAAATCAGGTGTCTGTTCAGACAACACCATGAGGGAATTTGCGATTTTTCTATCACATTGCACCGAATTAGGTGTCTGTTCAGACAACACCATGAGGGAATTTGCGGTTTTGCGCTCCCGCAACCGCCGGTCAATTTGAATAGCCAGTGCCATAGTATCATTCAGACCTGTGGGAATGGGAAAACCCACCATAACATTCTTAATGGCTTCAGAAAGGCCATTTCTAAAATTAGCGGCCAGTGCACACTCGTTCCAATGTGTCAGCACGGACCATTTCCGAAATTTTTGGCAGTACACTTCAGCCTCGTCCTGCCCCTGAGACATAGCCAGCAAGGCCTTTTCTGCCTGAATCTCAAGATTGTGTTCCTCATAAAGTAAACCGAGCGCCAGAAAAAACGCATTAATATCAGCCAATGCCGGATCTCCTGGCGCCAGCGAAAAAGCCCAATCCTGAGGGTCGCCCCGTAAGAACGAAATAACAATTTTTACTTGCTGAGCAGAGTCTCCAGATGAACAGGGTCTCAGGGACAAAAACAATTTACAATTATTCACAAAATTCCTAAACTTAAACCTGTCTCCGGAAAACAGTTCAGGAATCGGTATTTTAGGTTCTGACCTAGGATTACTGATAACATAGTCTTGTATGCCCTGCACACGAGTAGCCAGCTGGTCCACACTTGTAATCAAGGTCTGGACATTCATGTCTGCAGCAAGCATAGCCACTCTGAGGTAAAGGGGAAGAAGAAAAAAAAAAAAAAAACTCAGAATCTTCTTTCTTATAATCCCTCTTCTGCAATGCATTAAACATTTAATACTGGCCTGGCAAACTGTTATGACCCCAATGGCGAGGGTCTCAGAGGAACGTGGAAGTCTGCAGAATACAAAAATCCAGCTCATTGGGCAGTGGTAGCTGGGTTGACCATATATCTACTCCTAACGCCAACACTAGAAGTAGCCGGGGATCATTCCTACGTTGATTCTAGATGACACGCTCCAGCCGGAGAATCTAGCTACCCCTAGTAGAGGAAAACAAAAGACCTTTCTTGCCTCCAGAGAAGGGGACTCCAAAGCTGGATAGAAGCCCCCCACAAATAATAACGGTGAGGTAAGAGGAAATGACAAACACAGAAATGAACCAGGTTTAGCACAGAGAGGCCCGCTAACTGATAGCAGAATAAAGAAAGGTAACTTATATGGTCAACAAAAACCCTATCAAAATCCACACTGGAAATTCAAGAACCCCCGAACCGTCTAACGGTCCGGGGGGAGAACACCAGCCCCCTAGAGCTTCCAGCAAAGGTCAGGATATATATTTGGAACAAGCTGGACAAAAATACAAAACCAAAACAAAATAGCAAAAAGCAAAAAGCGGACTTAGCTGATATAACTGGAACCAGGATCAGTAGACAAGAGCACAGCAGACTAGCTCTGATAACTACGTTGCCAGGCATTGAACTGAAGGTCCAGGGAGCTTAAATAGCAACACCCTTAACTAACGACCCAGGTGCGGATAAAAGGAATGACAGAAAAACCAGAGTCAAAAAACTAGTAACCACTAGAGGGAGCAAAAAGTAAATTCACAACACCAAACCCTTTCCTGCAGGGTTTTTTTTTTTACAAGGAACCTGTGGTCTTAGGCCTCAAGGAAAACCCGTCCGGGAAGGAAATGGACTGCCCCACTATGATCATGTAGTCCTTTTCAAAAATCAAAGCCCAGAGCAGGTTTTACTAAATCTGCCTTGGACAAATAGCTTGACCAAGACCAACACTCACTTTTATTTTGCATTGCAATCACAGCTAAGCCTGTGACTGCAATGCACTCCCACGGCCTCCATATGCTTCTTTGCACATCCTGGGGGACCCATATTAACCCTTGCATTTAACACCAGTCACTGCTTCACAACATGTGCTCACGATTGCTACATCCAGTAGGTGGCATTAATTTGACTGCCCTCTTCATCTGTCAAGAGGCTATTTGCATATTTAAATTCCCAGAGAAGTATTGTACTGTCTATAAGTCTCCTTCTGACAGTTTAGCACACTCCACCAATGACGGGCAGTCCACTTTTATTTGGTCATCTTGATCACTTGGCTCCATTCACCAAAAAGAGCTGGGTCTTTAGGATAAAATAACCACAGCTAAAACCCTACCCACCTGAAGCCAGCTAATTAAAGCTCTGGGTAGGTGAAGCTTCAATCAGGTGGGTGTGTTTTCAGGTGCCAAACACTGTAATTTTACCCCCAATAGAAAGATAGGGGGACATACATATACAATGAACAAAAGGTTAAAAGAGTGTCATGTCGGACGCTGTTCAGACAAGGTCGTTCGACAGACAGCGGTAATTCCGCTTTTGACCACTATGTGCTCATTGGCGTCGGCTAGATTTTATCTAGCTGTTCCGGGGTTAATTTACCTGATCCTCGGATTGGAAGCTGGGCCATGCCCATTGCCTTTAAATAGTTCTCCTGATCATTGGGCGTAGCCGATTATAGCTTTTGTCTTCTGCGTTGTTATCTCGGTCTGGAGTGGAGAGCAGGTTGTTGGAGATTCGTTGCTGGTGGTGTATTTTCCTTTGTCTTATTTACTCCTTCCTATATTTGTGTTTATTTTGCCCTGCACATTTATAGTGTATTCCTGAGTGACTGCGGTGTGGTGTATATTTTCCTTTATCCTTGTCTGTGCTTACTGTGGGTATTGGTGTATTACCTCTTCACTGGGTGGTGGGCGGAGGTTTCAGCCTAGGGTTGAAACAGGAGACGGTGAGGTTCGAGGCCTGGACATGCACACCATCAGTGTAAACTTCAGGTAGAGGGTCAGTCAGGATTTTCCTAGTCTGAGGGAAATTGCAGGGGCCCGGGTTATTAGCTCTCGGTCACCTAGTCTCCCCGTGACATTATAATCGGCCCAACAAAAAAAAAAAAAAAACAAGGGGGTTTCTCTTTTTTTTGTGTTTTGTCATGGATCCTATGACTTCCATAACCCGCCAGTTGGAGGCGCTGTCCCTACAGGTCACTGAGTTGAGGGGGGCAGTACAGCAACAGGGACTAGCAGTATCTAATGTGCAAGCTGGAGTGACAGGAAGAGTTGCTGAGCCTAAATTTCCTTTGCCTGACAAATTTGCTGGGGAACGCAGTAAATTTGCTTCTTTTCGTGAAGCTTGCAAACTATATGTCCGTATGCGCCCGATCTCCTCGGGTAATGAGGCTCAGCGTGTGGGCCTGGTGTTGTCATTGTTAAGCGGGGATCCCCAAGCATGGGCGTTTTCTTTGTCATCTGATTCTGCTGCATTTGACTCTGTGGAGAGTTTTTTTTCTTCTCTTGGGAAAATCTACAATGAACCTGACAGAATGGCTCTAGCAGAATCTAAGATACGCACTATTCACCAGGGGGAGCGAGTTGCAGAGGATTACTGTTCTGAAATTCGTCGCTGGGCGATCGATACACAATGGAATGATCCAGCATTGCGGAGTCAGTTTATACATGGGACTTCTGGAAGGGTTAAAAAAGCCCTTCTGATGTACGAGACTCTTGCTTCTCTAGATTCCGCTATGAGTCTGGTTGTCCGCATTGATCGCCGTTTTCGTGAGGGGGAGCATGAGACATCGCCTATGGGAGAGGGTTTAGGTTCACGTGAGGTTGCTGCAGGTGAGCCCATGGAGCCTATGCAAATCGCAGGGGTGTCACATGTGAAGCGTCGAGCCCCTGAGCTCCGGAAGCAGGGAGCCTTTTTTTACTGTGGTGAAACTGGTCATTTTATTAACATCTGTCCTCTGCTGTCTAAGAAAAACGCAACGGCGGAAAACTTCTAAGCTCAGAGGGTGTGGAGGAGACCAATCTGAGCTTATGTATATCCTCCATGGTGGTTTCTCAATGCATGCTCCCTGCTAAGGTTTTTATCGCTGGCAGTGAGCTGCCAATTACTGTTTTTGGGGATAGTGGTTCAGCCACAAATCTCATTGATGAGGAGTTTGCGCGCACAACAGGTTTTAGGATTGAAAAACTGTCTCATCCTATCCGTGTGGTCACCATCAATGCTGCTCCTCTCTCTCAGGGGGAGATTACTGAATTTGTTGCTGAGGTGAAACTCCACATTGGGGTTCTACATTCCGAACGGGTTACATGTAAGGTGCTCAGGAATCTTCCTGCTCAAGTGGTTTTGGGTTTTCCTTGGTTGTCTATGCACAACCCGGTAATTGACTGGAAAACTCAGGACATAATTCAGTGGAGCGAGTTCTGCCAGGAGAATTGCCTGGCCACATGTGTAGCTGCGGTGACTTCAAGCGTTCCGGAGTCACTTCTGGATTTTGTGGATGTGTTCTCTGAGAAGGGTTGTTCAGAGTTGCAGCCACATCGTCCCTATGACTGTTCTATCAGGTTTAAACCAGGGGCCAAGTTGCCTAAAGCAAGGATGTTTAACATCTCCGGTCCGGAGAGACAAGCGTTAACAGATTATATTGCTGAAAGCTTGAGCAAAGGGCACATCAGGCCGTCATCCTCGCCGGTGGCAGCAGGGTTCTTCTTCGTGAAGAAGAAAGATGGCGGATTACGCCCGTGTTTGGATTTCAGGGAGCTGAACCAGATTACGGTTTGTGATCCATACCCTATGCCACTGATACCAGATTTGTTCAACCAGGTGGCAGATGCTAAGTGGTTTACCAAGCTTGACCTCAGGGGGGCGTACAACCTCATAAGAGTCCGTCAAGGTGATGAGTGGAAGATGGCTTTTAATACCCCTGAGGGTCATTTTGAAAATTTGGTGATGCCATTTGGGTTGACTAACGCACCTGCAGTGTTCCAACATTTCATCAATGATGTGTTCTCGCATGTTTTGGGGAAATTCGTTATCGTGTACCTAGATGACATTCTCATATATTCTTGCGACCGTGATGCTCATCTAGATCATGTCAGGCAGGTGTTACAGCTTCTCAGAGAGAATAGGCTGTATGCTAAACTTGAGAAATGTGTATTTTTTGTTCAAGAGTTGCCTTTCTTGGGTTATATTGTGTCTGCTTCTGGTTTTAAAATGGACGCCGCTAAGGTGCAAGCGGTGCTGCATTGGGAACGTCCTGATAACCTGAAAGCACTTCAGCGGTTCCTTGGGTTTTCTAACTACTATAGGAAATTTATCAAGGATTTTTCCATCATTGCTAAACCGCTAACTGACATGACTAAAAAGGGTACCAATTTCTCCGTTTGGCCTGAGGCTGCTGTGCGCGCATTTGAATTTCTTAAGAACAGTCTTGTTTCAGCCCCCATTCTTGTGCAGCCTGACGTATCAAAACCCTTTGTTGTGGAAGTTGATGCGTCTGAGGTTGGTGTGGGGGCGGTACTATCTCAAGGCTCATCTTTGAGTGGTTTACGTTCATGCGCCTATTTCTCCAAGAAACTGTCGTCCGCCGAACGTAACTACGATATCGGCAACTGGGAGTTGTTGGCAATTAAGTTGGCCTTTGAGGAATGGCGACACTTCTTGGAGGGGTCAGTACATCAGGTTACTGTTATTACCGATCATAAGATTCTGCTGTATTTGGAGTCAGCCAAGCGTCTGTCCCCCAGGCAAGCTAGCTGGGCATTGTTTTTCACGCGGTTCAATTTTGTTGTCACTTACAGACCGGGGTCTAAAAACACTAAGGCGGATGCTCTGTCCAGGTGTTTTCCGGGGGGAGAACCTCGGAAGGATCCAGTACCCATCCTCCAAAAGGGTGTTGTGGTTTCGGCTCTCACTACCGAGGTTGAGGCTGAGATTGCCGAGGCTCAGGAGGAGGTACCATCTGAGCTTCCCATCAACAAATCTTTTGTACCGCTTCATCTCCGCTTTAAGGTTTTGGCGGAGCATCATGATGCTGTCCTGGCTGGCCACCCAGGGGTTAGAGGAACCTTGGAGTTGGTGTCACGTCGGTTTTGGTGGCCCAAGATCCGACAGGATGTGGTCTCATTTGTGTCAGCTTGTACCACGTGCGCTAGGGCTAAGACGCTCCGCTCCCGTCCTGTTGGCACACTACTTCCTCTCGAGGTACCTAGTAAGCCATGGATTTCATCACTGATTTGCCCTCATCAGCTGGGAACATGGTCATCTTGGTGATTGTTGATCGGATTTCAAAAATGTCGCACTTTGTGTCTTTGCCTTCATTGCCTAATGCTAAGTCTCTGGCTCAGGTATTTGGCAGGAGGTGGTCAGACTTCATGGGATTCCATCTGACATCGTGTCTGATAGGGGGTCTCAGTTTGTGGCAAAATTTTGGAAAGCATTTTGCTTACGGCTGGGGATGAAGTTGTCTCATTCTTCGGCGTTTCATCCTCAGTCAAATGGTCAGACTGAGCGTATGAACCAAAATTTGGAACAGTACCTACGCTGCTTTGTCTCTGATAACCAGGAGGAGTGGTCTGCCTTTCTTCCTTTGGCTGAGTTTGCCATCAATAATCACCTAATCACCGCCAGGAGTCGTCTGGGGAGTGTTGTGAATTCCGTTCTCGAACTCCCTCCTGTGGTCATGAATGGTACTTCAGCGAGTTCTGTCCGTGGACTCCCTCTGGTGGCTGTGAGTGGAAATGCTGGTTCTGAGGTTGCTTCTTCAGCTGCTCTCGTTTGCAGCTTGGCTGGTTTTTCTATTTAACTCCACTCAGATCGTTACTTCATGCCAGCTGTCAATGTATCGGTACTGGTTCAGATCTCTCTCAGATCTTTCTGATGACCTGTCTACTCCAGCAGAAGCTAAGTCCCTGCTAGTTCAATTGTTGTTCATGGTGAACTGAATATATTTATTAGTACTTGCTAAGTTCTAGTCCAGCTTGCTAACATGATATTGCCTTGCTAGCTGGAAGCTCTGGGGTGCAGAGTGGCACCTCCGCACCGTGAGTCGGTGCGGGGGTCTTTTTGCACACTCTGTGTGGCTTTTGTAGTTTTTTGTGCTGACCGCATAGATCCCTTTCCTATCCTCAGTCTGTTTAGTAAGTCTGGCCTCCTTTGCTGAAAACCTGTTTCATTCCTGTGTTTGTGACTTTCCTCTTAACTCACAGTCAATATTTGTGGGGGGCTGCCTTTTCCTTTGGGGAATTTCTCTGAGGCAAGGTAAGGCTTTATTTTCTATCTTTAGGGGTAGTTAGCTCTTAGGCTGTGAAGAGGCGTCTAGGGAGAGTTAGGTACGCTCCACGGCTATTTATAGTGTGTGTGATAGAATTAGAGTTTGCGGTCAGCAGAGATGCCACTCCCCAGAGCTTGTCCTGTCATCTAGTTTAACCATCAGATCATTCCAGGTGCTCCTAACCACCAGGTCATAACAGTACAGCTGGCCAGCAAAGTGTTAATGCATCTCAATAGAGGGATAAGAGAAGTTCTGAGACCATTTTTTTTTCTCTGCAGTGTGTTTTGTCTTTCTTTTCCCCTTAACCTCTGGATGGCTCAGGACTCAGGTGTAGATATGGATATTCAAGGTCTGTCCTCTTGTGTGGATCATCTCACTGCAAGGGTACAAAGCATTCAAGATTATGTAGTTCAGAATCCGATGTTAGAGCCTAGAATTCCAATTCCTGATTTGTTTTCTGGGGATAGATCTAAATTTCTGAATTTCAAAAATAATTGTAGACTGTTTCTTGCTTTTAAACCCCGCTCCTCTGGTGACCCCATTCAGCAAGTGAAAATCATTATTTCTTTGTTACGTGGCGACCCTCAAGACTGGGCATTCTCCCTTGCGCCAGGAGATCCTGCATTGCTTAATGTAGATGCGTTTTTTCTGGCGCTTGGATTGCTCTATGACGAACAAAACTCTGTAGATCAGGCAGAGAAAATCTTGCTGGCTTTGTGTCAGGGTCAGGATGAAGCGGAGGTATATTGCCAGAAGTTTAGAAAGTGGTCTGTGCTTACTCAATGGAATGAGTGTGCCCTTGCGGCAATTTTCAGAAAGGGTCTTTCTGAAGCCCTTAAGGATGTTATGGTGGGGTTCCCCACGCCTGCTGGTCTGAATGAATCAATGTCCTTGGCCATTCAGATCGATCGGCGCTTGCGTGAGCGCAAAGTTGTGCACCATTTGGCGGTATCCTCTGAGCAGAGGCCTGAGCCTATGCAATGTGATAGGACTTTGACCAGAGCTGAACGGCAAGAACACAGATGTCAGAATGGGCTGTGTTTTTACTGTGGTGACTCCACTCATGCTATCTCTGATTGTCCTAAGCGCACTAAGCGGTTCGCTAGGTCTGTCACCATTGGTACTGTACAGCCTAAGTTTCTTTTGTCCGTTACTCTGATTTGCTCTTTGTCGTCCTACTCTGTTATGGCATTTGTGGATTCAGGCGCTGCCCTGAATTTGATGGACTTGGAGTTTGCCAGGCGCTGTGGTTTTTTCTTGGAGCCCTTGCAGTATCCTATTCCATTAAGGGGAATTGATGCTACGCCTTTGGCCAAGAATAAACTTTAGTATTGGACTCAGTTGACCATGTGCATGGCTCCTGCACATCGGGAAGATGTTCGCTTTTTGGTGTTGCATAATTTGCATGATGTGGTCGTGTTGGGTTTGCCATGGCTACAGGTCCATAATCCAGTATTGGATTGGAAATCAATGTCTGTGTCCAGTTGGGGTTGTCAAGGGGTACATGGTGATGTTCCGTTGTTGTCAATTTCTTCCTCTACTCCTTCTGAAGTCCCTGAGTTTTTGTCGGATTACCGAGATGTTTTTGATGAGCCCAAATCCAGTGCCCTACCTCCTCATAGGGATTGTGATTGTGCTATTAATTTGATCCCTGGTAGTAAATTTCCTAAGGGACGACTTTTCAATTTATCTGTGCCGGAACACGCCGCTATGCGGAGTTATATAAAGGAGTCCTTGGAGAAAGGGCATATTCGCCCGTCGTCGTCACCGTTGGGTGCAGGGTTCTTTTTTGTGGCCAAGAAGGATGGTTCTCTGAGACCTTGTAAAGATTACCGGCTTCTTAATAAAATCACGGTCAAATTTCAGTACCCTTTGCCTCTACTGTCTGATTTGTTTGCTCAGATTAAGGGGGCTAGTTGGTTCACCAAGATAGATCTTCGAGGGGCGTATAATCTTGGCGTATTAAACATGAATGGAAAACAGCATTTAATACGCCCGAGGGCCATTTTGAGTACCTGGTGATGCCATTCGGGCTTTCTAATGCTCCATCTGTGTTTCAGTCCTTTATGCATGACATCTTCCGAAAGTATTTGGATTGATTCATGATTGTATATTTGGATGATATTTTGGTCTTTTCGGATGATTGGGAGTCTCATGTGAAGCAGGTCAGAATGGTGTTCCAGGTCCTTCGTGCTAATTCTTTGTTTGTGAAGGGGTCTAAATGTCTCTTCGGAGTTCAGAAGGTTTCCTTTTTGGGCTTCGTTTCTTCCCCTTCTACTATTGAGATGGATCCTGTTAAAGTTCAGGCCATTTTTGATTGGACTCAGCCTACATCTGTGAAAAGCCTTCAGAAATTCCTGGGCTTTGCTAATTTTTACTGTCGCTTCATCGCTAATTTTTCTAGTGTTGTTAAACCGTTGACTGATTTGACCAAGAAAGGTGCTGATGTGGTGAATTGGTCCTCTGCGGCCGTTGAGGCTTTTCGGGAGTTGAAACGTCGTTTTTCTTCGGCCCCTGTGTTGTCAGCCAGATGTTTCGCTCCCTTTTCAGGTCGAGGTTGATGCTTCTGAGATTGGAGCAGGGGCTGTTTTGTCTCAAAGGAGTTCTGATGGCTCTGTGATGAAGCCATGTGCTTTCTTTTCTAGAAAGTTTTCGCCTGCTGAGCGTAATTATGATGTTGGCAATCGGGAGTTGTTGGCTATGAAGTGGGCATTCGAGGAGTGGCGACATTGGCTTGAGGGAGCTAAGCATCGCGTGGTGGTTTTAACGGATCACAAGAATCTGACTTATCTCGAGTCTGCCAAGCGGTTGCATCGATGGTCGCTGTTTTTCTCCCGTTTCGATTTTGTGGTTTCATACCTTCCGGGTTCTAAAAATGTGAAGGCCGATGCCCTTTCAAGGAGTTTTGTGCCTGATTCTCCGGGAGTTCCTGAGCCGGTTGGTATTCTCAAAGAGGGGGTAATTCTGTCTGCCATCTCGCCTGATTTGCGGCGGGCGCTGCAGGAGTTTCAGGCTGATAGACCTGACCGTTGTCCAGCGGAGAAACTGTTTGTCCCTGATAGATGGACTAGTAGAGTTATCTCTGAGGTTCATTGTTCGGTGTTGGCTGGTCATCCTGGGATTTTTGGTACCAGAGATTTGGTGGCTAGGTCCTTTTGGTGGCCTTCCTTGTCACGGGATGTGCGTTCTTTTGTGCAGTCCTGCGGGACTTGTGCTCAGGCCAAGCCCTGCTGTTCTCGTGCCAGTGGGTTACTTTTGCCCTTGCCAGTCCCGAAAAGGCCTTGGACGCATGTTTCCATGGATTTTATTTCAGATCTCCCTGTCTCTCAAAGGATGTCGGTCATCTGGGTGGTTTGTGATCGCTTCTCTAAGATGGTCCATTTGGTACCCTTGCCTAAATTACCCTCCTCCTCTGATTTGGTTCCATTGTTCTTCCAGCATGTGGTTCGTTTGCATGGCATTCCGGAGAACATCGTGTCGGACAGAGGTTCCCAGTTTGTTTCAAGGTTTTGGCGGTCCTTTTGTGCTAAGATGGGCATTGATTTGTCTTTTTCTTCGGCTTTCCATCCTCAGACAAATGGCCAAACCGAACGCACTAATCAGACTTTGGAGACCTATCTGAGATGCTTTGTTTCTGCTGATCAGGATGATTGGGTGACCTTCTTGCCATTGGCTGAGTTCGCCCTTAATAATCGGGCCAGTTCGGCTACTTTGGTTTCACCTTTTTTTTGTAATTCTGGTTTTCATCCTCGTTTTTCTTCAGGGCAGGTTGAGCCTTCGGACTGTCCTGGTGTGGATTCTGCGGTGGACAGGTTGCAGCAAATTTGGACTCATGTAGTGGACAATTTGACATTGTCCCAGGGGAAGGCTCAACGTTTCGCCAACCGCCGTCGTCGTGTTGGTCCCCGACTTCGTGTTGGGGATTTGGTTTGGTTGTCGTCTCGTTATGTCCCTATGAAGGTTTCTTCTCCTAAGTTTAAACCTCGTTTCATTGGTCCTTATAAGATTTCTGAAATTCTCAATCCTGTGTCGTTTCGTTTGGCCCTTCCAGCTTCTTTTGCCATCCATAATGTGTTCAATAGGTCGTTGTTGCGGAGATATGTGGCGCCTATGGTTCCCTCCGTTGACCCTCCTGCTCCGGTGTTGGTCGAGGGGGAGTTGGAGTATGTGGTGGAGAAGATTTTAGATTCCCGTGTTTTGAGACGGAAACTTCAGTACCTGGTCAAATGGAAGGGCTATGGTCAGGAGGATAATTCCTGGGTTGTTGCCTCCGATGTCCATGCTGCCAATTTGGTTCATGCCTATCATTTGGCTCGTCCTGATCGGCCTGGGGGCTCTGGTGAGGGTTTGGTGACCCCTCCTCAAGGGGGGCGGTACTGTTGTGAATTCCATTCTCGAACTCCCTCCTGTGGTCATGAATGGTACTTCAGTGAGTTCTGTCCGTGGACTCCCTCTGGTGGCTGTGAGTGGAAATGCTGGTTCTGAGGTTGCTTCCTCAGCTGCTCTCATTTGCGGCTAGGCTGGCTTTTCTATTTAACTCCACTCAGATCGTTACTTCATGCCAGCTGTCAATGTATCGGTACTGGTTCAGATCTCTCTCAGATCTTTCTGATGACCTGTCTACTCCAGCAGAAGCTAAGTCCCTGCTAGTTCAATTGTTGTTCATGGTGAACTGAATATATTTATTAGTACTTGCTAAGTTCTAGTCCAGCTTGCTAACATGATATTGCCTTGCTAGCTGGAAGCTCTGGGGTGCAGAGTGGCACCTCCGCACCGTGAGTCGGTGCGGGGGACTTTTTGCACACTCTGCGTGGCTTTTGTAGTTTTTTGTGCTGACCGCATAGATCCCTTTCCTATCCTCAGTCTTTTTAGTAAGTCTGGCCTCCTTTGCTGAAAACCTGTTTCATTCCTGTGTTTGTGACTTTCCTCTTAACTCACAGTCAATATTTGTGGGGGGCTGCCTTTTCCTTTGGGGAATTTCTCTGAGGCAAGGTAAGGCTTTTTTTTCTATCTTTAGGGGTAGTTAGCTCTTAGGCTGTGAAGAGGCGTCTAGGGAGAGTTAGGTACGCTTCACGGCTATTTCTAGTGTGTGTGATAGAATTAGAGTTTGCGGTCAGCAGAGATCCCACTCCCCAGAGCTTGTCCTGTCGTCTAGTTTAACCATCAGGTCATTCCAGGTGCTCCTAACCACCAGGTCATAACAGGGAGTCTCCGTGTTTCTGTGTTTACGGGCTACATCCTCAATTTTGTACTTTGAGTCAGAGCGGCTCTTCCGGCGTTCCAGAGGAGGACCAGTTAGGAGCACAATTGTCGTCAGTCTGGAGGAGAGTTAAACAGCGCCTGTTGAGTGTGGGTGCTAGGTACAAACGTGTGGCTGACAGTAGGCGTGTGCCAGGTCCGGACCTGAGTGTGGATGACTGGGTGTGGTTATCCACAAAAAACATAAGACTCAAAATACCGTCCCTTAAATTGAGTCCACGGTTTATTGGTCCATTTAGGGTCACCGCCGTCATTAACCCAGTAGCGTACCGATTGGAGCTTCCTACATTGTATAAGATACACAACGTGTTCCACAGGTCTCTTTTAAAGAAGGTGGTGGGTTCTGTGGACTCGGCGCCTATGCCACCTCCAGTCTTGGTGGATGGTAATTTGGAATTTGAAGTCTCCAAGGTGGTTGACTCTTGTGTAGTGTGCCGCACTTTATAGTACTTGGTACACTGGCGTGGTTATGGGCCTGAGGAGAGGTCCTGGGTACCAGCCTCGGACATTCATGCGGATCGGCTGGTCAGGTTTTTTCATCATCGCCATCCAGACAAGCCAGGTCCTATAAGCCGTGAGGGCCCTGGGCTCCCTCGTAGAAGGCGGGGTACTGTCAAGTCGGACGCTGTTCAGACCAGGTCATTCAACAGACAGCGGTAGTTCCGCTTTTGACCACTATGTGCTCATTGGTGTCGGCTAGATTTTATCTAGCTGTTCCGGGGTTAATTTACCTGATCCTCGGATTGGAAGCTGGGCCATGCCCATTGCCTTTAAATAGTTCTCCTAATCATTGGGCGTCGCCGATTATAGCTTCTGTCTTGTGCGTTGTTATCTCGGTCTGAAGTGGAGAGCAGGTTGTTGGAGATTCGTTGCTGGTGGTGTATTTTCCTTTGTCTTATTTACTCCTTCCTATATTTGTGTTTATTTTGCCCTGCACATTTATAGTGTATTCCTGAGTGACTGCGGTGTGGTGTATATTTTCCTTTATCCTTGTCTGTGCTTACTGTGGGTATTGGTGTATTACCTCTTCACTGGGTGGTGGGCAGAGGTTTCAGCCTAGGGTTGAAACAGGAGACAGGGTGAGGTTCGAGGCCTGGACATGCACACCATCAGTGTAAACTTCAGGTAGAGGGTCAGTCATGATTTCCCTAGTCTGAGGGAAACTGCAGGGGCCCGGGTTATTAGCTCTCGCTCACCTAGTCTCCCCGTGACAAAGAGTTAAGGAGACTGCTCACCTTGAAAGGTTGTGTGACTCACAATGAAGGAAAGGGTTTTAAAACCAAAATGTTCTAGCTGCTGCCACACCAATAGGTTTGAGGAGCCCAACGTGGTTATCAAGTATTGGAAGGAAGCTGGTGATCTGCACTGCTGGTGCTGTAATTCCAATAAAATGCAGAAGACAGTGTAGAGGATAGTCAGTGCATTTTAATATCAACTCGTTTCGAAGTTGGGCAAACTTCTTCCTCAGGAATACCACAAAATAGATTTTGTCCCATCCCTTTGTGATGCCGCACAAGTAATGAAATGTGTTGGAGGGACGTGTGCTGCTATAGACAATTGTCCTATGCAGCCATTAATGGTGACACGCCAGGGTGTCATCAGATCAATAAATAAGTGGTCACTTTGAATAGAATTATATAGGCAAACTAGTGACAATGTTTTACCTTCTATGCATTTTAAGCATAAATAAGAATAAAAGTTTTATGGCTTCATAAAGAACAATTTCTATATAGGGTTGTCCCCATTTTGTCAATGATTAATTATGTATTTCACCAAGGCAATTTTTTTGTCCTTTTTTTCCTAGGCTACAGTTTCTCTCTACTCGCTCAGCGGTTGCCCGACCATTACAATGGACACCCTGAATCTACCGCTTGGAACTCAAACTAGTCCCATGCTCTCAGTCCTTTTTAGGTCCATTACATTTGACACTAGCAAGCTCTCAGGTTTCTCGTGACTTCTATTAGTTTTGGTTAGTTGTTTTTCAAAACTACCTGCATCAGCCTTACTGTCAAGCTAGATGAATGAATAGACTACCAAATGTAAGTAAGTGTGATATGTTGTCAGGTTCTTAGAAAAATAATGATCCATAAACACAACAGCATGAGACAGAACAACCATTCATTTGAGCGTCAAACCACTAAATATTAATGACGTCCTGCTGAACTGTAGAAAATATCACTCGTCCACAAAAATATTAAGCAAACTAACATGGACACAGAAACGTCTCCATGTTTCCTTGGTTCCTTGTTTAATCTACTCTTTAAGAAGACACTACCATTTCAAGAATTTAGTATCAGGTTAAATAATACAGAGCCGTCCCATGAGCTGGTAAAGAGCTGACTCTATATCTTGCTTAAGAAGATATTCAGGTCAGGTTAACTGAGATTTTATGACCTTCAATAAAAAGAGGGGCTGGAAGATCATGGAAAACTCTCACTCAACTCATCCATCTAATAAATCTGTATTTTAACAGGAACAATAAACATCTTGTAGAGGAAACATTTATTATTTGGAATAGTTGTTGCATGATAAAAATATATTGTAAAGTAGCTAATGCTCAAAAAAGGTGTAAATCAGAAAACCATATTTTGAGCATTCTGAGTTCTATCAATATTCAATTTGTAAGATTTAAGTTAAGGCATACTATTAAAAGTAAGTATTTTTATTCTTTTTGTGGTTATAAAAATGTTGGAGTTGCTGAAAACAAGTTGCTACAAAATATAGCAAGCGCCAAACAAACCTTGCAGGTGTGCTAAAGACATTAAAGACATTTCAGAGTAAAACAGACTAATCAGCAGGCAGCATCTCCATGTCCACTGCCCTGGAAAATATATAGAGTATAAGGCAGGGCCAGCGTCAGCACCCGGCATACCTGGGCAAGTGCCGAGGCCCTGGCGAGACAGGGGGGCCCATTTAGGGCCGGCGTTAGGGGAAGGCAGCTGCCAGTGTCTAGGGCCCCCGCTCCCCCAGGGGCCCTCAGCTAGCAGCACATCACGCAGCTGCTATGAGGCCCCTGTGAGGTAGGGGGCCCGCCTGTCGCAAGCGCCAACTCCCCCGTCGCCGCATTGAACTATACCAGCATCTGTCGGTAAAGTTCAAAGCAAATGATGGAGGTGAGAGCGTCACCTGACGCTCCCTCTCCCATCATTCCCCACTCTGCCTCTGACACTGCTGCTGCGGGTGCACAATGACATCATTGCGCACTCGCTGTGTGTCAGGCAGTGCAGCGGCAGCCGCCGAGACAAGAGCAGGGAGCAGCGCGGGCACGTTGAGAGGTGAGGAGTGGTTTTTTTGTAACTATAGCAGTGAGTACTGGACTATGGGGCCATTCTTGGGGGGAGGGGGGCTGTGCTGTATACTACATGTCTGTGCTATATACTACATGGCTGTTCTATATACTACGTGGGCCGTGTTATATACTACGTGGGCTGTTATATGCTATGTGGGCTGTGCTATATACTACATGGCTGTTCTATATACTACGTGGGCTGTGTTATATAATATGTGGCTGTACTATATACTATATGGGCTGTTATATGCTACGTGGGCTGTGCTATATACTACATGGCTGTTCTATATACTATGTGGGCCGTGTTATATAATATGTGGCTGTGCTATATGCTATATGGGCTGTTATATGCTATGTGGGCTGTGCTATATACTATGTGGCTGTGTTATATGCTACGTGGGCTGTTATATACTACATTGCTGTGTTATATGGTACGTGGCTGTGTTATATACTACGTGGGCTGTGTTATATACTACATGGCTGTGTTATATGCGATCATGAATCGTGGTATGTGTTAAAGGGGGGGCCCACTGAGACTCTTTCGCCCGGGGCCCTCAAAAACCTGGAGCCGGTCCTGGTATAAGGGGTGCTCACTGTATATATGCAAAGTGGTGCTCTGAAGGAAAAAATAATGTAGACTTTAAGCAAGAACCTTCGGCACTCAAATAAGAACAATTTATTGTTCAGTGTTCAAAATGAAACAAAGAGGCAAAACATCCACCAGACACAAAGGAGAAAGCAAAAACGTTGGTATGCACAGATATACTTCAGCCGTGACGTTTCGGCAACAAGACACGTGACACACGCAGTGTGTTTCCAGCCGTCCACCACACCACCAGGGCACAGATTTGTTACAGGCTTTACAGCCATGGTGATTTCTACACCGCAAAATCTCCCTACACAGATTTGGCTTGAGAAAGGCATCTTGTTGCTGAAACGTCGCAGCTGAAGTATATCTGTGCCTACTAATATTTTTGCTTTCTCCTTTGTTTCATTTTGAACACTTATTTGAGTGCCGAAGGTTCTTGCTTAAACATTGCCCTGGAAAGTCAGGTCTTTCCTCATGCATGCATTCAGGGAGAAACCTTGTCATTCCAGAGCAGTAGGAAGGGGGGAAGCCATCGGCACCCCTCTCGATCAACTAGTTTCTTGTGAGTCTTTGCTCTGGCTGCTTCTAAAGTATAATTATATCTGAATCGCTTCAGCATTTCTGAGTTAGATGGATCTGGATGAAATTGTACAGCCAGTGAATCAGGCAGCATGAATCAGCTGTCAGGTTCACTTTAACATAGCGAATCTCTGCAGTTTGTACTGCACACACTTATTTTGTATTGGAACTGTAGTGTAACGGTAGCACACTTATGAAGTGAGGAGGCAGTGACCCAAAAAAGTTTCAACACAAAGTCTCTTCAATGCAGTTACTTCACAGCATTAATGTCCAGTTCACACAAGTATGTGTCAATAAGTCCAATTCACAGCATTACATAATATTTAGTATCCTCCGGATCGCTGCCGGGAACCATATTCTCCAGATTACAGTCACTAAACATGTCAGTCCACCTCTGACCATTTGCTGTGGGTGACTGCACCACCATGTTACTGTCTCTTTACTCACAGCTTTCCACAGTACACAATATCCTTCAGTTTACAGTAACTAAACATGCCAGTCCACCTCTGAACAGTTACCTTGGGCAAACTGCACTGCCGTACACGCTGTAGGTGCCAGGAGTTCACTCTGCTGGGCTCTGTGTTACTCTCACACATAGCTGAGCTTTTGCAGAGCCATCTGTTTTGCTTGCTGCAAACTCCACTCTGATACTGGCACACCCAAACCCTTTACTGCAGGGATTTTAACTAGGATCTGTGGCCTTCAGCCACATGGAAAACCTGGGCCTGGAATGAAATGGACAGCAACGCTAACCATCCTGCGTCTGTTTCAAAATACAAAAACCCCAGAGCCGGTTTTACCAACTCTGCTTTGGACATTAACATGCCCAAGACTAACACTTATTTTTAGTCTGCATTGCAATCACAGCTACTCCTGTGCCTGCAATGCAATCTCATGGCCTCCATATGCCTCCGAGCACATTCTGGGGAGAACACACAGCGACCCCTACCTGTGACATCGGTCACTGCCTCACAATTGAAATCACAGCTATGCCTGTGACTGCAATGCACCCCCATGGCCTCTATATGCCTCCATGCACATCCTGGGGAGAGCATACAGTGATCCCTACCTGTGACACCAGTAAATGCCTCAAAAAGGTGCTCATTATCCATTTTCTAACAATGCTATAAACAAGGAGTAATTAAAAGCCATACACAATATAATATCGACAGTATAACCAATCATTAAATAATTTATGTAATATTTGGACATAGTAAATGAAATAAGACTATAGCAGAAAAGTCTACAAAGGCATTATTAATAACCTTGCTACACCATTTTTAATTGCTTTACAGGCACTCGATAACATATATTATTGACCCTCTCCAACTGGGACAAAGGCATTGGGAATAGGCACATTGCCCTTCATGTTAATGTGCTTGATTACTTCACCCTTAGCTGCTCCCACTGGCTCAAGGGCATCGGGATGCACTTTATTACTTTTCCCATAGTCACTACAACTGACTCCAGGGCACCCATATTAGGTACCTTGCTCTTCAGTTTAATGCCCCATATTACTGCATTGTCCAGACGACAACCTTGAAAGAAACAGGAGTCAAAATCTGTGCCTCAGCATTCTCAAGTCACATGAAAAAAGAGAGCATCCTTGAAGCTACCGATTGTATTGAAATGCATGCCTATTTTTTTTCAGCTATTGTTCCTAGCTCATAGGACCCAATTTAATTTGTAGGCATGTAAAATATGATTGCCATGACCACAGGGACTTTACCCTAACAGGGTCTTGTAAGATATAAATGCTTCTGGAGACCAGGGGGCCATACCGTGATGGTCACTCCTCCACACCAGGGGGCCATAACAAAGATGGTTACCCCTCCATACCAGGGGGTCATACTATGATGTACACCCCTCCATCCAGGGGCCACACCCGAGAAGCTTACTCCTCCACACAAGGGGTCATACTATGATGAATACCCCCCCCTAAACAGAGGGGTAACCATCCATACCTGAGATGGTTACCCCTACTGACCAAATTATATTTAGCTTCAAGGACCCACTAAAAAAGAAACAAATAAGTGCTTTTTTTAAATACACACCTTCATTAAAACAAACATACAATAACCCAACAAAGCATAAATAACCTTAGCTCGCTGGTAGGAGTCCTTGAAGCTCATAAGATCTGGCGATTACCAAACATAAAGTGAACATAAAAAGTACCAATTACTCCCAGCCGTTACCCCACTGGCTCGGGAGCACCATAACCACAGGGTTCCAATGTTCACTTGAACTTCCTGAGGATCCGACAAACCCTTGCCGAAACTCCCCTCCACATTTCACCAGATCCAGAACCATACTTAATACCAAAAGGAGGAATCCATATCCCAATTGGTCCCCCAGACCAATTTGTAACCAACTTCAAGGACCCTCCCAACTGCCCAGCTCCAGGTAATCCACTCAGTCTATGCTATCCACCATCTTAGGTAATATAAAATTAAGCACTCGGTGGGTATACATCATTCCTGCAAATATATGAAGGGGACAATATAAGAATTAAAGAACATACAATAAAATATCAAAGCATAAAGAACATTAACATGCTGGGAGGAGTCCTTGAAGCTTATAAGATCTGGTGATTACCAAACAAAAAGTGAACATAAAATGTACCAACAATTACTCCCAGCCATTACCCCACTAGCTCGGGAGCACCACAACCACAGGGTTCCAATGTGCACTTGAACTTCCTGAGGATTCAACAAACCCTTGCTGAAAATACCCTCTACCATTCACCAGATCACGAACCAAATTTTATCCCTTCACCCCCAAGGGTGGTTTGCACGTTAATGACCAGGCCAATTTTTACAATTCTGACCACTGTCCCTTTATGAGGTTATAACTCTGGAACGCTTCAACATATCCTGGTGATTCTGACAATTTTTTCTCGTGACATATTGTACTTCATGATAGTGGTAAAATTTCTTTGATATTACCTGCGTTTATTTGTGAAAAAAATGGAAATTTGGTGAAAATTTTGAACATTTCGCAATTTTCCAACTTTAAATTTTTATGCAATTAAATCACAGTGATATGTCACACAAAATACATAATAAGTAACATTTACCACATGTCTACTTTATATCAGCACAATTTTGGAACCAACATTTTTTTTTTGTTAGGGAGTTATAAGGGTTAAAAGTTGACCAGCAATTTCTCATTTTTACAACACCATTTTTTTTAGAGACCACATCTCATTTGAAGTCATTTTGAGGGGTCTATATGATAGAAAATACCCAAGTGTGACACCATTCTAAAAACTGCACCCCTAAAGGTGCTCAAAACAACATTCAAGAAGTTTATTAACCCTTCAGGTGTTTCACAGGAATTTTTGGAATGTTTAAATAAAAATGAACATTTAACCTTTTTTCACAAAAAATTTACTTCAGCTCCAATTTGTTTTATTTTACCAAGGGTAACAGGAGAAAATGGACCCCAAAAGATGTTGTACAATTTGTCCTGAGTACGCCGATACCCCAAATGTGGGGGTAAACCACTGTTTGGGCGCATGACAGAGCTCGGAAGCGAAGGAGCGCCATTTGACTTTTCAATGCAAAATTGACTGGAATTGAGATGGGACGCCATGTTGGGTTTGGAGAGCCCCTGATGTGCCTACACATTGAAACCCCCACAAGTGACACCATTTTGGAAAGTAGACCCCCTAAGGAACTTATCTAGAGGTGTGGTGAGCACTTTGACCCACCAAGTGCTTCACAGAAGTTTATAATGCAGAACCGTAAAAATAAAAAATCATATTTTTTTCACAAAAATTATTTTTCACCCCCAATTTTTTATTTTCCCAAGGGTAAGAGAAGAAATTGGACCCCAAACGTTGTTGTACAATTGGTCCTGAGTACGCTGATGCCCCATATGTGAGGGTAAACTACTGTTTGGGTGTATGGGAGAGCTCCGAAGGGAAGGAGCGCCGTTTGACTTTTCACTGCAAAATTGACAGGAATTGAGATGGGACGCCATGTTGCGTTTGGAGAGCCACTGATGTGCCTAAACATTGAAACCCCCCACAATTGACACCATTTTGGAAAGTAGACCCCCTAAGGAACTTATGTAGAGGTGTGGTGAGCACTTTTACCCACAAAGTGCTTCACAGAAGTTTATAATGCAGAGCCGTAAAAATAAAACAAAATTTTTTTCCCACAAAAATTATTTTTTATCCCCCAGTTTTGTCTTTTTCCAAGGGTAACAGGAGAAATTGGACCCTAAATATTGTTGTCCAATTTGTCCTGAGTACGCTGATACCTGATATGTGGGGGGGAACCACCGTTTGAGCGCATGGCAGGGCTTGGAAGAGAAGGAGCATCATTTGGAATGCAGACTTAGATGGATTGGTCTGCAGGCGTCACATTGCCTTTGCAGAGCCCCTAATGTACCTAAACAGTAGAAACCCCCCACAAGTGACCCAATATTGGAAACTAGACCCCCAAGGAACTTATCTAGTTGTGTTGTGAGAACTTTGAACCCCCAAGTGTTTCACAACAGTTTATAACGCAGAGCCATGAAAATAAAAATAAAAAAATTTCCCCAAAAAATTATTTTTTAGCCCGCAGTTTTGTATTTTCCCAAGGGTAACAGGAGAAATTGGACCCCAAAAGTTGTTGTCCAATTTGTCTTGAGTACGCTGATACCCCATATGTGGGGGGGAACCACCGTTTGGGTGCATGGGAGGGCTCGGAGGGGAAGGAGTGCCATTTGGAATGCAGACTTAGATGGAATGGTCTGCAGGCATCACATTGCATTTGCAGAGCCCCTAATGTACCTAAACAGTAGAAACCCTCCACAAGTGACACCATTATGGAAAGTTACCCCCTAAGGAACTCATCTAGATGTGTTGTGAGAGCTTTGAACTCCCAAGTGTTTAACTACAGTTTATAACGCAGAGCCGTGCAAATAAAAAATATTTTTTTTCCACAAAAATTATTTTTTAGCCCCCAGTTTTTTATTTTTCCAAGGGTAACAGGAGAAATTGGACCCCAAAAGTTGTTCTCCAATGTTTTCCGAGTACGCTGATACCCCATATGTTGGTAAACCCCTGTTTGGGGACACGGGAGAGCTCGGAAGGGAAGGAGCAGTTTTACTTTTTCAACGCAGAATAGGCTGGAATTGAGATCGGACACCATGTCACGTTTGGAGAGCCCCTGATGTGCCTAAACAGTGGAAACCCCCAATTATAACTGAAACTGTAATCCAAACACACCCCTAACCCTAATCCCAAAGGTAACCCTAACCACACCTCTAACCCAGACACCACCCTAACCCTAATCCCAACCCTATTCCCAACCGTAAATGTAATCCAAACCCTAACCCCAACTTTAGCCCCAACCCTAACTGTAGCCTTAACTCTAGCCCCAACCCTAAACCTAGCCCTAACCGTAGCCCTAACCCTAACCCTAACCCTAGCCCTAACCCTAACCCTAGCCCTAGCCCTAACCCTAGCCCTAGCCCTAGCCCTAACCCTAGCCCTAATCCTAACCCTAGCCCTAACCCTAGCCCTAACCCTAGCTCTAACCCTAACCCTAACCCTAATGCAAAAATGGAAATAAATACATTTTTTAAATTTTTTAATTTTTCCCTAACTAAGCGGGTGATGAAGGGGGATTTGATTTACTTTTATAGCAGGTTTTTTAGCAGATTTTTATGATTGGCAGCCGTCACACACTGAAAGACGCTTTTTATTGCAAAAAATATTTTTTGCGTTACCACATTTTGAGAGCTATAATTTTTCCATATTTGAGTCCACAGAGTCATGTGAGATCTTGTTTTTTGCGGGACGAGTTGACGTTTTTATTGGTAACATGTTCGGGCATGGGAGATTTTTTGATCGCTTTTTATTCCGATTTTTGTGAGGCAGAATGACCAAAAACCAGCTATTCATAAATTTCTTTTGGGGGAGGCGTTTATACCGTTCCACGTTTGGTAAAATTTATAAAGCAGTTTTATTTTTCGGGTCAGTACAATTACAGCGATACCTCATTTATATCATATATTTATGTTTTGGCACAATGAAAACAAAAAGAGGTGCACCCTGGCTGTAGGTTAAATAAATATGGGGGTGCAATGCCTAGTCCAATATTGTATTAGCCAAAAAGGAAGAGAATGAATGGACTAATAACGGCTTGCACACCACCAAATATAGAAAAGTAACAAACTTTATTAAACACCACAAAAAACATACAAACACTTAAAATACCACAATCATGTGTAGAACACCCCTATATAAACATATGTCTGCCAGAGCAATATGAAAACAGGCTGCCATGCATAAATGTTATAAGTAACATGGCTCAGTAGATCCTAAATGGTAGAACAATGGAGTCCTGGTGAGATAAAGACTCACTGGTGGGATAGAGTTAATCCCTTAGCCACCTATGCAGAGGTGCATGCAAGATGGTAATGCAGAAACATGTCATAAAATATAAAAAAGCATGCAGGATTAGCTGAAAGAACCACTCATGAGATGAAAAACCAGGGCTCCTGAGGAGTCAGCAACTAAAACATAATGACATGAATACTCAACTGAATCAGAACCCAGAGAGATAAAAGTAGTGAGAGTCGCAACTTTTCTTGGCTAAAATAGCCAGGCAGACCCACAAGCCATAAGTGGCCGGCATAGGAAGATGAAGGGGTGCTGGGAGAGAGACCCCACGTGTATCGCTGCCGCAGCAGCTTCGTCAGGGGAAGTGACGATATGGTGAGTAGTATGAGTTTAAGTATCAGTCATAATCAAGTAAAATGCATACCACTGTGTTGCCACAGGAGAGGGGGGTGTGTACCGGAGGAACGGCCGGGCGTCATTCAGAGAAGATGAAGTAGAAGTGTGCGGCGTCTCCATGGAGAAGGTTTACGCATGCGCAATCGCGGTTCAGATAATTTGAGCCGCATTGCGCATGCGTTGGAAATAGAGAATAATAAAAGAAGAAGTGGCCGGCGTGCAGTATAGCAGGGGCAAAAATGCACCAGAGGTGGCTATGTAGAGAAAGGTACCATTGCGGTTAGCCTATTAGAAAGAATGATATTAAGCGAATGGCTAGATGAATGGAGAAAAAAAAAAAAAAGGGGAGGGAAGTTTTTGATAGTACTGAACATTATTAAGCTGGCGTTTAGCCTCAGCTTCATACAGTTGGATGGGCCACAACACCACGTTACCTCCTTTATCGGCCTCTTTGATAGTGAACGCTTTATTATTTTGTAAGGCGGATAGGGCTCGTTTTTCCTCTGTATTCAAATTTGAAGGACCACTTACCCGAATAGGCATGGCTAGAATTTCCTGCTTGACAATTTCAAAAAATATTTTGATAGCTGGTACCAAGGAAAAAGAGGGTGATTTCAGAGACTTGTTCCTGTAGGGGAATTTCTTCCTGCTGGAGACTGAATCATTTTCCTCCAATAGTTCTAGAAGATCCTGGAAGGTTTGAAGTTCATCCTCCGGAAACGTCTGCAAGATGTCGGGTCTCCTGTACAT
The DNA here is from genome assembly GCF_051348905.1 of Ranitomeya variabilis. Taxonomy (NCBI): domain Eukaryota; kingdom Metazoa; phylum Chordata; class Amphibia; order Anura; family Dendrobatidae; genus Ranitomeya; species Ranitomeya variabilis. The sequence goes on from NC_135233.1 coordinate 517,661,420, forward strand.
GACCTGGAAAGTTAATTTTCTGCAAAAGAGGTAAAGGTCTTTGATAAGGGTGAACTTATCTGCCAAATGTGTGGTCACGAAAGACAAACCCCTCTGAAGGACAGATAACTCAATAGATGTAAGGTTATGGTCAGAGAGATTTATTACCTGCAAAGTTGTTGAGCTGGGCTCATGCACCGATATGTTATGAGAGGTGGTATCTGAATCAGCTACCTCTGCCTGGTGGGGTATTTGTGGAAACGTGGGGGGGTGTGACCCCTGTACCGTTTTTTTTTTATATATTTTTTTTTTTATAAAAAACTTTTTTTTAATTTTTTTAATTTTTTTTTTTATTATTATTATTTTATTTTATTTTTATTTTTTTGTTTTTTGTTGTTTTTTTTTCTATATGCACTACTTGTCTGGCAAGAAGACTATATTTTTGTGCATACTGTGGATAGAACTCCTGTGTGAGTCCAGCAACGGGGACTATATATTACCTCAATTCTTATGTCTTTGTGGCCCTTTGATACGGTTGCTGCATAACACTACTGTTATATGTATACCTGCTCGTGTTATGTTTACTAATTATATTAACCCTTTTGCTTTGAACAGGTATTGATGCTGTATATTAATATTTATATGTTTATATTTCTTGTGTTCTTCAGTCTTTTGCATTTATTGCTAGAGGCATTTATACACTTATTCTGTATATAAAACAAACCCCCTCCCCTTTTTTTTTTTTTTCTCCATTCATCTAGCCATTTGCTTAATATCATTCTTTCTAATAGGCTAACCGCAATGGTACCTTTCTCTACATAGCCACCTCTGGTGCATTTTTGCCCCTGCTATACTGCACGTCGGCCACTTCTTCTTTTATTATTCTCTATTTCCGACGCATGCGCAATGCGGCTCAAATTATCTGAACCGCGATTGCGCATGCGTAAACCTTCTCCATGGAGACGCCGCACACTTCTACTTCATCTTCTCTGAATGACGCCCGGCCGTTCCTCTGGTACACACCCCCCTCTCCTGTGGCAACACAGTGGTATGCATTTTACTTGATTATGACTGATACTTAAACTCATACTACTCACCATATCGTCACTTCCCCTGACGAAGCTGCTGCGGCAGCGATACGCGTGGGGTCTCTCTCCCAGCACCCCTTCATCTTCCTATGCCGGCCACTTATGGCTTGTGGGTCTGCCTGGCTATTTTAGCCAAGAAAAGTTGCGACTCTCACTACTTTTATCTCTCTGGGTTCTGATTCAGTTGAGTATTCATGTCATTATGTTTTACTCACTGACTCCTCAGGAGCCCTGGTTTTTCATCTCATGAGTGGTTCTTTCAGCTAATCCTGCATGCTTTTTTATATTTTATGACATGTTTCTGCATTACCATCTTGCATGCACCTCTGCATAGGTGGCTAAGGGATTAACTCTATCCCACCAGTGAGTCTTTATCTCACCAGGACTCCATTGTTCTACCATTTAGGATCTACTGAGCCATGTTACTTTTAACATTTATGCATGGCAGCCTGTTTTCATATTGCTCTGGCAGACATATTATGTTTATATAGGGGTGTTCTACACATGATTGTGGTATTTTAAGTGTTTGTATGTTTTTTGTGGTGTTTAATAAAGTTTGTTACTTTTCTATATTTGGTGGTGTGCAAGCCATTATTAGTCCATTCTTTCTCTTCCTTTTTGGATATTTATGTTTTGGCGCTTTTATACGATAAAAACTATCTTATAGAAAAAATAATTATTTTGGCATCGCTTTATTCTGAGGACTGTAACTTTTTTATTTTTTCACTGATGATGCTGTATGGTGGCTCATTTTTTGCGGGACAAGATGACGTTTTCAGTGGTACCATGGTTATTTATATCCATCTTTTTGATCGCGTGTTATTCCACTTTTTGTTTGGAGGTATGAGAATAAAGCGTTTTTTGCCTCGTTTTTTTTTTTTTTTTTTTTTTACGATGTTCACTAAAGGGGTTAACTAGTGATATACTTTTATAGGTGGGGTTGTTACGGACGTGGCGATACTAAATATGTGCACTTTTATTGTTTGATTTTTTTTTATTTAGATAAAGAAATGTATTTATGGGAATAATATATATTTTTTTTCTTTATTTAGGAATTTTTTTTTCTTTTTTTTTACACATGTGGAAATTTTTTTTTTTTACTGTTTTACTTTGTCCCAGGGGGGACATCACAGATCGCTGATCTGACAGTTTGCACAGCACTGTCAGATCGGCGATCTGACTCACAGTGCTGCAGGCTTACCAGCGCCTGCTTGAGCAGGCACTCGGTAAGCCACCTCCCTCCCTGCAGGACCCGGATGCCGCGGCCATTTTGGATCCGGGCCTGCTGCAGGGAGGAGAGGTAAGAGACCCTCGCAGCAACGCGATCACATCGCGTTGCTCCGGGGGTCTCAGGGAAGCCCACAGGGAGCCCCCTACCTGCGCAATGCTTCCCTGTACCGCCGGCACACAGCGATCATGTTTAATCGCGGTGTGCCGGGGGTTAATGTACCGGGGGCGGTCCGTGACTGCTCCTGGCACATAGGGCCGGATGTCAGCTGCGATAGGCAGCTGACACCCGGCCGCGATCGGCCGCATTCCCCCCGTGAGCGCGGCCGATCGCACTGGACGTACTGGGAATTAGGGCCCACCCCACATGGACGGAATAGTACGTCCAATGGCAGAAAGGGGTTAAATTCCAAAAAGAAGAATCCATATCCCAATGGATCCCCCAGACCAATTTATAACCAACTTCAAGGACCCCCCCACCCCAACTGCACAAGATGTGGGATAAGTGAGGATGAAAACACCAAGTAAGTTTACAACCGAGGTATATTACAGGTTGATACTGGAAAATGTCCCATCATAAGGTCAGATAAATTCGATGATGGGCAATGCTGTGTTATATGCTGTAACAATAAAGAAGCCGCCTGCTCCTCTACAGCAGTTACAGAAAGGCTCTCTAACCACCAGCTGCACATACATCATAAGAAAATATATATATATGTAGGTCTAGTATAAACTGCCTGCAGCCATAAGTTTATGTGCAGAAAACTGCAAGGTCTGTGTCCCCAGTCAGTCACACTACCTACATACAATAAACGAGAGACAGGGCTGAAAACTGGGCCCATGATGTGTTCTCCAGCTTAAGGTGCAGCATCACACTAGGAGTGCCCACTCGCTGCCCGCCATGTGCTGAGTTATTAGTGCCCACTCACTGCCCGCCATGACTGTGTTAGTAGTGCCATTAAGGAAAGAAGAAAGAAGTGCAATAGAGGTGCACATATAGCCATAATATTTAATGTGAAAAATGCTTTATTGAGATAAAGATAAAGTGCATATTAACATAAAAACATTTTAAAACATGTAAAACATACCCTCACACATGTATTCAATATCCCCTGAATATGGGGATATGAAAAACAGCAGACACCCAAGGGAAAAATAATCCCTAAAGTTCACCCAGTGAGTAACATACAATATTACTATAACAACATTAGGTCATGTACGTGCTTCTATTTAGGCTTCCGATGTCAAATCTACCCTTTAATAGAGCTTCATTGACTGGATCTGATTTCACAAATAAATAGTGATGAACCTGATATCATGTATTTCAGTAGGTTAAATAATATCCAATCACATTACATGTAAGCACATAAACAATCACAGTCAGATTATGGGGTGATGAGATAAAATATTAATAAGTCCAACAATAGTCAAAATGCAGGGATAATACTGGAATGTCCCTGGTGAGACATTTACAAGTCCATATATATATATCATTGGTGAGGGAGTCCCCGCCGGAACATCTGTTAGAAGCACTGTTCATAATCTGTGATAACACAATGATGCTGCTATACTCACAGCGGACCCCACTTCTTCCAGTGTTATATACTTAACAAAAAAGTGTGAAACAACTGAAATTATGTCTTATATTCAAGGTTCTTCAAAGTAGCCACATTTTGCTTTGATGACGGCTTTGCACACTCTTGGCATTGCCTTGATGAGCTTCAAGAGGTAGTCTCCGGGAATGGTCTTCCAACAATCTTGAAGGAGTTCCCAGAGATGCTTAGCACTTGTTGGCCCTTTTGCCTTCACTCTGCGGTCCAGCTCACCGCAAACCATCTCGATTGGGTTCAGGTGTGGTGACTGTGGAGGCCAGGTCATCTGGTGTAGCCCCATCACTCTCCTTCTTGGTCAAATAGCCCTTACACAGCCTGGAGGTGTGTCTGGGGTCATTGTCCTGTTGAAAAATAAATGATGGTCCAACTAAATGCAAACCGGATGGAATAGCATGGTTCAGTATGCCTTCAATTTTTAATAAATCCCCAACAGTGTCACCAGCAAAGCATCCCCACATTGTCACACCACCTCCTCCATGCTTCACGGTGGGAACCAGGCATGCAGCATTCATCCGTTCACCTTTCTGCGTCACACAAAGACACGGTGGTTGGAACCAAAGATCTCAAATTTGGACTCATCAGACCAAAGCACAGATTTGCACTGGTCTAATGTCCATTCCTTGTGTTCTTTAGCCCAAACAAGTCTCTTCTGCTTGTTGCCTGCCCTTAGCAGTGGTTTCCTAGCAGCTATTTTACCATGAAGGCCTGCTGTACAAAGTCTCCTCTTAACAGTTGTTGTAGAGATGTGTCTGCTGCTAGAACTCTGTGTGGCATTGACCTGGTCTCTAATCTGAGCTGCTGTTAACCTGCAATTTCTGAGGCTGGTGACTCGGATAAACTTATCCTCAGAAGCAGAGGTGACTCTTGGTCTTCCTTTCCTGGGCTGGTCCTCATGTGAGCCAGTTTCTTTGTAGCGCTTGATGGTTTTTGCCACTGCACTTGGGGACACTTTCAAAGTTTTCCAAATTTTTCGGATTGACTGATCTTCATTTCTTAAAGTAATGATGGCCACTCGTTTTTCTTTACTTAGCTGCTTTTTTCTTGCCATATTACAAATTCTTACAGTCTATCCAGTAGGACTATCAGCTGTGTATCCACCAGACTTCTGCACAACACAGCTGATGGTCCCAACCCCATTTATAAGACAAAAAATCCCACTTATTAAACCTGACAGGGCACACCTGTGATATGAAAACCATTCCCGGTGACTGCCTCTTGAAGCTCAGCAATAGAATGCCAAGAGTGCGCAAAGCAGTCATCAAAGCAAAAGGTGGCTACTTTTAAGAACCTAGAATATAAGACATGATTTCAGTTGTTTCACACTTTTTTGTTAAGTATATAATTCCACATGTGTTAATTCATAGTTTTGATGCCTTCAGTGTGAATTTACAATTTTCATAGTCATGAAAATCCAGAAAAGTCTTTAAATGAGAAGGTGTGTCCAAACTTTTGGTCTGTACTGTGTATATATATATATATATATATATATATATATATATATATATATATATATATATATATATATATATATATAAAAATATATATATATATATATATATATATATATATATATATATATATATATATATATATATATATATACACTAGTGATGAGCGAGCATACTCGTTGCATGGGTTTTCTCGAGCACACTCAGGTGGTCTCCGAGTATTTGTTAGTACTCAGAGATTTCGTTTTCCTTTCCGCAGCTGCATGATTTACGGCTGCTAGACAGGCTGAATATATGTGAGGAATGCCCACATGTATTCAGGCTGTCCAGCAGCTGTAAATCATGCAGCTGAAGAGACAAAAACTAAATCTCCGAGCACTAACAAATACTCGGAGATCACCCAAGCGTGCTCGGGGAAACGCGAGCAATGAGTATACTCGCTCATCACTAATATACACTGCTCAAAAAAATTAAAGGAACATGTAAACAACAGAATATAACTCCAAGCAAATCAAACTTCTGTGAAATCAAACTGTCCACTTAGGAAGCAACACTGTTTGACAATCAATTTCACATGCTTTTGTGCAAATGGAATAGACAACAGATGGAAATTATTGGCAATTATGAAGACACACTAAATAAAGGAGTGGTTCTGCAGGTGAGGACCACAGAGCACATCTCAGTACCAATGCTTTCTGGCTGATGTTTTGATCACTTTTGAATGTTGGTTGTGCTTTCACACTCGTGGTAGCATGAGACAGACTCTACAACCCACACAAGTGGATCAGGTAGTGCACCTTATCCAGAATGGCAAATCAATGCTGTGTCTGTCAGCATAGTGTCCAGAGGCTGGAGGCGCTACCAGGAGACAGGCCAGTACACCAGGAGACATGGAGGGGGCCATAGGAGGGCAACAACCTGGCAGCAAGACCACTACCTCAGCCTTTGTGCAAGCAGGAACACGAGGAGCACTGCCAGAGCCCTGCAAAATGCCACCAGCAGGCCACAAATGTGCATGTGTCTGCACAAACGGTTAGAAACCGACTCCATGAGGAGGGTCTGAGTGCCCGACGTCTACAGATGGGGGTTGAGCTCACAGCCCAACACCATGCAGGACGCTTGGCATTTTTCACAGAACACCAGGATTGGCAAGTTCGCCACTGGTGCCCTGTGCTCTTCACAGATGAAAGCAGGTTCACACTAAGCACATGTGGCAGCTGTGACAGAGTCTGGAGATGCCATGGAGAGCGATTTGCTGAATGCAACATCCTTCAGCATGACCAGTTTGGCAGTGGGTCAGTAATGGTGTGGGGTGGCATTTCTTTGGAGGGCCCACAGCCCTCTATGTGCTTGCCAGAGGTAGCCTGACTGCCAATAGTTACTGAGATGAGATCCTCAAACCCCTTGTGAGACCATATGCTGGTGCGGTTGGCCCTGGGTTCCTCCTAATGCAGGACAATGTCAGACCTCATGTGGCTGGAGTGTGTCAGCAGTTCCTGCAAGATACAGTCATTAAAGCTATGGACTGGCCTGCCTGTTCCCCAGACCTGAATCCGTTTGAACACATCTCGGACATCATGTCTCGCACCATCCACCAACATCACTTGCACCACTGACTGTCCAGGAGTTGGCGGATGCTTTAGTCAAGGACTGGGAGGAGATCCTTTTGGAGACCATCCTTCACCTCATCAGGACCTTGCCCCGGATTTGTAGGGAGGTCATATAGGTATGTGGAGGCCACACACACTACTAAGCATCATTTTCCTTGTCTTGAGGCATTTCCACTGAAGTCGGATCAGCCCGTAATTTTATTTTCCCCTTTGATTTTGAGCATCATTCCAAATCCAGACCTCCATGGGATATTAGTTTTGATTTACATTGACCAATTTAATGTTTTATTGTTCTCAACACATTCCACTATGTAATAAATAAAGATTTGCAACTGAAATATTTCATTCAGTGATATCTAGGAAGTGGTATTTTAGTGTTCTCTTCGTTTTTGAGCAGTGTATATTGTGAGGCAGTGACCCCTGGTACAGCTAGGGGGCGCTAGGGAGCGCTGTAGCGTAGCCCTGTAGTAGTGGGGGAGGTGTGTCAGTGTGTTCTTGGAAGCAGACAGGGCAGTTGTCTGCAGAGCTCTCTCTGTGTGGAGCAACACAGAGGCTAAAGGAACCAGAGAGACTGACACCCTGTGTCTTGGGCTGTCTTATGTGTACCCGGCTGCACTCCAGAGGATAAAGAGTGCAGTTTGCTGACTGAGTACAGAGAATTGTTACCGGCGTGCGGTCACCCAGGGAAACTGGACAGAGAGAAGTTCGGCCTGTGTATTGACTGCATCATATAGCCATGCACTATTAATGGACTGTATGAAGAAGCTATATACTATATTGACTGTGTGAAGTAACACAATAAAAGAACATTGTGTTTGAACTTGCTTGGGTCACTTCCGTTTCACTGTGTATGGTCCTACCGCTGCATCACATATGGTGGAAAGAATGCGGGCCATGTGAACTGAGGCATACCCGAAGCGTTCTGCATGTCAGTGATTAAGCCTGCAAAGCTACAGTTTAAGCCAGCTAATAAAATGGAGGAGCTTTTGAAGCAGTTTGCCCGCTCACAGCAGCTGCAGCAAGAGGCGCTGCAGTTACAGCGGCAACAGTTGGAGCTACAAAAGCAGCAACAGCAGCAAACTACTGAATTATTGATGCAGCAGATCGCGGCTATGCGAGAGGCAGGTCCACCAGGGACAGCGTTCTGGTCTGAGGCTCGGTACAAGGTCCGGTCGGCGCTGAGGAATATGGAGCCTGAGGACGACATGGAGACTTTTCTCACCATCTTTGAACGTACTGCGGAGCGGGAGAGCTTGCCGGTGACTCAGTGGGCTGAGGTGGTGTCCAATTTCCTGACGGGAGATGCCCAGAAAGCCTTCATAGACCTCAGTCGGGACGATGCCCTGGACTATGGGAAGCTGAAAGGTGAGATCCTTGCTAGACTGGGGGTTAATACATATGTGCGGGCCCAATGGGTGTTCCAGTGGTCCTTTTCCGAGACTCGCCCTGCCCGATCTCAGGCGCATGACTTGCTGCAACTGGTTAAAAATGCCTTCAGCCTGAGACATTAACCCCGTTCCAGATGGTAGAGAGGGTGGTGGTTAACTGCCTGGTGAGGGCTCTTCCAGCAGCCATACAGTGTTGGGTGGGACAAGGGGACCCAGGCACTCTGGATGAAGTAGTGGGACTGGTAGAGCGATATACAGCCACTCAGGACTTTATACGGGACACTGCTCCATTTCGGCTGTCACGTAAGGTTTCCCCAGCCCAGGAGCCGGGGAAAACTAAATCAGCTCCTGGGCACAGTGGGGCCACAGCGTTCAGGTGTTGGGGCTGCCAAGGGCCTGGCCATGTGGCTGCTAACTGCCCGTTGGTGTCTGAACCCTTGGACTGCAGGTATGGTCGCTGTATTTCTATGTATGCTCAGCCAGTCGGTACCACCACTACAGGCACCATCGATAGCGAACCCCAGCTGTGCCAGGTACTTGTGAACGGGTACCAAACAGAGGTCCTCCTTGACTCAGGGAGCATAGTGACTTTGGTTCATGGGTCCCTTGTTGCCGGTGACAACCCCAATGGACCGAAAGTGGAGGTGATGGGTATCCATGGGGAAATCCGGGAGTACCCGACCATGGAGGTTAATTTTTCCACACCATGTGGGGACATTAAACATGTGGTGGGAGTGGTGAAGACGCTTCCATATGGGGCTGTGTTGGGGAGAGATTTGCCCCTGTTCTGGTCCCTGTGGGAGACCAGGGTCAACCCTCTCAAGGAAAGTGTTGTACCGGGTGCAGAACCCAAAGATATTGAGATACCTGCCATAGGGGTCACCAACCTAGGGACAGAGTGTAATCCCAATAGGCTCCCTCTAGAGGTGGTGGCAGTAGAGGTCGCGGGGGACCCCATTGAACCCTGAGCTGGAGGTGTTCCTTGATAAGATTGGGACAGCTCAGATCTAGGGTCCCTTTCGGAGACGCAGATATAAAAGACGCAGGTATGAAAAGAGCCGAGAGTGTATGGTCGCAGAGGCGACTGAGGACATGCGCACGAGGAACCCTCTGGCATCGGTCAAGGATGGGGCCGGGGGTCAGGGTAAATTAGATAGAGCGCTCGCTAGACAGCGGTGTCGGGAGGCTCAGGTTCGGGTGTGGCATAGTACAGATATATGCTTAGAGTTGCCAGCGCAGTCCGCGGTGTTTCAGCGTGATATAGTCTCTGAGGCACCGGTAAGGGTACAGAGGAAATGGTACCAGGGGCCCGAGTGCAGATACTTAGGTGACAGGATGACCCGTGGGGTTAGTGAACCTAAAGTAAACAAAGTAAAGACCACCCAAAACTGGCCCAAATCTGATGTTAATCAGAAAAGAGGGTTTGGCTTCTGCAATGGTGATCGGGGTGGGTGGTCCCGTAATGAAATATGGAGGAGAAACGCAAAGGGGAGGGATGCGTGCGTTGATCGATGGTACCGGTTCCTACTTTGGTTTCTTAATGTAGTGTACGGGGATGTCAGGGGGCATACCGATGCCCTGTCTTTTGCCCTTACGGGGTAACAAATGTTCAACCCCACAGGTATGAACAGGGGGGAGGATATGTGAGGCAGTGACCCCTGGAACAGCTAGGGGGTGCTGTAGCGTAGCCCTGTAGTAGTGGGGGAGGAGTGTCAGTGTGTTCTTGGAAGCAGACATGGCAGTTGTCTGCAGAGCTCTCTCTGTGTGAAGCAACACAGAGGCTAAAGGAACCAGAGAGACTGACACCCTGCGTCTTGGGCTGTCTTATGTGTACCCAGCTGCACTCCAGAGGATAAAGAGTGCAGTTTGCTGAGTGAGTACAGAGAATTATTACCGGCGTGCGGTCACCCAGGGAAACTAGACAGAGAGAAGTTCAGCCTGTGTATTGACTGCATCATATAGCCATGCACTATTGAAGGACTGTATGAAGGAGCTATATACTATATTGACTGTGTGAAGTAACACAATAAAAGAACGTTTTGTTTGAACTTGCTTGGGTCACTGCCATTTCACTGTGTATGGTCCTACCGCTGCATCACAATATGTATAGCCACACACACACATACATGTGTATATATATATATATATATATATATATATATATATATATATATTACATTTTCTCCGTTATTATGTATATTGTCATCCCATATTGCACAGTGCTCTCTCTTGTTATATACAGCACCGTCCCTTACATATTGGATTACATAGAGCCCTGTCTTTATTACATACCATCCTATCTTGTTAGATGTATAATGCAATGATGGCTGATGTAGCATGGGAAAGCTTATTTTCTAGTGGAGGAGCTGATTGACTGGTCCTCTGGTCACCGGCTACGCCATCAGCAGTCATTTTATACCTAACAAGAGAGGGGACTATGTAATAAAGGAGGGCACTGTGAATAACAAAAATAACAAGAATACACTATGTGAGAGACAGCACTGTACATAATAGCAGAAGAAGCTATATATTAAAGGGAACCTGTCACCACGTTTTTGGAAGATGGGATAAAAATAGCGTTAAATAGGGGCAGAGGTGGGCATTACATTAGTGTGTTTGTTATGCGTTTATTACCCACCTAAGTTGCCGAAATACCTTTGCAAAGTCTCTGTTTTCGCCTGTCAATCAGGCTGGTCTGGTCAAAAGGGCGTCTTGTCTTCCCCCAGATTTTGCGTAGTTTTCCGTTGGTGGCGTAGTGGTGTGCGCATGCCCAAAGTCCTGAATCCTCTGCCAGGGGATTTAAAAGAGCGCGCTGTTCGTTTTCATTGGTGATCGGTGGGCGCGGCCATCTTCCTTTGGCCGCGCGTGCGCAGAAGCGGCGCTCTGCTGGCCGCGGCTTCAGGAAAATGGCCGCGGGATGCCGCGCGTGCGCAGATGGATATCGCGGCGGCCATTTTCCTGAAGCCGCGGCCAGCAGAGCGCCAATTCTGCGCACGCGCGGCCAAAGGAAGATGGCCGCGCCCACCGATCACCAATGAAAACGAACAGCGCGCTCTTTTAAATCCCCTGGCAGAGGATTCGGGACCTTGGGCATGCGCACACCACTACGCCACCAACGGAAAACTACGCAAAATCTGGGGGAAGACAACGCCCTTTTGACCAGACCAGCCTGATTGACAGGCGAAAACGGAGACTTTGCAAAGGTATTTCGGCAACTTAGGTGGGTAATAAACGCATAACAAACACACTAATGTAACGCCCACCTCTGCCCCTATTTAACGCTATTTTTATCCCATCTTCCAAAAACGTGGTGACAGGTTCCCTTTAAGGCAGGGGTCCCCAACCTGTAGCTCGGGAGCCACATGTGGCTCGCGGTCCCATGAATTGTGGCTCGCGACTGTCTACTAGCTTGGTGCATTAGCTCCATGTCTAGCAAACTGGTATGAAGAGCACATCTCAAAATGGTGAATTTTGTGAGTAGCCCTGCACAGAAGTGCAGATCTGGATGCACATTTACTGGTCTTAGGGGTTTAGAGATGTTTTACGTATGGTACACTAGAAGATGGTACAACCTGTTAGAGGAGATGCTCAAAGCTGGATGTGACAGTGTGTTGGGAGTCCTTGATGGGAGAATACTGAATGAGGGTATTGTGGGAACCCATGGTTCTCAGTTTACTGCTTTGGAGTGATTTCTGTGCAAAAGCTTTGGTTATCATTATACCTGTAATGGGGGCTTTGGTTGACACTACTTTGAAGGGGGTGGGAGCTGGATGTGGCTCGCGACCCTCTCTCCGTGCTGAATGTGGCTCGCGACCCTCTCTCTAAGCTGAATGTGGCTCTCCAGGTCAGAAAGGTTGGGAACCACTGTATTAAGGGATGGCATTATATATTACTAGAGAGGATGGTATGCAATAAGGGACGGTGCTATTCAAAATAAAAGAGGAAACTATGTAACTAACCACAGTGTTATACATAATAAATCACTACTTTATACTGTATACTAAGGGACTTTGCTATACATAATAAGTGAGTACACTATATATTAAGGGACTGTGCTATACATAATAAGGCTACATTCCTGTATCCGTGTGCAGTGTCGATGTGCTGCAAACTTTTAGACGCATTAAACATGTCCTATTCTGAACCTCAAAATCGGATCAGAACAGAACATTCTCTAACCCTCACGGATCTCATTCTCAGATCCATGATTTTCATGTATGTGTGAAAGGACCTATAAAACTCTATGGATCCGTGTGCCATCCGATAAAAAAGCCTGGAAGCACACGGACATTTCACACAAATGTGAGAATGTAGAATAAGGGATTTTACAGCTAAAATCACTCCACATCACAGAGTGCAGATACAGAATAATATCTACATGCAGGCACTTACCACTGACGTCTCGTCTGATTAGAGCCTTTCTCTGCTGTTTCTTCTCCATCTGGTCAGCCTTTCATATTGACATCTCCCAGCAATGACTTGTCTTGCCACAATGATCTTCGCAGCCCTGAAAATAACAAGGTCACATACATTGTATATGTAGCGCCCCCACTGCCGCAGGGCCGAGGGGTACCCGGTACCGGGCCTCTGAGTCTCTGCTCTGGGGTTGTCACGGTGGCTAGACCCGGTCCGTGACCCTGCTGAGGGGCGTACAGTGATAGATGTAGATGGTGATGTTGCGGTGCAGTGTAGGTTGTAGTAAATAACGAGGACACCAGGTTGCAGTCTCTTTACCTCTTTACTGAAGATCTCTGGGTCCTCAGTCCGGAATCCAGATAACCAGGCTGCGCAAGTCCGGCCGGTCCAATGGCACCTCCAGAGTTCCCTTAACAGGTGGAAATCTGTGCCTTCCTTCTAGCGTTAGGTGTTGCGGTCCTTCCCTGCTGTGCTTACGGAAAGTCCCCACAACTGTTGTGTCTGTTTCTTAAGTTCCCTCACAACTCGATTAGATGATGTTCTGCTAATCCTCCGTCCCTCCCTGATGTTACGGTTAGGACGGCACCCGTATGACGGGTAGGCTCGGAGCACTTCCGGGACCCTAGAGTCGCCCCTCTCCACAAGTTGCCCCCCAAGACTGCATAGGTGATTTAGGTAAGACAGCCCGCCTTAGACTGACTGTCCTGCCGTTGGTTTAGAGTATTGCCTGAAGCTGAATATTGTAATACTCCCTCGGCGTTCCGGCCGCCGGTTGTGCGCCTCAGTAGGATGTTGCCTCGGTCTCACAGCACGACTCCTACTGGTATTCTCCTTCTTGCGTTGATCTCGTTTCTCACTCAGCACAATCTATCTCGCTTCCAATCCCTCCTTGGGCACCACCGCTATGCTGAGCAGGCACGGTCCCGTTACGTTCGCTCAAGTTGCCAGGCCTCTGTCAGGATCCCACCCCTGACAGGGACCCTACAGAATCTTCTCCCACAACACCCTCTGCCACAAGGTGTTGCCTGGTTCCAACCCAGTCAGCTTTCTGTTCTAACTTCCTGCCTGACCCCCAGTTTTACCAGTATGTGAGGAGTGGCCTAATGAATAGAACCCTTAGCTCCCCCTGGAAGCCCGGCTGTGAAATGTATTGGTGTCTGTGATACCTGGTCAGATGAACTCCTTCAGTGCCATCAGACGTACCATAGCTCCCCTTAGTGGCGGAGCCACAGTACTGCAACGACCAGGACTCTGGGGCGCTGCATATACATACATGTGTCTCCCCCCCGAATATTGATATGTACCCCACCATTAAAAATATGAAGACATAAGCAGCACTGTGACCCCATTCACTGTGATCTCTGACTCCCAATAACATAAATTATTCAGTTTGTGACTCTCCCCAATTATCTGTAAGGCTATGTGCACACGGAATAGCATCATAATGAATTTGGGGGTGGGAGAAGATACTATCAGGCACTGAGCATCCTGCGCCACAAGTCCCTGACAGCGTCTTCTCCCACCTATCAATTCATTATAAAGGGTCCTATGCATTTTATCGCCTCCTCTCCCACTCCACAATAAATTTTAAGTCCCAATGAATTGTGAGATGGGGAGGATGGCATCAGGGGCTTAGCACCCTCCTCCACCACCCATTTGATTTTACATCCATATCTAATGTGTTTGCCCCTCCTCCTGTATGTTAGTGCATTATAAGCCCCCTTTCCTCCCATCCCAATCCCCACATCCCTCATTGTCCTCTCTCCCACCTCCATCATTGCCCTCTCCATCACCTCCATCATTGCCTTCTTCCCACCACACAGGAAGCAGGTAGGAAGCAGGATGGATCTATACAGCTCAGCTCCGCTACCATTTTCTCCTGTAAGCAGCAGAGCTGCAGGGATCACTCCTTGCCTGCTGCATATGAGGGCAATTTGGCCAGGGACCAACCAGAGCCTTGAGATCTAATCAACAGGTCAAATTTCCCTCAAGGTTAACCGCCCTGCAGTGGCCCCAACACAGATGCACCAGCTGCACATGCTGTATTTTTCGGCTTCTGGGTCAGACTAATCTGACCAGCTTCTCTGATGAGGTAAGTTCCAGACTGGGTCAGGGTAACGCTATGGATGTCCGGTATCTTGCCTTTTCAAAGACGCTTGATAAGGTGCCACACACAAGTTTGGTACATACAATGAGAGTAATGGGACTAGGGAAAATATGTGTGACTGTAAGGCCATGTGCACACGTTCAGGATTTTTTGCGTTTTTTTCACGCTTTTTCGCTATAAAAACGTGATAAAAACGCGAAAAAAACACTAACATATGCCTCCTATTATTTACAGGGTATTCCGCATTTTTTGTGCAAATGTTGCATTTTTTTCCGCGAAAAAATCGCATCGCGGAAAAAAAAGCAACATGTTCATTAAAATGCGGAATTGCGGGGATTCCGCACACCTAGGAGTGCATTGATCTGCTTACTTCCCGCACGGGGCTGTGCACACCATGCGGGAAGTAAGCAGATTATGTGCGGTTGGTACCCAGGGTGGAGGAGAGGAGACTCTCCTCCACGGACTGGGCACCATATAATTGGTAAAAAAAAAAGAATTAAAATAAAAAATAGTCCTATACTCACCCTCTGATGGCCCCCGAAGTGTTCCCGCCTCTCCGGTGCATGCTCTCGCTTCCGTTCCTATAGATGGTGTGGTTCAGGACCTGTGGTGACGTCGCTGTCTTGTGATTGGTCGCGTGACCGCTCATGTGACTCACGCGACCAATCACAAGCCGCGACGTCATCGAAGGTCCTGAACCACACCGGCATCTATAGGAACGGACGCCGCTGAGATCGGCTGTCTGCAGAGGGTGAGTATAACCATTTTTTAATTTTTTTTATTATTTTTAAACATTCTATCTTTTACTATAGATGCTGCATAAGCAGCATCTATAGTAAAAAGTTGGTCACACTTGTCAAACAGTATGTTTGACAAGTGTGACCAACTTGTCAGTCAGTTTTCCAAGCGATGCTACAGATCGCTTGGAAAACTTTAGCATTCTGCAAGCTAATTATGCTTGCAGAATGCTAAAAAAACTGCGAAAAAAACGGAAAAAAAAACGCAAAAAAAAAAATGCGGATTTCTTGCAGAAAATTTCCGGTTTTCTTCAGGAAATTTCTGCAAGAAATCCAGACGTGTGCACATACCCTAACAGTTGGCTCAGTGATAGGAATCAGAGGGAAGTAAATAATGAAACACACTCTGATTGGGTCATAGTTAACAGTGGATTTCCCCAAGCATCTGTATTGGGCTCTCTTCTTTTTAATATACTTGTCAGGACTCTGAACATTTTGATTACCTTTTGTGCATTACTGCCCTTTTCCAAGATGGCGTCTTTGGTCTCATGTGCACTGTGTCTTCCTGCTATAAAACTCCACCCCAGCCTTCAGTCTGTGCTAGAGTATTCTGTCTTGCATCCAGCTCCTGACGACTCCCTGGCTTTGCACCTGCACCTGCTCCTGTGAACCTGTGTGGAGATCCTGCTACTCAGCTCTGAGTTTCTGCTGCATACATCGGTTTCCAGTAATCCTCTAGCTGGCTGCTTGTGTTTGTTTCCATCTGCATTTGCTGGACATGTAAGCTGTTGCTGCTCTGCTTAAACCTGAGACTTTTACCCAGGCCTCCCTGGTTGTGCTAAGATATTATTTGAACTGCCTTATAAGCATAGCTATCTGTGTTTGGACTAAAACAAGGACTTACCGTATTCGTGTCAAGTATCCTCAAGAATAATTGTACTTCATAGACTTTCTGCTTGATTGCATTTTCCTCTGAAGTTCCCTATAGACTGTTAAGCTGCGTTTAATATTTGCACCAAGAGTTGTGGACTTGAGTTTCTCTCTGCACCTGTTTGAATCACCGTGTGATAATATAGACTTTACCACTTATAAAACTGTGTCCTGTAGTTGTCTTGTTCCATGCAAAGAGTCTCCTGAGTTATCCCCTATAATTATTACAATATTTATGTCATGCGAGTCACGCTAGTAAATATAAATACTACTTACTGTAAGTAAAGGGAGGTCAAACAATCCGAGGTCAGGTCCAGGAAATGGCGCAGTACAACAAAGGGGAGTCAGAGATGAAGTCCAATACATGAGCCGAGGTCCGGAAAGCCAGAGACACAACACAGTTTACAGGGAGCAGGCACAAGCAAAATCAGGTCACAAGCAAAGGGGTCAGAGTCCGGGAAGAGAATTGAGTCAAGCTGGGTCAGGCATAGAGCACTGAGGGATCAATGTTACACAGACAACAGTAAGTGTATGATTGACACTGAGGGGAGGAACTAGCATGCTTAAGTAGAAGCTTGATTAAGGAAAATGAACACAGGTGATTGCCGCACAGACCCAGCACAGACTGACAGCCCAGACATAAAATAACAGAAAGATAGAAACAGAGTGGAAATTGTAACAGTACCCCCTCTTCAAGGGGGGCAACCAGACCCCCAGGTTTCCCTGGAAACCTCCGATAAAAGGCCCGGACCAACCGATCAGCACTTACAGAATGAGCTGGAACACAGGATCGTTCCTCAGGTCCATACCTCTTCCAATGTACCAGGTATTGAAGGGAATTCCAGACCATTTGGGAATCAATGACCCTTTGCACCTCATATTCCAAGCCTCCCTCAATAGACACCAGAGGAGGCGAGGGTGAAGAAGACATAACAGGGGGAATAAATTCCTTCAACAAAGACTTGTGGAACACATTGGAAATATGGAAAGGGCAAGGGAGCTTTAACCGGAAGGCAACTGGATTGACCACCTCTAGAATTTCATACGGACCAATGAATCTAGGACCCAACTTTAGCGAGGGCACCTTCAACTTCATATTCTTAGAGGAAAGCCATACCTTATCTCCCACTTTGAAGGCAACCCCTGACAAGCGCCACCTATCGGCCTTCCGCTTCTGCCAATGCTGAGCCACCCCAATGTTCTTTTTTAAACTTCCTCCAAACATCCCCCAGCTCTTGAATAGTGACATCCATCCCAGGACACCCAGAACTTATCCTGGAAAACTCACCAAAAAGAGGATGAAACCTATAATTACAGAAAAATGGCGAGGTCCCCGTGGACTGATTAACCCGACTGTTAAAGGCAAACTCAGCCAGCGGAAGAAATGATGACCAATGCTCATGTTGATCGGTGACAAAGCATCTTAAAATTTGCTCCAAAGACTGATTTGTCCTCTCTGTCTCATTTCCCCTTGCAAGAGAAAAAACGGTCCGTAATCTGAAAAAACGGATGTAGCGTATGCGATTGTCATGCGAGTGTTATGCGAGTGCAATTCGATTTTTAATCGCACCATCCGTTTTACATCCGTATGACATCCGTATGCAATCCATTTTTTTTCTCTGCAACTATTTTTATACAGTAATTTACAGGACCATTTACAGTGTTCTATGCCACAGAATGGTAATGTATCCATAAAAAACGCACCCATTGACTTGCATTGCATTTTCATGCACCCATTGACTTGCATTGGCGAGTCTCGTCCGAGACTCGCAGCAAATCGCAGCATGCTGCGATTTTTTTCTCAGTCCGATTTCGGCTGAGAAAAAAATCGCAAATGAAAAGACACCTATTGAATAACATTGGTCCAAGTGCAATCCGATTTATTATCGGATTGCACTCGTCCGTTTTCCTCGCAAGTGGAAATGAGCCCTCAGGGTGATAAGCACAGGAAAAGGACAAGTCAATCCCCAGTTTTCTGCAGAAAGCCCTCCAAAATCTATAGAGGAATTGTACTCCCCTATCAGATATAATATTTATATTACATTGGGTAACCCAGATAATGGGATGAAGTGAGCTTGTTTCCTGAAGCGATCGACTACCACCCAAATAGCAGTTATTCCCCCAGACCGCGGTAAATCTGCAATGAAATCCATAGACAAATGAGTCCATGATCTTTCCGGAACTGGCAAAGGAGCAAATTCCCCGGCCGGCTGGCAATGCAGTACTTTGGCGAGTGCACAAGTTTCACAAGCAGACACAAAATCTCTAATATCCTTATGCACAGCGGACCACCAAAAGAGTATAGCAACTGCCTTCTGGGTGGCAGTGACTCCAGGATGACCACTCAACACAGAATCATGGAATTCCTGCAAGAGGCATAATCTGAGAAACACAGGGACAAACAGCTTGCATTCATGGGGTATTGGAAGGAGCCAAGGACTGAACAGTACAGATCTCAGCTTCCAGCTCAGAGAAAACCATGGCCACAACAACACCCTGATGAAGAATGGAGGAAGGAGTTTCTGGAGGAGACACAGAATCTAGACTATGAGACATGGCATCAGCATTCACCTTTTTAGACCCTGGTCTAAACGTAGTAGAAAAATTGAATTGTGAAAAAAAGAAAGACCATCGGGCCTGTCTAGGTGTCAACCGCTTGACAGATTCAATATAAGCCAGATTTTTGTAATCCGTCACCACGGTGACTGGATGAACAGCTCCTTCCAAGAAATGCCTCTACTCTAAAAGGCCAACTTGACCGCAAGCACCTCCCGATTACCCACAACATAGTTTCTCTCAGCAGGAGAACATTTTTTTAGGGAAGAAGGCACATGGTCGCAGGTTAAAGTCTCAGGATCTTGAGAAAATACAGCCTCCACCTCAACCTCAGAAGCGTCTAACTTCACAATAAACGGCCTCTGGAAGTCTGGTTGCACAAGAACAGGAGCAGACATAAAACATTTTTTAAAACTTTCAAAAGCCCCAACCACTTCCAACGAACAAACCTTTAGCTCCGCCCCTTTTCTAGTGAGGTCCATAAGAGGCTTGATGATTTGAGAAAATCCTCTAATAAATGTTTTCCCTTCACCATGACAGCACCGCACGTGAAAGATGGCATCCGCCCCCAGGAACAGGAAACCTGCAGCAGAGATAAAAGAATGGGGCGGCCCCTCTCTCCTCAGTTTGGTTTCCTGTTCCTGCAGGTGGACGCCTGTCACAGAGCTCCTACCTCCCGAGGGATCCCCCTCTGATGATACCAGTCCGGAGGCCGAGGTCCGCGGGGGGGCCAGCCATACTCGGCGGCATTGCTTGTGGTGGTGTCCGGGTGAAGAGGCTGCTATGTCCGCGCCTCCTTTCCCCCTCGCTGGACTCCCCGGTGACCGCTCTGTGCAGGAGGCTGGTCCGGGGATAAGGGGCATGTCCTTCACTGACGCTGGCCGCCGAAGTGAAGGATGACGACTGCCGGTCGCGGGGAAGTGACTGCACACGCCGGGGGAGCCGGTGTGCTGGACACTTCCGGGCGGAAGTTGTTCCAGTGGCGCGCACACCGCTCCATCTATATAATAGGAGCAACCAAAGAAATCGCTGGTCCTTTACAGCAAGCAATCTGCCTGCTAAGATGTCCTCAAGAAAATTCGGGAAGACAAGGCACGAGTGATCCTCGTAGCTTCCTTTTGGCTGAAAAGGGCATGGTTCACATGGCTCAGACGCATGTCTATCTCGGACCAGTGGATCCTCCCGGATACCTGGGATCTTCTACACCAGGGACCAGTTCAACATCCTCAAGTACACAGGTTACATCTCACCGCCTGGAACTTGAGAGGGGGCTTCTATTAGCAAAAGGATTCTCAAACCCTTTGGTGACCACATTGCTCGCTAGCAGGAAAAAGGTCACCTCAGAGAAATACCAAAAGATTTGGCAAAAATTCCTGGAGTTCTCGGGGCGACAGTTGTCCGAGACAAGCCAAGAAGTCACGGTAAAAGAAATTCTAGAATTTCTCCAAAAAGGGCTAGAGAGGGGTCTATCTATTAGCACCTTAAAGGTGCAAGTCTCCGCCCTGGGTGCACTGTTTGATCAGAAACTTGCTGACCACCCTTGGGTCTATAGGTTCATCCGAGCCTCCTTTACATCTAGACCCTCAAAATTGTTACCTAAGGTGGCTCCCTGGGATCTAAATTTAGTTTTAAATACCCTGACGGTTCCCCCCTTTGAGCCTCTCGATTCCATTTCAATAAAATCCTTAACCCTAAAAACTGTCCTCCTGTTTGCCTTAACTTCAGCCCGACGTACCTGCAAGCTGCAAGCTATTTTGGTGAACCCCCCTTACACTATCTTCCAGAATGACAGAGTAGTTATCAAAACCGACCCGGCCTTCCTACCAAAGGTCAACTCAAAATTTCATAGGGACCAGGAATTTATTTTGCCCTCATTCTGTGCTCAATTAAAATCCCAGGGAGAACAAACCTTCCATTGTCTTGATGTCAGACGCTGCCTGCTTCAATACATAGAAGCCACAAAATCTTGGCGTCAGTCATCAGCCCTTTTTGTCACCTTCCAGGGGACAAACCGGGGAAAAAAGGCCTCAAAGGCAACTATTGCATGGTGGTTGCGTACGGCTATTTCACTTGCATATTCTTCTTCTGGCCAAGTTCCCCCACAGGGTGTTACAGCCCACTCCACTCATGCTATTGCCACATCCTGGGCGGAAAGGGCAAACGCTTCGGTGGAACAGATTTGTAGAGCGGCAGTATGGTCTTCACCCTCTACCTTCTTCCGACATTTTAGGCTAGACTTAGGTCTATCAAACTTGTCTTTCAGGAGAAAGGTATTATCTGCTGTTGTCCCACCCTAGGAGTCTTCTATTTCTTCCTCTCACGTGCGGTGCTGTCATGGTGAAGGGAAAAAATGATAATTACTTACGGGTAATTTGATTTTCCAGAACCATGACAGCACCGCATTAATTCCCGCCCTATCTTGGTGATGGTTGTGTGATTCACAAAAAAAAAGGAGAAGTTTTACTATATATATATATATATATATATATATATATATATATATATATATATATATATATAAGGAGATATATGTATAGATAGAAACTAATAAAGACTATACAATGTAAATATAATATATGATTGTGTACTAACACAGCGGTCATCTTCCATACTCTGAAACAAACTGAGAAGAGAGGGGCCACCCCATTTTTTTATCTCTGCTGCAGGTTTCCTGTTCCTGGGGGCGGATGCCATCTCTCACGTGCGGTGCGGTCATGGTTCTGGAAAATCAAATTACCCGTAAGTAATTGTCATTTTTCTGTAATAATTTGCGAACTCTAAAAAGCGCTGCAGAGTCTTAAGGTCACTGGGTTGAACCCAATCAATGATGGCTTGAATTTTCCTAGGATCCATCTTAAACCCGGAGCCTGACACAATGAAACCCAAAAATGATATTTCTTGAACAGAAAAGGTACATTTTTCAATTTTAGCGAACAAACAATTATCCCTCAACCTTTGCAAAACCAAACGGACATATTTATAATGTGAATACAGGTCAGGTGAGAAAATCAGAATGTCATCCAATTAAACCACAATAAATCTCCCAATATAGTCAGAAAAAATATCATTCATAAAATTTTGAAAAACTGCAGGTGCATTTGTTAGACCAAAAGGCATGACGAGATTTTCAAAGAGATCTTCAGATGTTAAAAATGCAGTCTTCCACTCATCACCCTCACGAATCCAATTATATGCCCCTCTAAGATCCAGTTTGTAAAACCATTTGGCCCCGAAAAGTACATTATGTAGATCGGGGATAAGTGGAATTGGATAAGTATTTTTAACTTTATTTTGTATAATTCTCGGAAATCGAGGTAGGGACGAAGACCTCCATCTTTTTTTTTTAACAAAAAAAAAATCTGGCAGCTACCTGCGACGAGGAAGGGCGAATATGACCTTTTTGAAAACACTCGCTAATATACACTGCTCAGGGCCAGACAAGTTATACAAGCGAGCCTTGAGTAATTTGGCATTAGGAATGAGATTAATTGCACAGTCATAGGGACGGTGAGGAGGTAATATCTCAGACTGAAGCAATGCATAAGAGCCACTGAGCTCGAAACACGTCTGCTTAAGGATCCCTGGGGAAGCTGGTGACACTTATGCTGCATGATATGATGCTGGATTTTAAAGTATTGCTTCAATAAATTATGGATTTTAAAAGAACAAAGAGCTGGATTATCTTCTCTTTCGATTACTAATACTGCTGCACCAGAAACTCTAAGTGCTCTGGTTCCTGGACATCTAAGGGGTGAGCTGACCTTTTTTCTCTTATTTCTCTCTGATTTAAGGGCACAAAAAATAAAAGTTTGAAAATTGCTAAATTTTCAAAATTTTGGCCAAATTTCCATTTTTTCAGAAATAAACGCAAGTCATATCTAAGAAATTTTAACACTGTCACAAAGTACGATATGTCACAAAAAATCATTCTCAGAATAAGTGGGATAAATTGAAGCGTTCTAGAATTATTACCACACAAAGTGACCATGGTCAAAATTGTAAAAATTGGCTTGGTCATTAAGGTCAAAATTGTCTCGGTCACTAGGGGGTTAAGGATTTACAGAATTGAATTTCAATATTTGCATATGATACTAACCTCTACAAGGTAGTCAACACAGAGATGTCATTTATGTAAGCTGATAGCTTGGGCTAAAAAATGGTAGTTGAAATGTAATTTATATAAATGTAAGATCGTGCACTTGGGTCAAAGAAATAAAATGTATAATTATAAAAATGTCACTGAAAAATACTTAAATGCAGTGGCGGATTATAATGAGGTCAATCTGGGCTGTATCCCAGGGCCCAGTGGTGTGGGGGGCCCTGGGCTACCGCTCAGAATTACCTCAGCTACCATCAGAGCATCACTGCCCTGACTGGAGTATTGGGCCCGGTGGACAGAGGGGGCCTGCATTGGGCCTAATCTCATCTGCTCACCAGGCCCCTACCGGCGCTGCGCCAGTTTAACCCTATTGATGTGTGCCCACACGTCAATAGTTAACAGCCGCCAGCCAATCGGAGGCTGGCAGCTGATGTCAGCCTCAGAGCGCACATCGCAGGCATCTGACCTCATTGTCAGTTGCCAGCGAGTGCGCGCTTCAGCTGCGTGGAGGAAGCTTCGCCGCAGGAGCGCGGCAAGGTAAGAAGAACTCGTTTGTTTTTTTTATTGAGAACAGCAATGCGGGGGGCCCATGGCAGAATGGCCCATGGGGGGGGGGGCTGGATAAACTGGGGCAGAATTGCTGGACACACTGGGGATAGAAATGCTGGACACACTGGGGGCAGAAATGCTGGACACACTGGGGGCAGAAATGCTGGACACACTGGGGGCAGAAATGCTGGACACACTGGGGCAGATTGCTGGAGACAGAAGGGGCAGGACTGAAGACAGATGGGGCAGGATTGGAGACAGATAGGGCAGGAATGCAGACAGATAGGGCAAGAATGGAGACAGATGGGGCAGGGTTAAAGACATAAGGGGCAGAATGGAGACAGATGGGGCAGGATTAAAAACAGATGGGGCATGATTGGACACACGGGGGGCAGGATTGGAGACAGATCATGCAGGATCATGGGGCAGGATGGAAACGATGGCGACAGATGGGGCAGGATGGGGAGATCATATGGGGCAGAATGGATACTCATGAGAGCAGGATGGGAGAACATAGCTGAAGCCAGGAATGAGACACATGGGGGCCAGGATGGGGAATATTATTATCATAGGGGCTAATTAAGGGAAATTATTACTGCAGTCATGTATTTATTGAGTATACTGTTTTAAATGGGGAGGCGGTCCTGTTACTGTGTAGAGTGATACTATGTCGCCTCTTTTTCTTCATGTGGTCTAATGTAGAAGTTGGCAAAAATTAAGTAATGTGTTCTGCAAGCGGAGCTCGAGATAACTGTGCTATTTCCTGCAGAGACAAGCCCTGGCTGGAAGAAGTGATGGCAATCTTTGCTGGATGAAAGAAGAAAGATGAAGGACTTCACCTAGAGACGTCACTGGTGAGTCAATGTGTTACCTATACACTGACACTATACACTGTATACTATATACAGAGGTCCTGTGTATAATGTCACCAGTGATCACTGTATTACCTATACATTATATACAGAGCTCCTGTGTATATTATCACCAGAGATCACTGTATTACCTGTACACAGACACTGCGTACTAAGTACAGATCTCCTGTGTATAATGGCACTTATGGTGATAGTATTGTGATTCTTTTTTTATTACTGATCAACATTGTAGTATTCAGTCACTATATGGTGGTAATATGTGGTCTGGACATCGTGTTGCGGTATTTGTCCCTTGTATGTGCTATTTGGTCACTTTATGGTGGTAATATGTGGTCTGGTCATGGTGCGGTGGTATTTGTTCTTTGTATGTGATATTATTTGTCACTGTGGTGGCAATATGTGGTCTGGTCATGGTGTGGTGGTATTTGTTCCTTGTATGTGATATTATTGGTCATTTTGGTCATTTTAAAAATTGAAAAATAAATAAAAATATACCTAAATTGTATTCCATATTTTAACAAACATTTAATAGGTTACAGTAGAGTAGGGCCCAGCCAAAAGTGTCTACAGTGCTATCTTTTGGCCAAAACAAAAGCTGCTGGCTATATATGTGATCTGGTGATGGGAACTCTTAAAGTGTGATAGGTGAGAAGTGGAGTTTCACTCAGCAACTATTTTTCTGGAATAATCTGGTTCAGGTATATGATGACCCGGTCGCATGACCCGTCACATGACCGGGGGCCCACAGAGTCTGAACAGCCCGAGGCCCTGGCTACCCTTAATCCACCCCTGCTTATATGTATGGGTGGACTAGTGTCAGGCAGCTGCTGTATGTACATCTGCACATGAGACAAATCATGAAGAGCACTTCTAAGTAGAAAGCCCTTGGTATTCCAGTGGCATGTTTTTCTTATTAAGCAATGTGCAATATTTTGGCACAGAATGACTCTTATGCATAATGTACTGTGCCATGCAGTGGCTTGATTGCAATCACCAGCTTACGAGTGCTTATTAGCGTGATATTCCCATGGAGCCATTTCAGCATTTCAATATTTATGTCATATAATTAGGAATTTCTTTCATTTCTGGCTTTCTATTAACAATACAACATAAGTGCTCAGGGGCATATGGAAGGCAAAACGGCTTCTGTAAATTAATGTTAGATGACAGCGCTTTAAGACGTGACAGCTCCAAATATAACTGATAAGAAGCAACATTTCACCCTGGGGTTGTGCAAATCACACTTCAATGACCTTTTTCTCCCATGTTCTCAGCTGTAACTGTACAGAATTTCTCACAAGGGGCACATTGACAAATTCATCCTTTTTACTTAGTTGGTGAAGGCTGAAAAAGGTGACCAATGACCCTTAATAGAGATTCGTTGTTGGATTGTAGCTTAAAAAATACATGAAACCTGGGAAAAATATCTTCTCATGTTTTGAGTATTAGCCAATGGGATTTTTGCAAACCTTATAAGAGTTTTGTTGTTTCTAAAAAAGCAAAAAATAAAGAAATATATAGCAGCCTCCAATATAATTAATTCTTGTAGGTCATTTATGTCCTGTCTGAACATGGGAACTCTGAAAATGAACTGATCAATCCTAAAGATATTTATTTTATGTATTATTCACACTGTCTAATAATTTCGAATTATTGTGGATAGCCCATAAATTTATAAATGATTACAAATTATCCCTGCTCAGTCCTTTCACAGACGTATACTGTGTATTGTAACAAAACACTCCGGGATCGCCTTTGCTGGGGTCAAAGGTCACGTGGTTTGTGCATTGAACTCTGAGGCGACAGCAGGTTTCCAAGTTGACTGACCTCAGGTCAGGTTTATTAAAGTGAAAGCAAATACAGAAAACAAAACATAAAAATAAATCCTAGCCTGTCCGGCGCTAACTAAACAAATACGTTGCTATCTAACAACTGGGGGGGCTTCTCCTTCCCAGCTAACATTACACAGATCATGAGCACAGCTCTCACTCACGTTTGTCTCACACAGACAGGCATTCTGTGTGCCCCAGGCTGACACCTGAAACCTCCAGCTGGTCAGCCTTTATTCCTGCACTTATTAACACCTCGGTATCCTGAAGATACTGAGTGGCCTAATTCACATAGGACAAATACCTGGGCGAGATATACCTGCCCCCGACTACCAGACCGACATGACTCTTACATATCCTCCCCCCCTGCTCAGACCACTCAGGTCGAGCAAGAATACTCTCAAAACAGTGTACTCGGGACAGGGCATCAGCGTTCCCCATCTGCACCCCGGGGCGGTGCTCCACCATGAAAGAGTAAGCCTGCAGGGCAAGGAACCACCGGGTTACCCGACTATTACGGTCCTTGTGGAGATGCATCCACTTGAGAGGGGCATGGTCCGTGACCAGCCTAAACTTCATACCTGCCAGGTAATATTTGAGGGAGTCGAGAGCCCATTTGATGGCTAGGCACTCTTTTTCAATCACGGCATACCTCTGCTCATGTACATTCAGTTTCCGACTGAGGTAGAGGACCGGGTGTTCGACTCCGTCCCTTTCCTGGGAAAGTACAGCTCCGACACCAGTATCAGAAGCATCAGTTTGCACCACAAACTCGCTGCTGAAATCAGGAGTTACTAGTACGGGCTGAGAGCACAAAGCCCGTTTCAGACTGTGGAAGGCCTCTTCAGCCGCTGAGGACCATTTTACCATGACGGAATCCCTCCCTTTGGTAAGATCCGTCAAGGGGGTAGCCATGGCCGCAAAGTTGGGTATGAACCGGCGATAATAGCCGGCAATGCCCAGGAAAGCTTGAACTTGTTTCTTGTTCACTGGTTGCGGCCAGCCCTGAATTGCCTGTATTTTGTCGATCTGGGGTTTAACCACTCCTCTGCCAATCACGTAGCCCAAGTATTGGGCTTCTTCAAGGCCGATGTGACATTTCTTGGGATTCGCCGTTAAGCCTGCTTCTCTCAGGTCATCAATCACCGCCTGTACCTTCCGGAGGTGAGCTTCCCAGTCCACGCTGTAAATTATGATGTCGTCTAGGTAGGCAGAAGCGTACTGCCTGTGGGGCCTCAAGATTCGATCCATCAATCTCTGGAACGTTGCTGGGGCTCCGTGAAGTCCAAACGGCATGTAGATATACTGGAACAGCCCTTCCGGTGTAGCAAATGCCGTCTTCTCTCTGGCCACCTCGGCCAGAGGGATCTGCCAGTACCCCTTTGTTAGATCCAGGGTCGTAATGTATCGGGCTTTACCCAGCCGATCGATCAACTCATCGACCCGGGGCATAGGGTAGGCATCAAATTTAGAAACCGCATTCAGTTTCCTAAAGTCATTGCAAAACCGTATAGAGCCATCCGGCTTAGGTATCAACACGATTGGACTGGACCAGGCGCTGTGCGACTCTTCAATGACTCCTAAGTAGTGTTGAGCATTCCGATACTGGAAGTATCGGGTATCGGCCGATACTTGCTGTATCGGAATTCCGATACCGAGATCCGATATTTTTGTGATATCGGGTATCGGTATCGAAACAACATTAATGTAAAAATGTGTAAAAGAGAGAATTAAAATAAAAAATATTGCTATACTCACCTCTCCGACGCAGCCTGCACCTTACCGAGGGAAGCGGCAGCGTTCTTTGTTTAAAATTCGCGCTTTTCTTTCCTTTACGTGAGTCCCGGCTTGTGATTGGTTGCGTGCCGCCCATGTGACCGGGACGCAACCAATCACAGCAAGCCGTGACGTAATTTCAGGTCCTTCAGGATTTTAAAATTACGTTCCGGCGTTGTGATTGGTTGCGTCGCAGTCACATGGGCGACGCAACCAATCACAGCAAGCCGTGACGTAATTTCAGGTCCTTAAGGATTTTAAAATTACGTCCCGGCTTTGTGATTGGTTGCGTCGCAGTCACATGGGAGACGCAACCAATCACAAGCCGTGACGTCACGGGAGGCTGGACACGCGCGCATTTTAAAATGGGCGCGTGTCCAGCCTCCCGTGACGTCCCGGCTTGTGATTGGTTGCGCCGCGATCAACCAATCACAAGCCGGGAGGCTGGACACGCGCGCATTTTAAAATTTTAAAATGCGCGCGTGTCCAGCCTCCCGGCTTGTGATTGGTTGACCGCGGCGCAACCAATCACAAGCCGGGACGTCACGGGAGGCTGGACACGCGCCCATTTTAAAATTTTAAAATGCGCGCGTGTCCAGCCTCCCGGCTTGTGATTGGTTGATCGCGGCCAACCAATCACAAGCCGGGACGTCACGGGAGGCTGGACACGCGCCCATTTTAAAAAGCGCGCGTGTCCAGCCTCCCGTGACGTCACGGCTTGTGATTGGTTAATGGCGGCCATGTTGCCGGGACGCGGACCAATCACAGCAAGCCGTGACGTAATTTCGTCACGGCTTGCTGTGATTGGTCAGGGCGGCCATGTTGCCGGGACGCGGACCAATCACAAGCCGGGACTTCACGTAACCAAGTAAAAGCGCGAATTTTAAACAAACAATGCTGCCGGTTCCCTCGCTGAGGTCCAGGCTGCGTCGGAGAGGTGAGTATAGCGATATTTTTTATTTTAATTCTTTCTTTTACACATTTATATGGATCCCAGGGCCTGAAGGAGAGT
Source organism: Ranitomeya variabilis (assembly GCF_051348905.1). Taxonomy (NCBI): domain Eukaryota; kingdom Metazoa; phylum Chordata; class Amphibia; order Anura; family Dendrobatidae; genus Ranitomeya; species Ranitomeya variabilis. Next base: position 517,690,656 of record NC_135233.1, read on the forward strand.
TTCCTCTCCTTCAGACCCTGGGAACCATCAGGAATACCGTCCGATACTTGAGTCCCATTGACTTGTATTGGTATCGGGTATCGGTATCGGATTGGATCCGATGCTTTGCCGGTATCGGCCGATACTTTCCGATACCGATACTTTCAAGTATCGGACGGTATCGCTCAACACTACTCCTAAGTCCAACATTGCCTTCACCTCCCGGGAGACGGCTTCACGGCGTGCTTCCGGAATCCGGTATGGCTTCACATGAACTGTGACACCAGGCTCTGTGACAATCTCATGTTTCACTAGCCTAGTCTGGCCAGGTTTTTCCGAGAAAAACTGTTGGTTCTGTAACAAAAACTGCTTAACCTCAGATTTTTGTCGTTCAGAGAGAGTCTCGGCAATCTGCACCTCCGGTACGGTAGGTGAGCAAACCGGACGGGGCAGATCCGCTGTTAGGGCAGCGCGGTCTTTCCAGGGTTTTATCAGATTCACATGATAAATCTGTTCTGGTTTTCTCTTACCAGGCTGGTGCACTTTATAGTTCACTTCTCCAACTCGTTCCATGACCTCAAAGGGGCCCTGCCATTTCGCCAGAAATTTACTATCCACCGTAGGGATTAGGATCAACACCCTATCCCCGGGTGCAAACGTACGGACCTTGGCGCCTCTATCATAACTTAGCCTCTGGGCTCCCTGGGCCTGTAACATATGTTCCCTAACAACGGGCATGACAGCAGCAATACGGTCCTGCATTTGCGTTACATGGTCTATCACCGTTTTAAAGGGAGTGACTTGACCTTCCCAGGTTTCTTTTGCGACGTCCAACAGTCCACGGGGACGACGGGCGTATAATAGCTCGAAAGGCGAGAACCCTGTGGAAGACTGGGGAACTTCCCTAATGGCAAACAGCAAATAGGGTAACAAGTAATCCCAGCTCTTCCCATCTTTGTCTATCGCCTTCCGGAGCATCTGCTTTAAGGTTTTATTGAACCGCTCAACCAACCCATCTGTTTGAGGGTGATAGACAGACATACGCAACTGGTCTATTTGTAAGAGCCTGCAGAGCTCCTTCATCACCCTTGACATAAAGGGAGTCCCGTGGTCGGTGAGTATCTGTTTTGGAATTCCCACCCGACTAAACACTTGTACCAACTCTTTGGCGATCGTTTTGGTAACAGTGTTACGCAAAGGGATGGCTTCTGGGTAACGAGTGGCATAGTCCATGATGACGAGGATATGTTGGTGCCCACGTGCGGACCGGGGAAGGGGCCCAACCAGATCCATCCCAATTCTCTCAAAAGGGACCCCAATGATAGGGAGGGGTACCAAAGGGCTACAGAACCGAGTTTTAGGCGCAGAGACTTGGCACTCTGGACAGGACTCACAATAGTTACGCACATCATTATGTATTCCGGGCCACACAAAACAATGCGATATCCTTTCTGTGGTTTTCTGTACCCCCAGATGTCCCCCCATTATATGTCCGTGGGCCAGGTCCAGTACCTTCCGCCGATAAGGTTTGGGTACCACTAACTGTTGCACAATATCTTCCCCTTTTTTCTCTACCTGGTAGAGTAAATCATTTTCAAGAACCATGTACGGGTACGCTAGCCTAGTGTCAGGTTCTACGGGTACCCCATCTATCATTTTTACATTTTTCCTAGCCGGAGTCAGGGTAGGATCTCTCATTTGCTCGCTGTGGAAGTCATCCAACTGGACTCCCAAATCTGGTAGGCAGGGTGCTGGATGACTGTCTGCCTCCGCCTCTCGCTGAGTTTCCTCAGTTTCCTCAGTTTCCCCCGCCATAACTGAGAAGGGGAACTGAAGGTTAGATTCAATAACCTCCCCAGTAACGTCTGCCTGTGGGACCTCCTCTAGGAGTTCGGGACCTCCAGATGGCATGGGAACAGATTCACAGCTACGGTGAAGGAGCAACTGATTCTCCCACAACTGCCAGAAATGGGGAAAATCCCTGCCCAGGATTACATCCTGTAACAATGCGGGAACAAGTCCCACTTTGTGTTGCACAGACCCATAGGGAGTGGAAATCGATATGACCGCCGTTAGGTACGAGCAGGTGTCACCATGCACACACGTTACAGAAAATTTGTCAGACGAACCAGACGGAAGTGCCACCAGACTAGCTTTCACCAGAGTCACCACGCTTCCGGAGTCTAGTAACGCCACAACACTTTTCCCATCAACAGATAATTCACACAGGTGTTTTGCTATATCACTTTGACCCGCATTCACATTCACCAGCCGTGTAACCAAAGACATGCGTTTCTTAGAGTCTATAACATCACACTGCATGGGTTCAGTGGTAACAGGACAGTTCGCAGAAACATGGCCCTTCTCACGGCAGCGGAAACACCTAACAGGCCCCCTACTGAGACCACCATCCCATACTCTCGGTCTCGGGGTGCGAGCAGTCCCGGGTTCCTCCCCCACAGTTTTTGGTGATTTTCCTTCACCCGTAGTTGCTGGAACAGTCTTACCGGTTCCACGAGGAGAAGGCACAGACCGGGTGCTAGCGGTTTCATCGGGAAGTCCTTCTGCCACGGAATAACGCTCGACCAACTCCACAAGTTGATCCGCTGTTGTGGGATTTCCTTGGCTTACCCACCTTTTCAGCGCTGGAGGTAGCACTCTCAGGTACTTGTCCAGGACAACCCGCTGGATTATTTCTGGGGTTGTCAGTACCTCGGGTTGCAGCCATTTCTTTGTCAAGTAGATCAGGTCGAACATCTTAGACCGCGGCGGTTTATCAGGCTGGTATGTCCACTGGTGTACCCTCTGCGCACGGACAACCGTCGTTACACCTAGCCGGGCCAGGATCTCAACTTTCAGCTTCTCAAAGTCCTGTGCGACTTCCAGGTCTAAGTCATGGTAAGCTTTTTGGGCCTCCCCGGAGAGAAACGGAGCAATAAATCGGCCCATCGTGCCTTCGGCCACTTCTCCCTCAACACCGTCCGCTCAAACGTTGTCAGGTACGCCTCGACGTCATCTTCCGCAGTCAACTTTTGCCAGTATCGAATCACATGGATCCTTCTGGACTCTGCTTCCGGGTCCACCTCAGGCATGCTCACCAGGCGCTGCGCCACCTGTTGGAGAAGGTGGCGGTCTGCAGCCGTCATGTCCACTAACTCCTTCAGCTGTGCGGCCATCAAGCGATTAGCTTCATGCTGTGTGGCAGTGGCCTGCACTAGGGCTTTCACCACGTCTTCCATACTGTCGCCTGTGCCACGTGTTGCCCGCAATTCTCCACCTCAATGTGACAAAACACTCCGGGATCGCCTTTGCTGGGGTCAAAGGTCACGAGGCGACAGCAGGTTTCCAAGTTGACTGACCTCAGGTCAGGTTTATTAAAGTGAAAGCAAATACAGAAAACAAAACATAAAAATAAATCCTAGCCTGTCCGGCGCTAACTAAACAAATACGTTGCTATCTAACAACTGGGGGGGCTTCTCCCTCCCAGCTAACATTACACAGATCATTAGCACAGCTCTCACTCATGTTTGTATCACACAGACAGGCATTCTGTGTGCCCCAGGCTGACACCTGAAACCTCCAGCTGGTCAGCCTTTATTCCTGCACTTATTAACCCCTCGGTATCCTGAAGATACTGAGCGGCCTAATTCACATAGGACAAATACCTGGGCGAGATATACCTGCCCCCGACTACCAGACCGACATGACTCTTACAGTATATTGTTGTGAAATTGGATTCTGGGCTCCCCCGGTGGCCACTTGTGGAATTGAACTTGTGTGCATCATCCCCTCTGTTCACCTGCTCCTATCAGGATGTGGGAGTCGCTATATAACCTTGCTCCTCTGTCAGTTTCTTGCCGGTCAACAATGTAATCAGAAGCCTTCTGTGCTTGTTCCTGCTACTAGACAACTCCCAGCTAAGTTGGACTTTTGTCCTTGTGTGTTTTTGCATTTTGTTCCTGTTCACAGCTGCTGTTTCGTTACTGTGTCTGGAAAGCTCTTGTGATCGGAAATTGCCACTCTGGTGTTATGAGTTAATGCTAGAGTCTTAAAGGAATTTCTGGATGGTGTTTTGATAGGGTTTTCTGCTGACCATGAAAGTGTCCTTTCTGTCTTCCTGCTATCTAGAAAGCGGACCTCGATTTTGCTAAACCTATTTTCATACTACGTTTGTCATTTCATCTGAAATCACCGCCAATATATGTGGGGGCCTCTGTCTGCCTTTTGGGAAAATTTCTCTAGAGGTGAGCCAGGACTGTCTTTTCCTCTGCTAGGATTAGGTAGTTCTCCGGCTGGCGCTGGGCATCTAGGGTTAAAAAACGTAGGCATGCTACCCGGCCACTTCTAGTTGTGCGGCAGGTTTAGTTCATGGTCAGTCTAGTTTCCATCTTCCAAGAGCTAGTTCTCATATATGCTGGGCTATGTTCTCTCGCCATTGAGAATCATGACAGTTTTGACCGGCCCAAAAAAGGGTTAAATTACTGGCTGAGAAAGGAGAGAAAAAAGAAGTCTGCTACAATTTTTTTTTTTTTTTTTTTTTCCTCTAGTTCTGAGTGTGCTCTTAATTGAATCACTTGCTAGTCTGCCTATGCTGCAGCCTTCCTCTCTTTCTCTCCTTCTGATCCTTGAATGGCTCTGTGTTCACCTGTTTCAAATGGATCTTCAGAGTGTAGCTACAGGTTTGAATAATCTCGCCACAAAGGTACAAAATTTGCAAGATTTTGTTGTTCATGCACCTATGTCTGAGCCTAGAATTCCTTTGCCTGAATTCTTCTCGGGGAATAGATCTCACTTTCAAAATTTTAAAAATAATTGCAAATTGTTTTTGTCCCTGAAGTCTCGCTCTGCCGGAGACCCTGCGCAGCAGGTCAGGATTGTAATTTCCTTGCTCCGGGGCGACCCTCAAGACTGGGCTTTTGCATTGGCACCAGGGGATCCTGCGTTGCTCAATGTGGATGCGTTTTTTCTGGCCTTGGGGTTGCTTTATGAGGAACCTCATTTAGAGCTTCAGGCGGAAAAGGCCTTGATGTCCTTGTCTCAGGGGCAAGATGAAGCTGAAATATACTGCCAAAAATTCCGCAAATGGTCTGTGCTTACTCAGTGGAATGAGTGCGCCCTGGCGGCGATTTTCAGAGAAGGTCTCTCTGATGCCATTAAGGATGTTATGGTGGGGTTCCCTGTGCCTGCGAGTCTGAATGAGTCCATGACGATGGCTATTCAGATCGATAGGCGTCTGCGGGAGCGCAAACCTGTGCACCATTTGGCGGTGTCTACTGAGAAAACGCCAGAAAATATGCAATGTGATAGAGTTCTGTCCAGAAGCGAGCGGCAGAATTTTAGACGAAAAAATGGGTTGTGCTTCTATTGTGGTGATTCAACTCATGTTATATCAGCATGCTTTAAGCGTACTAAGAAGCCTGACAAGTCTGTTTCAATTAGCACTTTACAGTCTAAGTTTATTCTATCTGTGACCCTGATTTGTTCTTTGTCATCTATTACCGCGGACGCCTATGTCGACTCTGGCGCTGCTTTGAGTCTTATGGATTGGTCCTTTGCCAAAAGCTGTGTGTATGATTTGGAGCCACTGGAGGCTCCGATACCTCTGAAAGGGATTGACTCCACCCCATTGGCTAGTAATAAACCACAATACTGGACACAAGTGACTATGCGTGTTAATCCGGATCACCAGGAGGTTATTCGCTTTCTGGTGCTGTATAATCTACATGATGTTTTGGTGCTGGGATTGCCATGGCTGCAATCTCATAACCCAGTCCTCGACTGGAGAGCTATGTCTGTGTTAAGCTGGGGATGTAAAGGTACTCATGGGGACGTACCTTTGGTTTCCATTTCATCATCTATTCCCTCTGAGATTCCTGAATTCTTGTCTGACTTTCGTGACGTTTTTGAAGAACCCAAGGTTGGTTCACTACCTCCGCACCGGGAGTGCGATTGTGCCATAGACTTGATTCCGGGTAGTAAATACCCTAAGGGTCGTTTATTTAATCTGTCTGTGCCTGAACACGCTGCTATGCGAGAATATATAAAGGAGTCCTTGGAAAAGGGACATATTTGTCCTTCGTCATCTCCCTTAGGAGCCGTTTTTTTCTTTGTGTCTAAGAAAGATGGCTCTTTGAGGCCGTGTATTGATTATCGACTTTTGAATAAAATCACGGTTAAATATCAATATCCGTTACCACTGCTTACTGATTTGTTTGCTCGTATAAAGGGGGCCAAGTGGTTCTCTAAGATTGATCTCCGTGGGGCGTATAATTTGGTGCGAATCAAGCAGGGGGATGAGTGGAAAACCGCATTTAATACGCCCGAGGGCCATTTTGAGTATTTGGTGATGCCTTTTGGTCTTTCAAATGCCCCTTCAGTCTTCCAGTCCTTTATGCATGACATTTTCCGCGATTATTTGGATAAATTTATGATTGTGTATCTGGATGATATTCTGATTTTTTCGGATGACTGGGACTCTCATGTCCAGCAGGTCAGGAGGGTTTTTCAGGTTTTGCGGTCTAATTCCTTGTGTGTGAAGGGTTCTAAGTGTGTTTTTGGGGTTCAAAAGATTTCTTTCTTGGGATACATTTTTTCCCCCTCTTCCATCGAGATGGATCCTGTCAAGGTTCAGGCTATTGGTGATTGGACGCAACCCTCTTCTCTTAAGAGTCTTCAGAAATTTTTGGGCTTTGCTAACTTTTATCGTCGATTTATTGCTGGTTTTTCTGATGTTGTAAAACCATTGACTGATTTGACTAAGAAGGGTGCTGATGTTGCTGATTGGTCCCCTGATGCTGTGGAGGCCTTTCGGGAGCTCAAGCGCCGCTTTTCTTCCGCCCCAGTGTTGCGTCAGCCTGATGTTGCTTTTCCTTTTCAGGTTGAGGTCGACGCTTCTGAAATCGGAGCTGGGGCGGTGTTGTCGCAGAGAAGTTCCGACTGCTCCGTGATGAGACCTTGTGCTTTTTTTTCCCGTAAATTTTCGCCCGCCGAGCGGAATTATGATATTGGGAATCGGGAGCTTTTGGCCATGAAGTGGGCTTTTGAGGAGTGGCGTCACTGGCTTGAGGGGGCCAGACATCAGGTGGTGGTATTGACTGACCACAAAAATTTAATTTACCTTGAGTCTGCCAGGCGCCTGAATCCTAGACAGGCGCGCTGGTCGTTGTTTTTCTCTCGGTTTAATTTTGTGGTGTCGTACCTACCGGGTTCTAAGAATGTTAAGGCGGATGCCCTTTCTAGGAGTTTTGAGCCTGACTCCCCTGGTAATTCTGAGCCCACAGGTATCCTTAAAGATGGAGTGATATTGTCTGCCGTTTCTCCAGACCTGCGGCGGGCCTTGCAGGAGTTTCAGGCGGATAGACCTGATCGTTGCCCACCTGGTAGACTGTTTGTTCCTGATGATTGGACCAGTAGAGTCATCTCTGAGGTTCATTCTTCTGCGTTGGCAGGTCATCCTGGAATCTTTGGTACCAGGGATCTGGTGGCAAGGTCCTTCTGGTGGCCTTCCCTGTCACGAGATGTGCGAGGCTTTGTGCAGTCTTGTGACGTTTGTGCTCGGGCCAAGCCTTGTTGTTCTCGGGCTAGTGGATTGTTGTTGCCCTTGCCTATCCCGAAGAGGCCTTGGACGCACATCTCGATGGATTTTATTTCGGATCTGCCTGTTTCTCAGAAGATGTCTGTCATCTGGGTGGTGTGTGACCGTTTCTCGAAGATGGTCCATCTGGTTCCCTTGCCTAAGTTGCCTTCTTCTTCCGAGTTGGTTCCTCTGTTTTTTCAAAATGTTGTTCGTTTGCATGGTATTCCTGAGAATATCGTTTCTGACAGAGGGACCCAATTCGTGTCTAGATTTTGGCGGGCATTCTGTGCTAGGATGGGCATAGATTTGTCTTTTTCGTCTGCTTTCCATCCTCAGACTAATGGCCAGACCGAGCGGACTAATCAGACCTTGGAGACATATTTGAGGTGTTTTGTGTCTGCGGATCAGGATGATTGGGTTGCTTTTTTGCCTTTGGCGGATTTCGCCCTCAATAATCGGGCCAGCTCTGCCACCTTGGTGTCCCCGTTTTTCTGTAATTTGGGGTTTCATCCTCGATTTTCCTCCGGTCAAGTGGAATCTTCGGATTGTCCTGGAGTGGATGCTGTGGTGGAGAGGTTGCATCAGATTTGGGGGCAGGTGGTGGACAATTTGAAGTTGTCCCAGGAGAAGACTCAGCTTTTTGCCAACCGCCGTCGTCGTGTTGGTCCTCGGCTTTGTGTTGGGGACTTGGTGTGGTTGTCTTCTCGTTTTGTCCCTATGAGGGTTTCTTCTCCTAAGTTTAAGCCTCGGTTCATCGGCCCGTACAAGATATTGGAGATTCTTAACCCTGTGTCCTTCCGTTTGGACCTCCCTGCATCCTTTTCGATTCATAATGTTTTTCATCGGTCATTGTTGCGCAGGTATGAGGTACCGGTTGTGCCTTCCGTTGAGCCTCCTGCTCCGGTGTTGGTTGAGGGTGAGTTGGAGTACGTTGTGGAAAAGATCTTAGACTCTCGTGTTTCCAGACGGAGACTCCAGTATCTGGTCAAATGGAAGGGATACGGTCAGGAGGATAATTCTTGGGTCACTGCCTCTGATGTTCATGCCTCCGATCTTGTTCCGTGCCTTTCATAGGGCTCACCCTGATCGCCCTGGTGGTTCTGGTGAGGGTTCGGTGCCCCCTCCTTGAGGGGGGGGTACTGTTGTGAAATTGGATTCTGGGCTCCCCCGGTGGCCACTTGTGGAATTGAACTTGTGTGCATCATCCCCTCTGTTCACCTGCTCCTATCAGGATGTGGGAGTCGCTATATAACCTTGCTCCTCTGTCAGTTTCTTGCCGGTCAACAATGTAATCAGAAGCCTTCTGTGCTTGTTCCTGCTACTAGACAACTCCCAGCTAAGTTGGACTTTTGTCCTTGTGTGTTTTTGCATTTTGTTCCTGTTCACAGCTGCTGTTTCGTTACTGTGTCTGGAAAGCTCTTGTGATCGGAAATTGCCACTCTGGTGTTATGAGTTAATGCTAGAGTCTTAAAGGAATTTCTGGATGGTGTTTTGATAGGGTTTTCTGCTGACCATGAAAGTGTCCTTTCTGTCTTCCTGCTATCTAGAAAGCGGACCTCGATTTTGCTAAACCTATTTTCATACTACGTTTGTCATTTCATCTGAAATCACCGCCAATATATGTGGGGGCCTCTGTCTGCCTTTTGGGAAAATTTCTCTAGAGGTGAGCCAGGACTGTCTTTTCCTCTGCTAGGATTAGGTAGTTCTCCGGCTGGCGCTGGGCATCTAGGGTTAAAAAACGTAGGCATGCTACCCGGCCACTTCTAGTTGTGCAGCAGGTTTAGTTCATGGTCAGTCTAGTTTCCATCTTCCAAGAGCTAGTTCTCATATATGCTGGGCTATGTTCTCTCGCCATTGAGAATCATGACAGTATATACTATATATATATATATATATATATATATATATATATATATATGTATATATATATATATATATATATTCTTTCATCACCCACGTCCTCTCCCCAATCCCCCCTCTCCCAAGTTTTGAGCAATGTTTTTGTGCTTTTTCCGTGTGTGTAGTTACCTGCACCGAACATTTGTGCTCTTCCCATTGCCGCAGCACTCTGCTCAGTATAATTGGTGATCAGAGACTGTGCTAAGGGACGTTTCATTTTTTTATCTACTGTAGTTAGAGTAGCGGACGTTGCAGTGTAAGTGACATCTGATTTTTTTTTTAGAAACAAAAAAATATTAGTTAGTACAGTGTCGTTTTTTACGTAGGAAGGTAGCGCATTAGAATAGCGGACGTCAGCGTAAGTGACGTCCGACTTTTTTTTAGGAAAAAATTAGTAATTAGTAGTTATTAGTTTTGCAAAAAAAAAAAAAGATTTTTATCACCGGGTAATTTCTTAGATTAGTGCATTAGGGGAGCGACTGTCACATTGTTGGTGATGTCCGTTTTTCTTTTGCAAACATAAAAGAATAGTTTGCGCTGAGTAAATTTTTAGCTAGTGCCTTAGGGGAGCGAGCGTACATCACATTGTTAGTTACGTCTGTTTTTCTTTGGCAAAAAACAATTATTTGCGTCAAGTAAATTTTTACCTAATGCATTAGGGGAGTGTACTTCGCATTGTTAGTGATGTTCGTGTTTCTATTACAAATAAAAAGAATAGTTAGTTCCGAATAACTTTAGAGGTAGAACATTAGTGTAGTGACTGTCACTGGAATTTTTTTTTTACAAATCTGCTGATTTTTCTTTTCATTTTTTTCTTCTAAGTGTTTTTCTAAATTTTTCCTTTTTACTTTTTATTCTCTGTTTCTTTCTTCTCTACTTTTTTTCATAAATCGTACCCTTTACACATGTTTCAGACAATACAATTGTGAAAGTACCACTTACACAGACATCCCCAGTGTTTTGAACAACAAAAAGAAAATGGTCCATTCATCAAGATGATGATGAGGAGACATATGCTTTCCTTGCCTCCGACACAGATTCAGCCAGTGAGGAAGATCCCACATTCCTCTATTCCTCTTTCTCCTCCTACTCATCTAGTGAGGAGGGACCCCCTGTAAGGCGTCGTATGACCCAGACAACCCTTACAGCAATCAATCTCATTTGGAAACCACCCCCAGAAAATTCTCAGCCTGTTATTACGAATTTCATGGGCAACTTGGGAATCCAATTTGATATTACAGGCCTCGCTGAAATTGAGGCATCCCACTCTTCAAGACCCTTTCTGTCATAACCTCAGTTGCATGCGGCACCATAAGAAAAAATCAGAGAGGCCTCTGTGGCACCCCTGAGGGTCCAGCTGCCACAGAGGTACTGCACTTCACCAAGAAGTGTGATATCCCACTCTCAGTTAAGGAATGGATGCTGCCCGGGACTCTACACTCGCATTAAACACTTAGCACTGCAATCAGGACACCTGGATGTACCCTAAGGGAGGAAGGTCTTATCCCGAGCTGCAGGGGGTTAAATGTGGGGATGGGTGTAGGAGGTAGAAAAAGGGGAGGAGCTTAGAAGGTGGGAAGAACAGGGAAGTGAGGAGTCTGTGAGGGGAACGGGATCTGAGCAGATGTGAGGGTCTGCAGCTCCTGACAGCCTGAAGAGAGAATTGCGAAAGAGAAATGGAAGGAAGCTCCCGGGAGGACTGAAAGGGTTCCAGAGGCATGGGTAGCGACTAAACAACCCATGGGACTCGTTCCGTGCTGACAGCTGTTGGGTGGGGGACAAGGTGGCAGGAGGAAAACCAGCCCCCAAGTCTAGTGGTGAACCATCAGGCTCAGCTAGCAAGCCGGAAGTTGTGTAGTATCTTCAAGTTCTACACCTGAACACCACCCATACTTCACCAAAAAGGCAGCTGGATAAGAACCAGGGAATGCAGAGGACGTCGCCCGACCAGATTCAGGGGCTGCTGGCTTGGGACTCTGTGGGTGAAGACACTGGGCAGGAGAGGAGGACACCAGTGTAGGGAAACGGCCAGGAGAGAGACAGAGAGAGGAGTCCTGGTCAAGTGTCACCAATCTACTTGGAAGTTGGCTGCATCCCCTGCCTGGAGGACACAGCACCAAGCAGGTATGATCACCCTGGATCCTGTGAGAGTAAAATCTGGAAAACTGCATCCTGCTGTGTCCTGAAGGTTATTTCTGTGTCATCTGCTCAGCACCACTACAAATCACCATCATTTTGCATTTTAACATCTGCCCTGGGACTATGCTCTGCCTGTGGGGAGCTGAACCAACCTCACTACCATACCACCAGTTCCAGAGGGTCTGAACAAGCAGCATTGGTCACACTGACCAAACACCACAGGTGGCATCATGAACGCTATCCCCTTAATCCTCCACAATCCTCATTCCCCTTACTTCACACATATTTTTCCATGAACACCCTGGGCCACGGACCGGGTCACCGCTGCTGTGACCACCCCATTAAGACCTGACTGGCCTGGTACTGAGTACCCCACGGCCCTAGGGTGCGCTCCAATTTTCGTGCCACGAACAGGATAGACCAATCTTTAAAAATGGGTCCTGTGTGCCTGTTTTGGACTGTATTTTTAGATGGCACCAAAGAACCGCCCATGCCATACAAAACAACAGGCACATTGGTCAATGGGATTTGCCTCCTGGCCCACAATGGCAGAAAGAGGAAGAGAAACCGCCCATCCAGACCAAAGGACCACCCAGGAAGATGGGTGTGGTACAGCAAAACCACGGGAAATGGGACTAATGCAGGAGACCTGGCAAGCAACATGGCGGGGGAAGGAGGAGCAGCACCAATGTGTGGGATGGAGCAAGGAGACTCCCCCAGCCGATCCTCGGATGATCCTTCTCAGCCTCTGGCATTGGAACCGAACCTCCTATGCATGGAAGTGGAGGTGCTCACCCATCAGCTCATGAGGACGCAGCTGGCGGCAGTGGCAGGATGGAAGGAGACCTTCCTGGAAAAGCTTACCGGGCGGCCACCAGTAACATCACCCGTCCTGTAGCAGGGGAGAAGATCCGGCACCCTGGGAGAGAAGGTAAGGGGTGTGGACCTGACCCTGGTGGCTGAGGAACCAGCAGCTAGGCCCCAGTCACCTCCACACTATACACTCCCAGACAGGGTTTTGAGTTCCTTGGTGAGTTGTCACCGGACACCGAGGGTTCTCAGGCATCAAGTCCCGATGCAGCTTCTGTGCCAGACTATGCCCTGGTAGGTCCCTTACTGCCCCATGCGACTCTGAAGCCCAGAGGAGTGATTCATCGACTTCGCGGGGATCAACAGGATGGCAGCCTTGACCAAATGACACTCCCATTAACTACAATCAGTGGGCCCTGGGTTAAATACACCAAACCCGTAGTGTTCGCAGGGGGACCAACCGGGGCAAATATGATAGAGCTCCAGGAGGAAATCCGCACCATGAGCTGGTGGGAGCACTGCATACGGGGGAGGAGCAGAAAAGATAACAGTACCTGGCCCAGCAGGCAGAGTATGAGAAAAGGAATCTGCAAGCAAAGGCCCAAGCCCGTAATATCCCTAGGGCAGACAGGGGACCACTACAGCAGGGAGAAGTAGTCTTCTTTAATTTAAAGAAAGGGGCTTGATGAAGGAGTCTGGAATGCTAAATGAGATCTTTATCAACCGTAGAGACATAGTCCCACCTGATGGAAGGACACCTCGACCGAGACCTTTACCCCGGAGACAGGGTAACTTACATGTTGTGGATTCTGTTTGTGGGCTCCCTCTGGTGGTTACTGCTGGTACTGGGTGACTTTGGTGGGTTGCGGCCTTTGGTTTCCACCTGTCCATCAGAGGCTGGGTGTTTCCTATTTTACCTGGCCTTTCTGTCATTCCCTTGCCGGCTATCAATGTATTCAGATGTGCTCTGTTTGGTTCCTGCCTACCTGCTCCCAGATCTTTCAGGATAAGCTAAGTGCTGATTTTCAGTTGTTGGTTTTTTGTCCAGCTTGCTTATTATGTCTCTATGCTAGCTGGTAGCTCTAGTGGACTGAGGTTCTCCCCATGTGCCATGAGTTGGCACATGGGTTCTTGTAATCTCAGGATGGTTTTTTGATTAGGGTTTTTTGCTGACCGCTCAGACCCCTTTTGTATCGTTCTGCTTTCTAGTTTACAGCGGGCCTCAATTTGCTGAACCTATATATATCATCTCTATGTGTGTGCCTTCCCCTCATTTCACCGTCAATACATGTGGGGGGCAACTATACCTTTTGGGGTTCATTCCTCTGGAGGCAAGTGAGGTCTTTATTTTCTCTGCAGTACTAGTTAGCTCTTAGGCTGGTGCGTGGCGTCTAGAACCAACGTAGGCACGCTCCCTGGCTATCTCTAGTTGCGTTTGTCAGGCGTAGGGCAGCGGTCAGCCCAGGTTCCATCACCCTAGAGCTCGTTCGATATTTTGTATTCTTTGCTTGTCCCTTGCTATCCCTAGCCATTGGGATTCATGACAGTATAGCCGGCCCACAAAGTGTTAATTGTTTGGGCTGAAGCAGGAGAAAAAAAAGTGTTTAAGGGAATTTTTTTTTTTTTTTTCCTTCAGAGTTTTGCTGCCTAGCCCTTAATTGCTGTCTAGCTGCTTCTTACCTCCTCTTAACCCTTGAATGGCTCTGATATTAGCTGTTTAACATGGATGTCCAGAGTTTGGCTTCCAGCCTGAGTAATCTCGCGGCAAGAGTTCAAAACATACAGGATTTTGTTGTTCGCACTCCCATGTCTGAACCTAGAATTCCTATTCCAGAGTTCTTTTCTGGAGATAGATCTACCTTCCTGAATTTCAGGAACAATTGTAAATTATTTCTTTCTTTAAAATCTCGCTCCTCTGGAGACCCTGCTCAACAGGTCAAGATTGTAATATCTTTCCTGAGGGGCGACCCTCAGAATTGGGCATTTGCATTGGCACCAGGGGATCCTGCATTGCTCAATGTGGATGCGTTTTTTCTGGCATTGGGATTGCTCTATGAGGAACCCAACCTGGAGATTCAGGCTGAAAAGGCTTTATTAGCCCTCTCTCAGGGGCATGATGAAGCGGAAATATATTGTCAAAAATTTCGGAAATGGTCGGTGCTTACTCAGTGGAATGAGTGCGCCCTGGCTGCAAACTTCAGAAATGGTCTTTCCGAGGCCATTAAGGATATTATGGTGGGGTTCCCTACGCCTACAGGTCTGAATGAGTCGATGGCTATGGCCATTCAGATTGATCGGCGTTTACGGGAGCGCAAACCCGTGCACCAGTTGGCGGTGTCTTCTGAACAGGCACCTGAGACTATGCAATGTGATAGAATTCAGTCCAGAAGTGAACGGCAAAATTATAGGCGGAAAAATGGATTGTGTTTTTATTGTGGTGATTCAGCTCATGTTATATCAGCATGCTCTAAACGCACAAAAAGGGTTGATAAATCTTTTGCCATTGGTACTCTGCAGCCTAAGTTCATTTTGTCTGTGACTCTGATTTTTTCACTGTCTTCCATTTCCGTCGATGCCTATGTGGATTCAGGCGCTGCCCTGAGTCTTATGGATTGGTCATTTGCTAAATGCTGCGGTTTTAGTCTGGAGCCTCTGGAATTTCCTATCCCTCTGAAGGGAATTGACTCTACACCATTGGCTATGAATAAGCCGCAGTATTGGACACAAGTGACCATGCGCATGACTCCCGTTCATCAGGAGGTGATTCGCTTCCTTGTACTGTATAATTTACATGATGTACTGGTGCTTGGTCTGCCATGGTTACAAACTCATAATCCTGTCCTGGACTGGAAAACAATGTCTGTGTTAAGCTGGGGATGTCAGGGGGTTCATGATGATGCACCTCCGATTTCAATCGCTTCATCTACTCCTTCTGAGATCCCTGCGTTTTTGTCTGACTATAGGGATGTTTTTGAGGAGCCTAAGCTCAATTCGCTCCCTCCTCATAGAGATTGTGACTGTGCTATAGAGTTGATTCCTGGCAGTAAGTTCCCTAAGGGTCGTTTACTTAATCTGTCACTGCCAGAGCATACTGCTATGCGGAATTATATTAAGGAGTCCTTGGAAAAGGGACATATTCGTCCATCTTCGTCCCCTCTGGGAGCAGGTTTTTTTTTCGTGGCAAAAAAAGATGGTTCCCTGAGGCCTTGTATTGATTATCGCCTTCTGAATAAGATTACTGTCAAATATCAGTATCCACTGCCATTATTGACTGATTTGTTTGCTCGCATTAAGGGGGCTAGGTGGTTCACTAAGATAGATCTTCGCGGTGCGTATAATCTGGTGCGGATAAAACAGGGTGATGAGTGGAAAACCGCATTTAATACGCCTGAGGGCCATTTTGAGTATTTGGTAATGCCTTTTGGACTCTCCAATGCTCCGTCAGTCTTTCAGTCCTTTATGCACAATATTTTCCGTGAATATCTGGATAAGTTTATGATTGTGTATTTGGATGATATTTTGGTGTTTTCTGATGACTGGGAGTCTCATGTTTTACAGGTCAGGAAGGTGTTTCAGGTTCTGCGGGCCAATTCTCTGTTTGTGAAGGGCTCAAAGTGTCTCTTCGGAGTCCAGAAGATTTCTTTTTTGGGGTACATTTTTTCTCCTTCTACTATTGAGATGGATCCCGTCAAGGTTCAGGCGATTTGTGACTGGACACAACCTACATCTGTTAAGAGCCTTCAGAAGTTCTTGGGGTTTGCTAATTTTTATCGTCGGTTCATTGCTAATTTTTCCAGTATTGTTAAACCTTTGACTGATTTGACTAAAAAGGGTGCTGATGTTGCTGATTGGTCTCCTGCGGCCGTGGAGGCCTTTCAGGAACTTAAGCGCCGGTTTTCTTCTGCTCCTGTGTTGTGTCAACCAGATGTTTCACTTCCTTTTCAGGTTGAGGTTGATGCTTCCGAGATTGGAGCGGGGGCGGTTTTGTCACAGAGAAGTTCTAATGGCTCGGTGATGAAGCCATGTGCATTCTTCTCTAGAAAATTCTCGCCCGCCGAGCGCAATTATGATGTGGGTAATCGGGAGCTTTTGGCCATGAAGTGGGCATTTGAGGAGTGGCGTCATTGGCTTGAGGGTGCTAAACATCGTGTGGTGGTCTTGACTGATCACAAGAATCTCATTTACCTTGAGTCTGCTAGGCGTTTGAATCCTAGACAGGCTCGTTGGTCGTTGTTTTTTTCTCGTTTCAATTTCGTGGTTTCATACCTGCCAGGTTCAAAGAATGTGAAGGCAGATGCTCTTTCCAGGAGTTTTGTGCCTGACTCTCCTGGAGACTCTGGGCCTACTGGTATCCTTAGGGATGGGGTAATATTGTCCGCCGTATCCCCAGACTTGCGACGTGCATTGCAGGAGTTTCAGGTGGATAAACCGGATCGTTGTCCACCAGAAAGACTGTTTGTTCCGGATGATTGGACCAGTAGAGTCATCTCCGAGGTCCATTCTTCTGTGTTGGCTGGTCATCCTGGAATATTTGGTACTAGAGACTTGGTGGCCAGGTCTTTTTGGTGGCCTTCCTTGTCTAGGGATGTGCGTACCTTTGTGCAGTCTTGTGAAGTGTGTGCTCGAGCTAAGCCTTGCTGTTCTCGGGCCAGTGGGTTGTTGTTATCCTTGCCCATCCCGAAGAGGCCTTGGACGCACATTTCCATGGATTTTATTTCTGATCTCCCGGTTTCACAGAAAATGTCCGTTATCTGGGTTGTGTGTGACCGCTTTTCTAAGATGGTTCATTTGGTGCCCTTGCCTAAGTTGCCTTCCTCCTCTGAGTTGGTCCCTTTATTTTTTCAGAACGTGGTTCGTTTGCATGGGATTCCGGAGAATATCGTTTCTGACAGGGGATCCCAGTTTGTGTCTAGATTTTGGCGGACGTTTTGTGCCAAGATGGGCATTGATTTGTCTTTCTCGTCTGCATTCCATCCTCAGACGAATGGCCAGACGGAGCGAACTAATCAGACCTTGGAAACTTATTTGAGGTGTTTTGTTTCTGCTGATCAAGATGACTGGGTTGCTTTTTTGCCACTGGCCGAATTTGCTCTTAATAATCGGGCTAGTTCTGCCACGTTGGTCTCTCCTTTTTTTTGTAATTCGGGGTTTCATCTTCGTTTTTCCTCTGGTCAGGTGGAGTCTTCGGATTGTCCTGGAGTGGACGTGGTGGTGGACAGGCTACATCAGATTTGGAATCAGGTGGTGGACAATTTGAAGTTATCTCAGGAGAAGACTCAGCAGTTTGCTAATCGCCGTCGCCGCGTGGGTCCCCGACTTCTTGTTGGGGATTTGGTGTGGTTGTCTTCTCGTTTTGTCCCTATGAAGGTCTCTTCTCCTAAGTTCAAGCCTCGGTTCATCGGTCCTTATAGGATCTCGGAGATTCTTAACCCTGTATCTTTTCGTTTGGATCTCCCAGCATCGTTTGCTATTCATAATGTGTTCCATCGGTCGTTGTTGCGGAGGTATGAGGTACCCGTTGTTCCTTCGGTTGAGCCTCCTGCTCCGGTGCTGGTGGAGGGAGAATTGGAGTATGTTGTTGAGAAGATCTTGGATTCTCGTGTTTCCAGATGCAAACTCCAGTATTTGGTTAAGTGGAAGGGTTATGGTCAGGAGGATAATTCCTGGGTGGTCGCCTCCGATGTTCATGCGACTGATTTGGTCCGCGCCTTCCATAGAGCTCACCCTGATCGCCCTGGGGGTTCTCGTGAGGGTTCGGTGACCCCTCCTCAAGGGGGGGGTACTGTCGTGGATTCTGTTTGTGGGCTCCCTCTGGTGGTTACTGCTGGTACTGGGTGACTTTGGTGGGTTGCGGCCTTTGGTTTCCACCTGTCCATCAGAGGCTGGGTGTTTCCTATTTTACCTGGCCTTTCTGTCATTCCCTTGCCGGCTATCAATGTATTCAGATGTGCTCTGTTTGGTTCCTGCCTACCTGCTCCCAGATCTTTCAGGATAAGCTAAGTGCTGATTTTCAGTTGTTGGTTTTTTGTCCAGCTTGCTTATTATGTCTCTATGCTAGCTGGTAGCTCTAGTGGACTGAGGTTCTCCCCATGTGCCATGAGTTGGCACATGGGTTCTTGTAATCTCAGGATGTTTTTTTGATTAGGGTTTTTTGCTGACCGCTCAGACCCCTTTTGTATCGTTCTGCTTTCTAGTTTACAGCGGGCCTCAATTTGCTGAACCTATATATATCATCTCTATGTGTGTGCCTTCCCCTCATTTCACCGTCAATACATGTGGGGGGCAACTATACCTTTTGGGGTTCATTCCTCTGGAGGCAAGTGAGGTCTTTATTTTCTCTGCAGTACTAGTTAGCTCTTAGGCTGGTGCGTGGCGTCTAGAACCAACGTAGGCACGCTCCCTGGCTATCTCTAGTTGCGTTTGTCAGGCGTAGGGCAGCGGTCAGCCCAGGTTCCATCACCCTAGAGCTCGTTCGATATTTTGTATTCTTTGCTTGTCCCTTGCTATCCCTAGCCATTGGGATTCATGACACTTACACCAGCGACAAAGGATGGTACGCCCTTGACTGTACAAAGTGCATCCCAGTACAAAAGCGACCAAAGGCTGCAGACTCGGCTGCAACATCAGACCCCCTAACTGCAGCATCAGTCCCTGTAGGTGCAGCAACAGGCTCGGCCAAGCCAGTTATCAGTCCACCCAGACACCCATTGTGGAATCAACTCTCTGGCTTATTACAATGTGCCCATGGCCAGATATGACCCCGTGCTTGCACATCCAGAGGGTGGCAGTACTCAGGTCCTGCCCTGGGAGAAGAAAAAGTAAACCGACATTGTCACCAGAGGAAAATGTAAAAAGTTGAAAGTTACTGTTACCTGGTTAGGTTTTGCAAGTTGAAATGACTGAAGAATCATGAACAATGCATGATCAAAACTTTCCTTGTATATACAGTAGTTAGCACCTTATGTGCTTTCTATTGGTTTTACATGCTAAAATTATCACAGAAGCAAAACCGTCTGGTGTGACCGAAGATGTGGTCCGAAAGATGATCAACAATGCCTTGTAGTCACACCCAAGACCTACGTTGGGGGTTTGGGATGGTTCCCCCACTTCACACCAAAGAGAGGGACATCCCGGCTGGGGATACCACTAAAGTTTGTTACACTTCACAGCAAGTTGCACTTAATGGAAAGATGTTCTCATGGACCTTATAGTGAATGTCTTATTGTAA